>NC_081411.1:259193111-259793111 GCF_030272615.1 Cryptomeria japonica
TTGGCTTATGGAATTGGCTTAAATCTTCTATTCATGCTACTTAGATAATGTTTAGTCAGTTGGTTTTGATTTGGTGATCGGATGCTATCTTATATGCTAGTAAGCTTGGTTTGTTGATCCGGTGAGGGTTTCACCGACAGAGTTTTGTTGAAGATCTCTTGATATTATCCATAAGTTGTGTTGGTGTAGCTTCTAGTAGAGTTTTAGGATGCTGATGGTGATCGTGTTCGAGCCTTGACTGATTGGGATCATTTCTTTAGCGTGTGTGGACCTAAATTGGTTCTGGTACTATCTAGGTTATGGATCGGCTCAATGTAACATGTTGTTTGGACTTCTCGATGTGTTTCCGGGATGACTTATGGGTTGGACAATATTTGTTTGGTTTTAGGGTGACATGTTTTATAATTATGTAATAAGTTTTACTATCTCGTGGCTGACCTAATTGTTTGAGGTCGAGGGTTTGTATATATAGGTGTATGATCTCATTGTAAATTATGATGATGGAGGATGGTATACAAGATAATAATGTAATAATCATTCATACAGAGGATTTGGTCTATTATAGGTTATCAATTTGGGTTTATGCAAGAGGTGTAAGTCCTCTGGTATTGAGCTTAACTAGAACTATGCTTAGGCATAGGAGATTTTATTATTGCATTTCATTCTTCCTTCCAGATTGTAGTCTGGAGTTTTATGTAGTCAGTGAGACTCCTTTTGTAATGAGCAGTGTGATCTAGGTGTTGGCCTTCGTGTAAGTGGAGGCCCCTCAATTTGTAATCACATACTTATTACAGAAGTATTATTTGACTATGGTTAGGCTTCCCACCATTATTTTTCCCTTTACCAGGTTTTCCACTTACAAATCTTGGTGTCATATGGTTTGTATCTATTCTCTAATTGTTGGTTGTTCTTAATTGGTATATCTGCTATTTGGGTTATTGGCCTATGTATTTCAGTACTGATCTTATGTTTTCTGGTATTAAAGTTTTAATTTTTTAAGGTTCCAATAATCTGGTGACAACTAATTCACCCCCCTCTTAGTTGTCTTCTGGTTATTTGAATTGTCTAACAATTGGTATCAGAGCTCTGATCCTCTCTGTAGAAGCTTATCCAATTGAGGAAGATCCTATGGCATCTAACAGTTCAAGTTCATCTGCAGCTGTCTTTCAGAGATAAATTCCTAGGCTTGATGGAATAAATTATAGAGTATGGAAGATTTGGATGGAGACTCATCTGAGATGTCTTGGTAAGGAAATCTATGAGATCATTGAGAAAGGAGTAACACCTTTTAATCGGGCATCTGACAATCCTCCTCTAACAAACTTGGATAAGGATCTTAAGAATGATTGTAGAGCTAGAGAAGCCCTCTTTTGTGCACTTTCTGATTAGCAATTAATGGGATTGACTGACAAATCAACAACAAAGGCTATATGGGATAAGTTGGAGACTCTTAATGAAGGTGACCCTGTTGTTAAGATTCCTAAACTTGATGGTTACTAGGTGAGATATAAAAATTTGAAGATGGAACAAGATGAAAGGATTATTGCATTCATGGAAATGGTAAATGAAATTATCATGGGAATTAATGAATTAAGGACAATGGATAATACTTTTTTCAATAGGGATAGCTTGGTTGGGAAATTATATGCATTTTGAGCCCGAAGAATTTGGACCTTCTGGAGTTGCAAAGTCTAAACTTGCTTTTCATACATTTACATCATCAACTGGCAAACAAGATTAGAAAGATTTGAATGTGAAGGAATTGGATGAAATGAAGAGGGAAGATGAATAATTTGAGCAACTTGCATCCCTATTTCTTAGAAGAGTGCCTAAAGGATAAGTAGGAAGTAAGTATGAAGGAAAATCACCTTTTAAATGTTTTGCATGTAATAAGATAGGTCATTTTGCATCTCGATGTCTTTAAAGAAATTGAAGATTTAAAGAAAGAGCTAGAAGATCTTTGAAGCCTTACCTTGGATATCAGAACAAGAATAAGTACAGGAGAAACATAGATAAATCATGTTACTTTGCGGATGAGGAAGGTGTGACTAATTCTGACGATGAACTGACACAAGAATCTTCTAATGGTTCCGACAATGGAAAGGAATGGGTGTTCCTAGATATCAAGGAAGATGATCTGACACTAGAAGAGAATGTAACTGAAGTAAAGGCCTGTGCTGCTAAAATTCAAGATCAGGATGAATGGGTAATTGACAATGGATGTTCACGTCATATGACTAGAGATAAAAGGAAGTTTCTATCTTTGCAAGAATTTGATGGCTGTCTGGATAGATTTGGAGATGACAAAGCATGCATGATCAAAGAAAGAGGAACTATATCATTAGATGGTAGGCACAATACTGATAATGTTTATTATTTTGAAGGTTTAAGGCATAATATTTTGAGTGTAGGATAGTTGGTGGATAAGGGATTTCAATTACAATTCATGGAAGGAAAATGCAAGATCATTAATAGATCTAGATTGGAGATTGCAACTGGTACTCAGACAAAAGGTAATATATTTCATTTGAACTTCGGTGACAAGACATGTTTGATTGCACAAATTGATGAGAGTTACCTTTGGCATAAAAGACTATTTCATGTGAATTTTGATTGCATGGTAAAGATCAGTTCAACTAAGGTAGTTAGAGATATACCTAAGATTGTGAAGCCCTATAATCCGGTGTGTAAAGAATGTCAAATGGGAAAATAGGTCAGAACCTCTTTTAAGAGTATACAAGAAAAATATAATGATGTTCTTGATCTTATTAATACTGATTTGCATGGCCCTGCTAGAATGAAAAGTTTTCAAGGTGATATATATTTAATGCTAATCATTGATGATTATTCTAGAATGATGTGGGTTACTTTTCTAAGGAAAAAATATGAGGCTTTTGAAAACTTTAAAATATTTAAAGATAAGGTTGAAAATGAAACAAGATTGAAGATTAAGTTCTTAAGGTCAGATCATGATGGAGAATTCACATCCGGTAATTTTAATAACTTTAATGAGAAGCATGGCATAAGAAGACAATTTTCTACTCCCTGGACACCTCAATAGAATGGAGTTGTGGAAAGAAAGAGCAGTTTTATCTTGGATGCTAATAGAACCATGATGATGGAAGCTAATATACCTCATATCTACTAGAGAGAAGTAGTGAGCACATCATTTTATACATTCAATAGAGTTCATATCAAAAGAGAAACCGATAAGACACCTTATGAATTATGGTTTGGCAATACGCCTAGAGTTAAGTACTTCAAAATCTTTGGTAGTAAGTGTTATATCAGGAGAGATTATTTCATTGGCAAGTTTGATCCTAGATGTGATGAAGGAATATTTCTTTTTTATTCTAATGAAAGAAAAACATTTAGATGTTATAAAAAAAGATCGCAGAGAATTGTGGAGAGCGATAATGTCAAGGTGGATGAGCTAAATAGAAGTTAGATAAGAATTTATGAGCAAGAACCGGTAGTAGAAATGATCATAACTGAATTGGTAACACCTTTACCCGGACAAAATGCTGAACCAGTTACTCTACTAGTATCAAAAAATTCAACAATAACTGAAGATCAAGAAAGAGGAACAGAGAGCTAGAAGACTCCTAGGTATGTAAGGTTGAATCATTTAGAAGATCAGATCATTGGGGACAAGAACAAAGGAGTGATACCCATAAGAAGATTGGCGGCTAATGAAGTATATTTAATTTCTCAAATTGAAACAGTATTAGTAACTGAAGCATGTAAAGATGAATGTTGGATGAAAGCTATGGAAGAAGAATTAGATCAGATAGAAAAGAATAACACATGGATTTTGGTTCCCCAGCCTAAAAATAAGAATGTTATTGGAACTAAATGGGTTTTCAAGAATAAATTAAATGAAGATGGACAAGTTGTGAGGAATAAAGCTAGACTCGTTTGTAAAGGATATTCTCAGAAGTAAGGAATTGATTATGGTGAAACTTTTGCACCTGTAGCTAGGATTGAAGTTGTAAGATTATTTATTGGCTATGTTGCACATAAAAACTATAAGGTTTATCAGATAGATGTTAAGTGTTCTTTTCTAAATGAGGATCTTGATGAGGAAGTTTATATTGAGAAACCTAATGGCTTTTCACTTTTAGATGATAAAAACATGGTTTGCAGGTCAAAGAAAGCATTATATGGATTGAAACAGGCACCTAGAACTTGGTATGCAAGGTTGGACAAATATCTTTTAAAACTTGGTTTCACTAAAGGTGATGCTAATAGTAATCTATATTATAAAGTCACTGATGATGATATACTGATTATTGAGGTTTTTGTTGATGACATCATTTTTGGAGGTGAAGATAAGTTGTGCATGGAATTTTCTAACAATATGGAGAATGAATTTGAGATTTCTATGATTGGGGAATTGAAATTTTCCTTAGGTTTGTTGATTACTCAAACTAATAAAGGTATTTTCATTTGTCAAACTAAGTATTCTAGAGAGATGGTGAAGAAATTTGGTATGGAAATTCTAAATCGGTTAGTACTGCTATGGTTACAAGTGAGAAACTAACAAAGAAAAATGAATCTGCATCTGTTAATCCTACAAGATACAAGTCTATGATTGGGGGTCTATTATATTTGACTCAGACTAGACCGGATATAATGAATTTAGTTTGCCTTGCATCAAGATATCAAAGTGATCCTAGAGAAAATCATGAGAGTGCAGTGAAAAGGATATTTAGATACTTATAAGGAACATCTGAATATGGTTTGTTGTACCCTAAATATGATGAATTTACTTTATGTGCATATACAAATTCAGATTGGATAGGTTATGTTGATGACCGAAAAAGTATGTCTGATGGAGTTTTCTTTCTTGAAAAGAAACTTATTTCATGGATTAGCAAGAAACAGTCATGTACTTCTTTATCTATTGCAGAAGCTAAGTATGTTGTTGCTGCTACTAAGTGTACACAATTTCTACGGATGAAGAAAATGTTGAAGGACATAAAAGTGCATTGCAATAAACCAGTAGTTATTCACTTTGATAACTTTGTTGCTATAGACATATCAAAGAATCCAGTATTTCACTCTAAGACAAAGCACATATCTATCAAGTATCACTTTTTGAAGGAAAAGGTGGAAGAAAATGAAGTCGGATTGGTTTATGTGAACACTAAAGAGTAGATTGATGACATATTCACTAAACCTTTACCTAAAGACTCATTTGAGTACCTCAAAGACAGATTAAGGGTTTCGACCCCTCCGACAGAAAAATAATTGATGCGATTTGGTATCAGTTTGATACATATTAATAGAGATATTATTCATTCTAGATTGATGTGGTGATGCTACTACTCAGGGGGAGTAGTTAGTCTTGTGATTCAGTGGTTTATGATTTTTCTTTGATATTTATGTTAGATCCTTGGCATTGATGTCAAAGGGGGGGAATATTCATGTGAAAAACTTAAGGACTTATATACATTAGGGGGAGAAATTTGTAGAACTTCATTTCTATATTCTTGTGTGGGAGATTTGTTTGGCATTTCTTGGCACTTGGATATTTTTCACATCTAGTGTTTCCATCAATGTCAAAGGGGGAGATTGTTGGAAATTTGGAGGAATTGATTATGTGTTGCATTGATGTTTTGTCATTGATGTCACCACTAGCTACTTTGGCTATTTACCGGTATCCTTTTGGTCCCGGTAGGATGTTTGGTTTCTAGTTGGTTAGATCATGGTAATCTGGTATACTTTGGTATGCTTTGTCTTAGGAATTGGATTAGATCTTCTATTCATGCTACTCAAATACTTGTTCAATTAGTTGGTTTTGATTTGGTGATCAAATGCTATCTTATATGCTAGTAAGCTTGGTTTTTTTATCCGCTGAGGGTTTCACCAGTAGAGCTCTATTGAAGATAATTTGATATTATGAATAAGTGCTATTGGTGTGTCTTTTAGTAGATTTTTAGGATGTTGATGGTGATCGTGTTCAAGCCTTGACTGATTGGGATCACTTCTTTAGCATGTGTGGACCTAAATTGGGTCCGGTACTATCTAGGTTATGGACCGGCTTAATGTAACGTGTTTTTTGGACTTTTTGATGTGTTTCTGGGATGACTAATGGGTTGGATGATATTTATTTGGTCTCAGGCTGACATGTTTCATAAATATAGAATAGGTTTTATTGTCTGGTGGCTAACCTAATTGTTTGAGGTCAAGGGTATGTATATATATGTGTATGATCTCATTGTAAATTATGATGATGGAGGATGGTATGCAAGTGAATAATATAATAATCATTCATGCAGAGGATTCAGTTGATCATAGGTGATCAATTTGGGTTTATGCAAGAGTTTTAAGTCCTCCGATATTGAGATTAACTAAAATTGTACTCAGGCATAGAAGATGCTATTATTGCAGTTCATTATTCCTTCTGGATTTTAGTCTGGATTTTTTATGTAGCCAGTGAGACTCTTTTTGTAATGAGTAGTGTGCTCTAGGATGTTGGCCTTCTTGCAAGTGCTTTCCCCTCAATTTGTAATCACATACTTACTACAAAATTATTATTTTATTATGGGTAGGCTTCCCACTATGGTTTTTCTCTTTACTAGGTTTTCCACGTACAATTCTTTGTGTCATGTGGTTGGTATCTATTCTCTAATTGTTGGTTGTGCTTAATTGGTATATCTACTATTGCAGTAATTGTATTATGTATTTAGGTATTGATATTATGTGTTCTAGTATTAAAGTTTTAATTGCTTAAGGTTCTGGTAATCTTGTCACAACTGATTCACCCCCCCTCTTAGTTGTCTTTCTGTTATTTGAACTGTCTAATATAAAAAAATTTACATACATTTCACCCTCCTATTAAACAGTGAATTTCATACTTTAGTACACATACTTTCCTAGTTCTTCTACTCCATTAGTGACCCCAAAAGGACCCAAAGCTCAAACTTTTAATACATATATAGATTATACTACTTTTTTTGGCTACCTATAGTGCCTCAATCACTTTGTTTGATGATGATGAAATAGCAAATTATTCATTGTTCCTTAGCTCCTTGTTTTTATTTTCTCTTAGAATTCTTAAGGCTAAGAGTAAAAATAAAATATTTTATAGCACATACTCCCCAATCCCGATTTATATAAAAAAAATCTTCCCCTTAATAATTTTTACCCCCTTTCTCTTCTTCTCATTTGATTCATTTATTTTTCAACCTTTTTTTCCTTTCAAATCTTCTCATTTTTCTCTTATATCCTATTTTATCTTCGTTTATATTTTGAAAAGAGCACTCATGTTATTTTTTTTTCTAGTAACCTCTAGATGGAGCATCATCCTCATTTTTATATCCTACTATTGATACCCCAAAATCCAGTAACAATACCTAATACCCCTAGCATGTCAGTCATCACCTTTCTTTTAAATTTGACATAAGTGAAAGGTTGAAGCTACAGAAGTTTTCTTTAAATCAATACAAGACCTCACATACTATAACTAAAATAATATAAGAATAATCCCTGATAGACCTAACAAAGATCATAAAAATAAACCTCATTAAGTAACATTCTATTTATATATCAAGATAGCTAACCCAATCTAATAAGTCAATATTGAACATGGCTATCACAATAGATATACCAAATGCAAATGATGAGATGCCTATTCAGATAGTCACTAAAGGAAGATTAGTAATATTTTATAATCCCGATAGAGTATAGCTATACTGACACACATCTAGGGGTAGGTTGTAACGATGCAGGCCATATCATAATAACATATAAGATCGACATAGGTGCAAAAGGCTATCCAGATAGTGTAAACTATCCCGATAAAACAAAGTCTAAAAGGTATCATATGAGATCATCGGAGTAACTTGTGAAGTCGGAGTAATGTACCTAGGACATTCCAATCAGTGAAACTATTCCAATGGTTAAAAAATGAAATAATATCAGGAAAACTATTTTGATAAAGTTGTTATGAACTGAGACATCAATATTGAGGAGACCTAATCAAACTAACAACTCTAATGGCATGCTATGGATTGGAATACATATGTTGGGATAACTTATAGTGAATTCAAGGACAAAAACTCTATCAATATAACTTATGAAGATGTGATAACACCTTTTTGCTTTACCGATGATGAAAGTAATGTCGATATGCATTATGTAGGAGGAGTTCGGGATAACTTACAAAGTTGAGATAACACATAAATAGTGTTCCGATTGATGAAATTTTCCTGATTATTTATGAATAAAGTAATATTGGGAGAACTATCCTGATTTAACATATATAAACTAAGAAACCAATAGCGATAGAAGGAGAACAAATGAGGAGACCCTTATCAGAAAATCTTATGAAGTCAGGAAAACAATATTTGGATATGCTAATAGTAGAAGTAATACCGATAGTATAACTTAGGCTGAAATGACATGAAAAGGAAACAGCTACTGATATCTCCATATTTATCTGCAACTATTAATTTATCAGAAAGGAACCAAACTTAGAGGCAGTGATAGGGAGAGTTAAGCCAATCACATACATTGTCAGATAATTGCACAATTTGATGAGAGTTGGCTTTGGCATAAAGGGATATGTCATTTGAATTTTGATTGCATGGTAAAGATTAGTTCAACTAAGGCAGTTAGAGATATACCTAGGATTGTGAAACCCTATAATCTGGTATGTAAAGAATGTCAAATGGGAAAATAGGTCAAAACCTCTTTTAAGAGTATACAAGACAAATCTAATGATGTTCTTGATCTTGTTCATACTGATTTATGTTGCCCTACTAGAATCATAAGTTTTCAAGGTGATACATATTTTATGCTAATCATTCATGACTATTCTAGAATGATGTGGGTTACTTTTCTAAGGGAAAAATTTGAGGCTTTTTAAAAGTTTAAAATCTTTAAAGGTAAGGTTGAAACTGAGATAGGATTGAAGATTAAGTGCTTAAGGTCAGATCATGGTGGAGAATTCACATCCAGTGAGTTTAATAACTTTTGTGAGAAGCATGGCATAAGGAGACAATTTTCTACTCCCCAAACACCTTAGCAGAATGGAGTTGCCAAAATAAAGAACAATTTTATCTTGGATGGTGATAGAACCATGATGATGGAAGCTAATCTACCTCATATCTACTGGAGAGAAGTAGTGAACACAACAATTCATATCAAAGGAGAAACCAGTAAGACACCTTATGAGTTATGGTTTGGCAATACACCTACAATTAAGTACTTCAAAATCTTTGGTAGTAAATGTTATATCAGGAGAGATGATTTCACTGGCAAGTTTGATCCTATATGTGATGAAGGAATATTTCTTGGTTATTCTAATGAAATCAAAACATATAGATGTTATAACAAAAGATTACAAATAATTGTGGAGAGTGCTAATGTCAAGGTGGATGAGCTAGATAGAAGTCAAATCATAATTTATGAGCAAGAACCGATAGTGGAAATGATCATAACTGAACTGGTAACACCTTTATCAGAACAAAATGCTGAACCAGTTACTCCAACAGTATCAGAAAATTGAATAGTAACTGAAGATTAGAAAAGAGGAACAGAGAGTCACAAGACTCCTAGGTATGTAAGGTTGAATCATTCAGAAGATCAAATCATTGGGGACAAGAACAAAGGAGTGATGAAACGAAGAAGATTGGTAGCTGATGAGCTATATTTAATTTCTCAAATTGAACCAGTATTAGTAGCTGAATCATGTAAAGATGAATGTTGGATGAAAGCTATGGAAGAAGAATCAGATCATATAGAAAATAATAACACATGGATTTTGGTTCCCCACCCTAAAAATAAGAATGTTATTGGAACTAAATGGGTTTTCAGGAATAAATTAATTGAAGATGGACAAGTTGTGAGGAATTAAGATAGATTGGTTTATAAAGGATATTCTAGAAGGAAGGAATTCATTATGGTGAAACTTTTGCACCTGTAGCTAGGATTGAAGATGTAAGATTATTTCTTGCCTATGCTGCACATAAAAAATATAATGTTTATCAGATGGATGTTAAGTGTGCTATTCTGAATGAGGATCTTGATGAGGAAGTTTATATTGAGCATCCTGATGGTTTTTCACTTTCAGATGATAAAAACATGTTTTGCAGGTTAAAGAAAAGCATTATATGGATTGAAACATGCACCTAGAGCTTGGTATGCAAGGTTGGACAAATATCTTTTAAAACTTGGTTTCACTAAAGGTAATGCTGATAGTAATCTATATTATAAAGTCACTGATGATGATATACTGATTATTGAGGTCTTTCTTGATGACATCATTTTTGGAGGTGAAGATAAGTTGTGCATGGACTTTTTTTAACAATATGGAGAATGAATTTGATATATCTATGATTGGGGAAACAAAATTTTGGTTAGATTTGCAGATTACTCAGATTGATAAAGGCATTTTCATCTATCAAACTGAAACTGACAAAGAAGAAACTTACAAAGAAGATTAATCTGCATCGGTAAATCCTACAAGATACAAGTCTATGATTGGAGGTATGTTAAATTTGACTCAGACAAGACCAGATATAATGAATTTGGTTTGCATTGTATCAAGATGTCAAAATGATCCAAGAGAAAATCATGAGAGTGCGATGAAAAAGATTTTTAGATACTTACAAGGAGCATCTGAATATGGTTTGTGGTACCCTAAAGATTATGACTTTACTTTATGTGCATATATAGATGTAGATTGGGCAGGTGATGTTGATGACCGGAAAAGTACTTCTGGTGGAGCTTTCTTTCTTGGAAAGAAACTTATTTGATGGATCAACAAGAAACAATCATGTACTTATTTATCTACTACTGAAGCTGAGTATGTTGTTGTTGCTATTGACTGTACACAAGTTCTATGGATGAAGCAAATGTTGAAGGACATAAAAGTGCATTGCAATGAACTGGTAGTTATTCACTATGATAACTCTGCTACTATATACATATCAAAGAATTGAGTATTTCACTCTAAGACAAAGCACATATCTATCAAGTATAACTTTTTGAAGGAAAAGGTGGAAGAAAATGAAGTCAGATTGGTTTATGTGAACACTAAAGAGCAAATTGCAGATATATTCAATAAACCTTTGCCTAAAGAATCATTTGAGTACCTCAGAGATAGATTAGGGGTTTCTACCCCTTGGACACAAAATTGATTGATTCTATTTTGCGTCAATCTAGTATGCATTAACAGAGCTATTATTCATTCTGGATAGATGTGGTGATGCTACTACTCAGGGGAAGTAGTTAGTGTTGTGATTCAGTGGTTTATGATTTTTCTTTGATATTTATGTCAGATCCTTGGCATTGATGTCAAAGGGGGAGAGATATTCATGTGAAAAACTCAAGGAGTTATATACATTAGGGGGAGAAATTTGCAGAACTTCATTGCTATATTCTTGTGTGGGAGATTTGTTTGGCATTTCTTGGCACTTGGATATTTTTCACATCTAGTATTTTTATCAATACCAAAGGGGGAGATTGTTGGAAATTTTAAGGAATTGATCATGTTTTGCATTGATGTTTTGTCACTGATGTCAACACTAGATACTTTGGTTGTTTACCAGAATCCTTTTGGTCCTGGTAGGATGTTTGGTTTCTGGTTGGTTAGATCATGGTAATCTGGTATACTCTGGTATTCTTTGGCTTATGGAATTGGCTTAGATCTACTATTCATACTACTCAGATACATGTTTAGTCAGTTGGTTTTGATTTGGTGATTGGATGCTATCTTATATGCTAGTAATCTTGGTTTTTTGATCCAGTGAGGGTTTCACCGACAGAGCTTTGTTGAAGATATTTTAATATTATGTATAAGTGGTGTTGGTGTGGCTTCTAGTAGAGTTTCAGGATGTTGATGGTGATCGTGTTCGAGCCTTGACTGATTGGGATCATTGCTTTAGCATGTGTGGACCAAAATTGGGTCCGATACTATCTAGGTTATGGATCGACTTAATGTAACATTTTGTTTGGACTTATTGACGTGTTTCCGAGATGACTTATGGGTTGGGTGATATTTTTTTGGTCTCAAGCCAACATGTTTTGTATTTATGTAATAGGTTTTATTGTCTGGTGGCCGACATAATTATTTGAGGTCGAGGGTTTATATATATGTGTGTGTGTGTGTGTGTGTGTGTGTGTGTGTGTGTGTGTGTGTGTGTGTGTGTGTGATCTCATTGTAAATTATGATTATGGAGGATGGTATGCAATCGAATAATGTAATAATCATCCATGCAGAGGATTTGGGTGATCATAATTGAGTTAGGTTTATGCAAGAGTTTTAAGTCCTCCAGTATTGAGCTTAATCAGAACTGTACTCAGGCATAAGAGATGTTATTATTGCACTTCATTCTTCCTTCCGGATTGTAGTCTAGATTTTTATGTAGTCAGTGAGACTCCTTTTGTACTGAGCTATGTGCTCTAGTTTGTTGGCCTTCTTGAAAGTTAAGGCCCCTCAATTTGTAATTAAATACTTAATGCAGAAGTATTATTTGACTGTTGGTAGTCTTCCCACCGTGTTTTTTTCCCTTTACTGGGTTTTCCATGTACAAATCTTGGTGTCATGTGGTTGGTATCTAATCTCTAATTGTTGGTTGTCCTTAATTGGTATATCTGTTATTTTAGTAATTGGCTTATGTATTTTGATATTGATCTTATGTCTTATGGTATTAATATTTTTATTGCTTAAGGTTCTGATAATCTAGTCACAACTGATTCACCCCCCTCTCAGTTGTCTTCCTGTTATTTGAATTGTCTAACATAAAACACTTTACATACATTTCACCCTCCTATTAAACCCTGAATTTCATAGTTTAGTTCATATAAGTCTCCTAGTTCTTCTACTCCATTAGTGACCCCCAAAAGCACCCAAAGCTCAAAAATTTAATACATATATAGGTTATACTACTTTTTTTGGCCACCTATAGTGCCTCAATCACTTTTGCTTGATGATGATCAAATAGTACATTTTTCATTGTTCCTTAGTTCGTTGTTTTTATTTTCTTTATGAATTCTTAAGGCTAAGAGTAAAAATAAAATATTTTATAGTCCGTACTCCCCAATCCCGATTTATATAAATCTAGCCACAACTCTTCCCCTTGATAATTTTTACCCCCTTTCTCTTCTTCTCATTTGATTAATTTATTTTTCAACCTTTTTCTCCTTTCAAATATTCTCATTTTTCTCTTATATCCTATTTTATCTTTGTTTTTCTTTTCAAAAGACAACCGATGTTATTTTTTTCTTTAGTACACTCTAGAGGGGGCATCATCCTCATTTTTCTATCCTACTATTGATACCCCAAAATCCAGTAACAATACCTAATACCCCTAGCATGTCAATCATCACCAATCTTTTAAATTTGGCATTAGTGAAAGGTTGAAGCTACAAAAGTTTTCTTTAACTCAATACAAGACCTCACATACTATAACTAAAGTCATATAAGAATAATCTCTGATAGACCTAAGAAAGATCAACAAAATAACCCTCATTAAGTAACATTATATGTATATATCAAGATAGCTAACCCGATCTAATAAGTTAGTATTGAACATGGCTATCGACATAGTTATACTGAACGCAAATGATGAGATGCCTATCAGAATAGTCATTAAAGGAGGAATAGTAATATTTTTGTAATCCTGATAGAGTATAGCTATCCCGACACATATCTAGGGGTAGGTTGTAACAATGCAAGCCCTATCAGAATAACATATAAGATCAGGGTAGGTGCAAAAGGCTATCGAGATAGTGTAAACTATCCCAATAAAAGAAAGTATAAAAGGTATCATATGAGCTCATTAGATAGCTTATGAAGTTGGAGTAATGTACCAAGGAGATCCCAATCAATGAAACTGTTTCTATGGTTAAAACATGAAATAATATCGGGAAAATTGTACCGATAAAGGTGTTATGAACTGAGACATCAATATTGAGGAGACCTAATCGGACTAACAACTTTGATGACATACTATGGATTTGAATACATATGTCGAGATAACTTATAGCAAATTAAATGATAAAACCTCTATCGATATAACTTGTGAAGACATGATAACAAATTTTTGCTTTGTCGATGATGAAAGTAATGTCGATAAGAATTATCTAGGAGGAGTTCGGGATAACTTACAAAGTCGAGATAACACATCAACAACGTTCTGATCAATGAAATTATCTTGATTATTTACAAAAAGAGTACTATCAGGAGAGCTGTCCTAATTTAACAATTATAAACTAAGAAACCAAAAGCGATGAAAGGAGAACAAATGAGGAGACCCTTATCATAATGACTTATGAAGTCAGGAAAAAAATATTTGGATATGCTGATAGTAGAAGTTGGCATTATGGATGAATTTATTATGTGTTGCATTGATGTTTTGTCATTGATGTCAACACTAGATATTATGGCTAGTTACCAACAAAAGATCTAGTTTTACCAGTAAAAAGGACTATCTATTGGACACTTTCGGTGTGTTTGGATCAATGGAGTATGTTTGATTTTATGTGTTGCATGGTTCTGGAGCATGATTTGGTCAGTTGGTATTGACCCTGTAATCGGATGCTATCACACACTCTTATAACCCTTACTAGCATGGGTTTAAGGTTTAACCGGCAAAGGTTTCATTGAGAAATCTTGACAAGATGCATAAGCGGTGTTGGTGCGGCTTCTAGATGGATTTCAGGATGTTGAAGATGTTCTTTGATCATGCTTCAACTATTTGAAGATATTGCCATGGCATTGTGGACCTAGATTAGGTCTGGTACCTATCTAGGTTATGGATCAGTATCATGTTAACATGTTTTCTACATATTACCGGGATGAATTATGGATTGGTTATTGTTGGTTTGGTCTCAATCCGACATGGCATATCATTGTAAAATGGATGTATGTAATAATCTTATTGTAATATCTTTTAGGTGGCCGACCTAATTGGTTTAGGCCTTAGGGTTGGTATAAATTGATGTAAGATCTCATTGTAGATCATGTTCATGGTTGTTGAATGTAATATCATATGCGAAGGAGATTTGGTTGATCATAGGTGATCAAATTGGGATTAAGGAAGGGGTCAAAGGCCTCTGGTATTGAGCTTAAGTGGGACTGTAATCAGGCATGGTAGATGCTATCTCTAGTAGTTCATTATTCTTGGTTGTTGTCCATTTATCTTGAGGTGGTTATAACCTCTCTGTAGTCAGTGAGACTCTTTTATAATGAGCAGTACACTCTAGGCAATGTACCTTCCTACATGTGCGGGCCCCTCATTGTATCACATACTTTTTGCAGAAGTATCATCTGACTGTCATAGGCTTCCCACCATGGTTTTTCCCTTTTCATGTTTTCCATGTAAAAATCATGGTGTTATGTGGTATGGTTGCATTGTGTTGATTAGTTGTTTTATTGTTAAGTTGTATTGTTTACCAGTATCTATTTCTGCTCTTCCGGTACTTAATGTTTATGTGATCCAGTCAAAGGTTATTAAGTGGTTTGGTTGATATAATCTGCTAACAAATAATTCACCCCCCCTCTCAGTTGTTCACTGGTTATCCTAACATAAGTAATACTTATGGACGCCATAACAATTTCTTATTAGTATAACTTAGGCTAAAACAATGTGAAAAAGAAACAGTTACTGATATCTCCATATTTATCCGCAATGATTAATTTATCAGAAAGGAACCAAACATAGAGGCAGTGATAGGGAGAGTTAGGCCAATCACATATGTCGTTAGATAATTCAAATTTTGAAAAGATGGCTCATTTATTTATAGATTGAAACATTTATTGTTGCACAACCAAAATTCTCTGAGAAACACATCCAGGAGATTTTTGTACTAGAATTATAGATGCATTAAGAAGACATTGAAGTAGGCCAAAAATACAGAAGAAGAAAGCAAGTAAGTGTTTTGATCGATTTCTATGTGATTGTTTCAAGTAATATATTCAATTGCTTATAAAATGGAAACTCCTAGTGGTTCTGCAAAGAGGCAAAGAGGGGAGACAAGCAAGGGTAAGGGGAAGAAATAGAAAATGGAGGAAGCAAGTCCAAAAACTAGGGCAGAAGAAAGGAAATTGAATCAGGATCTTATAGATCAATTGTCGGGTTCCACCCCAAAACCAAAGAGGTCTATAGAGTCGAAATTAGAAGATAACTATGCTAAATTGGGAGATGTGTGCACAACTATTAGAGGCTATGAGCTATTCTTGTTTCATTACCACAAGTGTGAGAAGCCTGAGCCAATCTGTAATCCATGGAAGTTGAGCCTTAGAAAAATTGGTGTTCCCAATGTCTTTTTAAATGTGGATCTTCTAGAGGTGCTAGCACAAAACTTTGATTTAAAAAAGAGGGCAATATGTGACTAGGATGGAAATTCTTGTTTCTTCATATCATGAGAGGCAATTTCAGAAGTTTTTTATTTTCTTGGGGTTTATGCTCATCCCATTATCCTTGGGGATTTGCTTGAAGAGTTTCATTTTCTTAATCCCGAGGCACCATTAGAGACATGGGAGGGCTTGGCATTTCATGTAAATTTGTTTAAAGGTTATTTTAAGTATACATAGTACTCAGTTGGTCAAGTTCTAGGGTTGAACACTCTGAATTTTATGAGAATAGAATCCATGATCATTTCAGTAGACATTCAGTCCCTAAAGACTAGAGAATTTGATTACGTTTGTAGTTGAGGAACTTGGGGTAGGACTTGTTTCTATCTAGGGGAACTCTTCCAAAATTCACTTTGCACATTATTCTTTACACATGCATATGGTGTTATTTTATGGACAAGGATTGGGGTTATGGCCTAAGGCAATTAGGGTAAGAAAATTTGGTGATAACTAGCCTTTGTCAATTCAACTATGGACCTCAATCTTGGACTACATATTTGTTGGGTCTAGTTATATTCATTTTGAGGAATTCTTTGTTTTTTGGTCACCCTTGTCACTTTGCACTCTCAGAAGATGTGAAGATATTTTTAATGCCTGTAGATTTTGGAAGGCCTGATACTATTAGACACAACTATGGAGATTGGTATTGTTTCTCCGATGTAACCATGATTAGGATTTATGGCTTTAAAGGGGCCCCATTATTATTGCCAAAAATGGTTCCTGACACAATAGCATATTTGGAGATCATAAGGCAGATGGAAGAATCAAATCACGTGCATCTAGCTTCCCATGACAAATAATCTTTTTTACCTAGGACCCTGTGTGTTGGAGAATTCATTATGAATGGAAGAGAAGGACAAGAGCTCACATGGCACAAATTTTTCCAATATAATATGAAGCTGGGTGCTCCAAGAAAGAACTTTGATCTAGAAGCATACATTCATTCAGTAAAAACGAAGCAGAAAAATTGGTGATTATGAGCACATCCCACATTTAAGGGATGATTTAATAAGGAATATGGATGAGAAGGAGGCCGAACTAGCCATTAACAATCATAACGGGGGGATTGAATAAAAATCTAGAGAAAATCAAATTGTTGAAATATCGTCCTCAGATGAAGAAGAGTCATCAGAAGAGACTTCATTTGAACAATTCTCTATGATACTAATTGAAGAGTAGGTGTCACATGTTAGGGATCTTGATGAACGAATCTTGGTGGAAGATGACCCGAGATAATTGGCCTGCAATGATTTTTTATCTAATGATAATTTTATAAGGACTCCTAAATTTATGTCTTTCTTGTATAGAGCGAAAGGTAAAGCAATCAAAGAGGGTGTTGGAGAGGTAAACACCTCAAATGAACAACAATTGTCAACCACCCTAGAGAGTGAAGTAACACAAGAAATGAGCCTAATGACTCTTGATAGAGGAAGGAAGAAACTTCAAGATGTAGGTGTGTTAATCTTTCTAGGATGGGATCTGAATTTAGCTCTAGTATTTGATATTTTTCTACATGACATTGATGCTAAACACAAATTGTCTCCTGAGGGTGTGACCCAGGTACAGACAGGATCACTATACAACCCTGACAAATATTCTAATTTAATATGGTCACTATACCCTCCAAATAAGAAGTTCATGGTCATTGATACACAAAAGGCTTTTCAGCACATCATGACCCTAAATGTTGGCAAAACAGACCCCATGATGATAATTGATTTAGGGGTGAATATTGCTAAGTTGAACAAAGCACAAATTCAAATTTTGGTAAAAGAAGGTCAATCTAGTAAACTTGAAATATTCAAGTTAACTAAATAAATTGATCAGTTGAAAGAAGTGTTAAAAGAGAAAGAGCCACAAAGATTACCGACATAAGGCGAAAGCTCATAGCCTCATACCAAGGCCAACAAATTGAAAGAAGAAAATTATTAGTTGCAGGTGCAATTAATAAAAACAAAGAGTGAAACCATTTCAGTACTAATACAAAATAGATTCAGTAATCTGATGACATGGATGTATAAGTATTGGGATATATACATAAGAGTCAAAATATCATAAAAGAACATGAGCGATTGGATAAATGACTATAGGAAAGGTCCAAGGAATAGCAAAGTGGAGATGAAGCACATCTAGATGCAGTGCAGAATTGTTAAAAAATAATGAAGGCTCATAAAAGGTATCTGGAAGATTTAAGAGTAGAGGGAGAAAATTTCCTCAGTGACAACACAAATAACATCCCGCCCTTGCCCAACAAAGATGGAGGACAAAAATTAAAAAATGGGTTGGACCTACAAGTTCTAGTACATACTCAAAAGTGCATTGAAAGCTATTGGGGACCAAGACATTGACAAGGTAGAAGATCTCATGGAGAGCATGGTCTTGATGGAAGTGCAAGCCAAAGACACAATCTATGATTATGACACCAGATACAATGAGGAGTATCTAACACATTTAACTAATTCGCATTTATTCCTATCTAGATGATTAGTTATAGGTTTTAATTTGTTTTCAAAAGGCTTCAATCAAAGGGCATGACCCATTGATATAATATATAATATTCAATGTAATCATTTGAAAAAATAGTTCTGATAGTTGGAAGATAGATAGTTATAGTTCAAAAATTTTAAGCATTTTATGTGTTTCAAGACAAGGACTTTATTTCAAGTTAATACAAAGAAAGTCAGTTCTCTTATTTCCAATTATGCTATGGATTTTAATTTTCAAAAAGTTCTTTGCTATTATTATCTATGATTGATAATTCCTTCTCTAAATCTTTGTGTGAAGAAGTTATGTGATGTTACATGGTTGGATTATCAAGATACATTTGAGAATTGTTTTGCCTATTGTGTCTTGTTTAATTGGTCTTTCAAAGGAAAGTAAAATTCAATTAAACTAATAATGAAAACTTTCATTTAGCTATTTAACATTGGAGGTTGGTTAGCTGATAGATCTATCTAAAAGGGGATTTAAAAAAATATCTCTCGGAGTTATACGTAGGCTTTGTAAATGAATAACTCTATTGCCCAAAGGAAATAAGGCACTAGTCTAGTTGCAGATAAAATTCAACTCAAGATCAAACAAATCATTTTTAGATTTATGTGTATGTTAGTAGGCGATAGAAGTAGAGAACATGAGTAAGAAGTAATCAAATTGAAACAAGAGCTAATCAAGAAAAGGATAATCAGGAATGTAGAAGATTTTAAGTAATTTAAACAATATTATATTTTATCCCAAAGGCATATGCCACTTTGAGATAAACACTAGAAGTAGGAAATACAGTGTATAATCTAATATAAAAAGCACCAATTTGGAGAACTAATTGGTGAGTAGGTACACCTGCCTAGGTTCTGCAAAGCCTAAAGTGACAAAGTTGGCAACCTTGAAAGGTTCACTCTATTAGTCGGCCAAATCAATTGGAGAGTTCAAAGATAGGAGTTGGCATTACCTTAGAACTTATCTAATCTGTTGATTTGAGAACCAACACCTACTAGGACATATCACCACCTTTTTGCATCCCAAAAGTATCTAATTGAATGAATCCTAATTGAATCAGATCCCTAATGCATATAATTAACTAAATATATCTAATGCATATATAAATGTTTAATATCCCATAGGTCAATTTTAATTTTTACATATAATTACATATAGAAATGTATAATATCCCATATAATATCCCATACCTTTGCAATGTTTACAATTTCATATAAAAATGCTTAATATCCCATAGGTCAATTTTAACTTTTACATATAATTATAGTATCCCATATAATATCCCATTTAATTATAGTTACCCATATAATATCCCATTTAATATCCCATTTAATTATGTACTTGAAATATTGCATTTACATATAATTATAATATGTCATAGGTCAATTTCAATTTCAAATCTCTGCAAAGCAAAAGACTTCGAAAAACTTCGGTCCTGCTAGGAAAAGAAAAAGACTTCAAAAAAATTTATTCCCGCAAGGTGAAGAAGGAGAGGAGATTCACTGTTGGCATTACTGGATGAATTGATTATGTGTTGCATTGACATTTTGTCATTGATGTCAACACTATCTGTTATGGTTGGTTACCAATAGACAACTTTTGGTTACCAGTAGAAGATCTAGTGTTAGCGCTAGAAGAGACTATCTGTTGGATACTTCTGACATGTTTGGCTCTATGGAATATGTCTGGCTACATGTAGTACATTCTTCTAGAGCATGTTTTGGTCAGTTGGTATTGACTTGGTAATCGTATGCTATCATACACTCTTATAAACCCTTACCAACATTGCTTTAAGGCTCTACCGACAGAGCTTTCACTGAGCAATCTTGATAGGATGCATAACTAGTGTTGGTGTAGCTTTTAGATGGATTTTAGGATGTTGAAGATGTTCTTTGATCATGCTTCAACTGCTTGAAGACATTTCTTTAGCATGGTGGACTCAGAATAGGTCCAATGCCTATCTAGGTTATGTACCTATATCATGATAACGTGTACTCTACATGTTACCAGGATGTTTTGGGATGTTTTATGGATTGGTTATTGTTGTTTTGGTCTTAAGATGACATGGCATATCATTGTAATATGGATTTAAGTAATGATATTATTGTAATATCTTTTAGGTGGCCGACCTAATTGGTTTAGGCCTTAGGGTTTGTGTAAAATGATGTAAGATCTCGTTGTAGATCATGGCATGGGAATGGAATAAGTTTTCGTGGTCTTGGAATGCAATATCATATGCGAAGGAGATTTGATTGATCATAAGTGATTGAATTGGGATTAAGGAAGAAGTCAAAGGCCTCTTGTATTGAGCTTAAACTGGACTATAATCAGGCATGGTAGATGTTATCTCTGGAAGTTCACTCTATTGGATTATTGTCCATTTATCTTGAGATGTTTGTAGCCTCTCTATAGTTAGTGCGACTCTTTTGTAATGAGCAGTACTCTCTAGGTAGTGTGCCTTCTTGCAAGTGCAGGCCCCACATTGTAACATGTATTTTATGCGGAAGTATCATTTGACTATGGGTAGGCTTCCCATCATGGTTTTTCCCTTTTTGGGGTTTCCATGTACAATACATGGTCTTATGTGGTATGGTTTCTTTGCATTGGTTATTTGTTTAATTGTTAAGTTGTATTATTTACTGGTATCTTTTTCTGCTTTACTGGTACTTAATCTAGTTGAAGGTTATTAAGTGGATTAAATGTTATAATTTGTTAACAACTAATTAACCCCCCCCCCTCTTAGTTATTCATCGATTATCCTAACAAATGGTATTAGATCTTTTCTCTTGTTTTGCAAAAGATTAACTATTTGTGGTAGATCCTATGGCAGCTAACACTTCTAATTCATCAGCAACTAGTTTTAGAAGAGAAATCCCTAAGCTCGATGGAACGAATTATGGGATACGGAAAATTCAAATGGAGACTCATCTTAGATGTCTTGGAAATGATATTTGGGAGATCACTGAGAAAGGATACACACCTTATGATCCTGCATCTGGCAATCCTGCTCCTACAGACTTGGATATGAATATTGAAAATGATTGCAGAGCTAGAGAAGCCCTCTTGTGTGCACTTACTGATCAACAGATCATGGGATTGACTGATAAATCATCAACAAAGATTATGTGGGACAAATTAAAAACTCTGAATGAAGGTGATCCTACTATCAAAATTGCTAAACTTGATGGATACCAGGTAAGATATGAAAACTTAAAGATGGAAGATAATGAAAGAATTGTTGTGTTTATGGAAAGGGTGAATGAGATTGTTATGGGAATTCAATGTTGTGGAGGATTTCAAAGTGAAGATGAAATAGTTTCCAAAGTCTTGAGAGCCCTTCTACCGGGTTACAAGATGAAGTTAACTACAATTAATGAGTTGAGAATAATGGCTAACTCTTCAGTTAACAGAGACATTCTAATTGGGAAATTATCTACTTTTGACCTTGAAGAATTTGGATCTTTTGGAGCTATAAAGTCTGAACCTTCTTTTCATGCATCATCATCATCATCATCATCATCTACTAGAAAAAGTGATTGGAAAGTTTTATATGCAAAGGAATTGGAAGACATGTGGAAAGAAGATGAACAATTTGAGCAACTTGAAGCCTTATTTGCTAGAAGAGTACCTAAAGGTTCAACTAGAAGTAAGTATGAAGGAAAAGAACCTTTTAAATGTTTTGTATGTAATAAGACTAGTTATTTTGCATCTAGATGTCCTAAAAGGAATGCAAGGTTTGGGGAAAGAGTTAAGAAATCCTTTAAGCCTAACTAGGACAGATATAGATTCAAGAAAAGTAAACAATGCTACACAATGGATGAGGAAGGAGTAACTGATGACTCTAGAGATGAACTACTAGAAGACTCTGCTAGGGGATCTAGCAATGGAAAGGAATGGGTGTTCTATGCTTTAAAGAAAGATGAACTGGAACTAGCTATCAAAAATGAAGAAAAGGCCCCGACAGCAAAAGTTGAAGATAAGGATGAATGGGTAATTGATAATGGATGCTCACATCATATGACTAGAGATAAAGGGAAATTTTTGTCCCTGCAAGAATACAATGGTGGTCAAATCAGATTTGGAGATGACAAACCATGTATGATCAGAGGTAGAGGTATTGTTTCTTTGGATGGTAAGAATAACACTCATAATGTCTATTATATAGAAGGTTTAAAGTATAATCTTTTGAGTCTTGGTCAATTGGTGGACAAGGGCTTCCAACTTTAGTTTAAAGATAGAAAATGCAAAATCATTAACAAGACTAGTTTGGAGATTGCAACTGGTATTCAGACTGGAGGTAATATCTCTCACTTGAACACTGGTAATAAGACATATTTGATGGCTCATATTGATGAGTTGGTTATGGCATAAGAGGTTGTGTCATGTTAATTTTGATTGTATTGTTAAGATCAGTTCAACTAAGGTAGTTAGAGATATGCCTAAGATTATGAAGCCTCATAATCTGGTATGTAAGGAATGCCAATTGGGAAAGCAAGTTAGAAGTTCTTTTAAGAGTATACATGATAAATCTAATGATATACTTGATTTGATTCACACTGACTTATGTGGTCTAGCAAGGACTAGAAGCTTTCAAGGTGATAGGTATTTTATGCTGATTATTGATGACTATTCTAGAATGATGTGGGTGACTTTTCTTAGGGAGAAGTCTGAAGCCTATGAGAAATTCAAGATCTTTAAAGAAAAGGTTGAAACAGAAACTGGATTGAAAATCAAATGTCTAAGATCAGATCATGGCAGTGAGTTCACTTCTCATTAATTTAATAGTTATTGTGAGACAAATGGAATCAGGAGACAGTTACTTGCACCTAGGAATCCTCAACAGATTGTAGTAGTGGAAAAAAGAGTAAAACCATTTTGGATGCAGCAAGATCTATGATGATGGAAGCCAAATTGCCTCATATCTACTACAGAGAAGTAGTGAGTACAACCATCTACACATTCAACAGAGTTCACATCAAAGGTGAAACTAGTAACACCCCTTATGAATTATGGTTTGGACATAAACCTACTATTAAACATTTCTGAATTTTTGGAAGTAAATGCTATATGAAAAGAGATGATTCAATTGGAAAGTTTGATCCTAGATGTGATGAAGGGATATTTCTTGGTTATTCAATTCAAAGAAAAACATATAGATGTTATAACAAAAGATTGTAGAAAATTGAGGAGAGTGCTAATGTAAAAGTGGATGAGCAGTACAAAAATCAATCTATATCATATGATAGGCAACTAGCAGTGGAGATGATCATAATTGAACTGATAATGCCTCAACCCGTAAAGGAAACTAAGACAGTTACACTGGCACAATCAGAAAATTCAACTGTGACTGATGATCAGAGCAGTGAACCTGAAGTTCAGAAGAAAGCAAGGTATGTAAGATTAAATCATTCTAAAGATCAAATCATTGGAGATAGGAACAAGGGAGTTATGACAAGAAGAAGACTAGCAAATAAAGAGGTATGTCTTATTTCTCAATTTGAACCAGCAACTATTATTGAAGCTTGTAAGGATAAACATTGGTTAAAGGTTATGAAAGATGAATTAGATCAGATAGAGAAGAATGAAACTTGGTCCTTAGTCCCCCAGCCTATAAAATAAGAATTTTATTGAAACTTGTAGTCACACAAATCTGTCCATTTTAAGTAAATGAATATTTCGTATTTATTTGATTAAAAATCCATTAAGCCATCAGTTAATTAAATAAATATTTAATTAATTCATCCCCAAACATTCTTCTATTAATTAAATAAATTATTCAATTTCTTTTAATTAATTCATTAAACCAAATACAAATCAATTAAATAAATAAAATCTATTTATTTAATTAAATCCCCCTATTCCTCTTTTAAATAAATTAAATAAAACATTTATTTAAATCATTATCCCCCCCCACTTGCATTTTCCTACAAATGCAACTTGCACACATTTATTGGAATAAATGAATTTTTATTTTAATAAAATCCTATTTTCCCTCACCCACCAAATCCACTTACAAAATCTAATCCCCTTCTAGATTCTTCTAATCCCTTCCTAATTAGCCTAATCCATCCTCTAAACTTTTTCACATCCCTAAGCAAAGGGAAGTCACTTCTCAAAACCTCAAAGTCTTTGATAACCATTAAAGGCTTCAAGTCTTCAACCACTAAATGGCTCAAAGTCTTTGATAACCTTTAAAGGCTTTCAACCTTCAACCACTTAATCCCCAAAGTCTCCAATAACCATTAATGGTTAACTCAAACCCTCCCACATGGTTAAAACATTTGTTTTGACTCAACCTCTATCCAACCCAAAGGTCTCATCAGGCCATTAATGCTTTGACAAGGATTATCTCTTAATCATTTGCACAAAGGTTTATCCTTGGATTAACTCTTAATCCAATGGGTAATCTTAATTTAGACTTGACCCTTAGCCTTTAGATAACCATGAAGTCTTCTTAGGCATTCAATGCCTCCAACCCCTTTCTTTCAACCCAACTCTATGTTGACACTTGTCACCATTTCATTGGTACAAATTGTGCACATGGATCCCCAACTTTCAAGCTTGACCCTTGATTAAACCCTTCAATCCTGGCAATCCATTGCTCCATTTTTCCTATAAATAGAGTCCATTTCTTCATAATCCAGATCCTGAAAAACTTTTATGCATCTAAGCTATAGGCATTTTAAGAGAGCATTTAGCATAGCAAACTCATGTATTGTTATTTTGGTTAAAATAAATCAGTTTTAGCATCAATAGCATAGTATTAGCTTTTTATTTCACATTCAAAGCTTAATACTACAATCTCAATCCTCCATAAGCATCCATAGTGCAAAAAGATGCTGAGAGCTACACTATTTTGGAACTTGGAGAGCAGAGGAACAAAGGAGAAGGAGCTAAGGCCATGCTAAGAGGCAGTTGGAGATGCCTCATAATCTTTGTTTCGTTTATTAGATACATTAGCATGCTTTTAGTGTCTCTCTTGGTATGCCTTTTTAGATTAGTTTTTGATTGACTAACACTAACGGTTTTTGTGTCTTTTGTGTTGTTGATCATTTACTAACCTTGTGCCATTTTGCAGGGCATCATTTGGTGAACCCACCGTGAATCGAACACACAAAGATCAACTTTTCTTTTTTTTAACCAATAACATGTTTGAATGTTGAAAATGTCACACAGGTTGCACTTTTGACATTGTTTTGGTGCTATTCACCTTGTTTCAGCGCTTTTCCCTTCTCTGTCTTTCCCTTTCTTTTAGTGTGTTTGTGTTAAATAGCGCCTCTGTTCAAACGCAGACTAGTGCTATTGTAACAGAATGTTGTACAAATCACCTTGTAACCAAAAAAAATAAAAATTAGGCTTGTAGAAGCCCACCAAATCATGCTGATTTTTCTAACTAATTGTCTTTTATGCAGGTTCTAATCTTTTTGTGCAGGGGAAGGAGTTAGTTTAAATGCTTTAAAAGTTTCTTTTTTACTTTCTTTCAACAACAGTTGGTTAAAAAGAATCCATTTTTCCTTCTTGCACAAGTTAAAATAAACCTCACATTTTATTTTAGAGTGCATAAAATGAACCTCAAACTTGTTTTTGGTGCTTAAAAAGAAAATTCATCTTTCTTTATTGCAAAGTAAAAAAAAACAACAAACTTCAAAATTTTGCTTTCATTGCAAGTTAGGGATACATTTTGTTTTGGTGCTTAAAATCAACAAAACAAATTTTCTTTCTTACATCAAACTTAAAAATCACAAGCCACACTTCAATTTTTGGGCAAATAAAAAGAACAATCCACTTGTTTTTGATTTTTGCAAAAACAAATTTTACTTCAAGCAAACGTGTTTTTCTTTAAGTTGACCAGGATTTCCAAATTCTAGGTTACAAAACACATTGCCTTTGAAGTTAAAAAGAACACCATGGCTGTTGGAGCAACATCTCCAAATAGTTAGATCACATTTGTAATGGTGGATTAAAAAGAACAAGTGTCTTTCGTACTTGGCACACTTGTGCAAAAAGTCAGTCGAGTGGTCCTACCTCTAACACACACTATCCTCTCCCTTGGCTTTCGTGGTCCTAGGTGCAAGAGAAAAGTGTTAGTAACACTAAAAATTTTATCTTTTTAAGAGAGGCTTGCCAAGGGATCGATACTCTTGGGAATGACCTCGAGCGTTAAATCCTTCGAGCCGCTATAGAAATCAGGTGAGAGCGAAAGCTGTAGCCTTGGGTATAGTTGTTCCTATAGTGTAACTGACTGAAAGGACAAATGGGCCCCACCACCAGTTACAAGGCTCTTAAGTGAGTCACTGCAGAATGAACTTATGTCCAAAAACATCGAACATGACTAAACACCTTTTAGTAGTAGCCCACCCGTTCTATTGATTGAGGATATTTGCGATATAATTTAGTGCAAGAGCATAGATGGTTTTGCTCCCAAGATACTCATCATACATATTTCCTTGAGTAGAAACATAGCTTTTTGAAAAGTCACTCGTGGCTTGATAAAAGTGGTGACTCCCCCATCATAGGGATCATCTATTTGTTATGCTCGTGCAAGACTTAGTATATCACATCCTTACCTGCCATGGTGGGATTCATAAGATATGTAGTACCAAAGTCGAAGAAATATCAAGATGTGGGCTAAATTTATCACAACTGGCCATTTGACCTTAGGGATAAAAAGTGTTTGAAATGTGTTCGTTTTAAAGACCAAGTGCAAATTGAGCTGACTTCAGGCTTTAGAAGTACACCTTAAAATACATCTAAAGGAAGGGTCATAAACAAGTCCAAAGATTGGGTTGATCTAGACCCATACTCATTTGTGCCTTTGAGGCAACATTTTGGTGTTTGTGTGCTTGCTTTGTTTTCTTGTCAAAGAAACATCAAATCAGAAAATCAATCCCAAAAACAAAGTATTCATCCAACCAAACATCTTTCAAAAACAACCAAAAACATCAAAAACAAAGTGCAAACAACAAAAGAGTCAAAAATTTTATGACCATTCTTCACATCTTGCGAAAGAAGAAGCGTCATCAAAATATCAACTTGAAAAGAAGACAATTAAGCTCAAAGGCTTTGATCAAATGAAGGAAATTCTTCTATATCAATAGACAAATCTTTGTCTCCCATAGAGTTTTCTTGCGTCACATGTGTCTCTATCTTCAAGGCAAAACAAACGATTTTGATTCCGAATCATTGAACTACAGAGCTTTTATGCAATATAGAGCTCTGAGTTATCACAAAAACCAAGGAGGAAAGATTAATCCCAACTTCTTCCCAAACATCTGTATCACATACAACACACCTCAAGAAATACCACCAACACCCGAAAGGGAAGAGATAGAGTTTGTCCCATTTGTAACACAAAGTTTTTATTGAAGTTGAAAACATTTCATCCATTATCTCACTCATACATCATCACTTCATCATCAATCCATTCCAACTCTCAAAACATTAAGAGGTTCTTGCTCCAAGTTCTCTTTTTAGATATTGCTTGAATCAAACACATCACATCACTTTTTAGATTGTTTCTACATCTAGGATAAGCTCATCCTAAGAGACACATCTATGCAGGTTAAAAATAGTTCATGAGTGAATCCTCTCATTACTAGGTAGTTAAATTTGTAACACATCTCAGATTTCTCTACACCTTATCACATCCAACCTTATCAAAACAAGCAAGCAATTCAAAGAAGGAATTTCGGTTACATCTACCTTAAAAGTGCTAGAGATCTACATGCAACACAAATCACCAACCATCAATCTTTCATTTCATCAAACAACTCATCATCATCTTCAATCAACTTCAACAAAAGCTTGCAAGCAAAATGGCTCAAACCCGATCACAGTCCAGGCAACGAGAAATAGAAAGGGAAGAAGAAGAAGAGGAAAATCTCAATGAATTTCAAGAAGCACTTGGAGGAAATGCAGATGATGAAAACCCAAGTACTCCCACACCTGCAACAATAGAAAGGGCTCATCATAACCCTCTCTTTAACAGACTTTTTGATGAAATACTCAGGAGCAATGCGAATGCTCACTTCTTAAGACTCGCTCAAGAAGGAGCAAAACTCCCCTCTGACTTTGATCTTGCCCAATTAAGACAAGCATCAGAAAGACAAAGTCGCCATGAAGAGGAAAGAGGTAGAGATCCCATCAGATATAACATTCCTCAAGGTAACCCACCACCTCCTCCTCCAAATGAAATGGAGATGTTGTGGCAACAAGTCGAGAATCTCACCCAACAACTTCATAGTGGTGTCAAGACTAACCAATTCTCACTCAATGACATCTGTCCCTATCCTTTTGATAGGGATCTTTACATGCCACCATTTCCACGAGGATTCGAAACACCCAAATTTGAAAAATATAGAGGAAAGGGAGATCCTCGTGATCATGTCAGATAATTTCATTCCGCTTGTCTTGAAGTGGCATATGAAGACACCTACCTAATGCGCCTTTTTCCCCAAAGCTTGGGAGGAACAACCACATCATGGTTTTCCCAACTACCAGGTGGCATTAGAACATTTGAGGAACTCATCCAGAAGTTCCTAGCTCATTACTCTCATAACATTGAACGCGATGTCACCATGGCTGATCTATGCAACACAAAACAAAAACTAGGTGAGCAATTCTCAGTATTCCTGCAACGATGGCGTCAAATGTCTAGCAGACGTTCTCTTCAGTTACCTGAATGAGAACTAGTGGAAATATTCATTTCCAACTTAAATGAAGAAATGGAATTTCACCTGGATGTCAAAGACACAGACTCTTTTAATGATATGATCACCAAGGGTTTGAAATGTGAAAGGGCACTTATCAAGAAGGGACTCATCAAAATATTTAATGAACCAAAAGATGGTCCTCGTACACGCTTTAATAGTGATAAACCAAGCTTCTGGAATAAAAACAAGAATATCGTCAATGATGGGGTTGTGGATGCCAGGACTATCCAAAATGCACAACCTGTGGTTTGGTTTGCAGGAAAAAATCCTCCACCTCAAAACAACACAAATGTTCCTTCTAATCAAGGTCGCATCACATCTCATGATGAACCTAGACCTCGTCAGCAAAAACAGAAACACACATACACTCCCTTAGGGGAACCCATTGAAATAGTGTTGCAACAACTCATTTCTCAAAATTTGGTCACTCTACCTAAGCTATCAAACTATGAGCCTCAAGTCAAACCAGCATGGTGGAGAGATACTAAACACTGTGAATTCCATCAAGGGAGAGGACACAAGACAAGTAATTGTCAACGATTGAAAGATCTCATTCAGGATCTTATTGATCGAGGAGAAATTGAAATTGAAGGACATAACCCAAAAACAACCAATAATGATCATCTGATGTTCAAAAATCCACTTCCATCACAAGATCAAAGGGATCCTTCCACTTCCAGACGAGGCACTGATACCACTGATTATACACAGGCTACATATAATTACACTGTAAATCATCTGTATGATGCCAATGAACAAGTTGCAACTATAACCTTCAAAAATACCAACTCAAATTGCAATGTTGTTACGTGTCGCGGCAAAGTTACCATAAAGGCAGCTCCACAAGGCACCACCTCCATCCCAAAGCAGTACAATCTTGTGGAACAATTAGACAAAACCCCTGCACTTATATCCATTTTAGAGCTTTTGCGTCTATCACCATCTCATAAAACTATCTTGGATCAAGCACTCCAAGAAGCATCAGTCCCCGCAAATCTAAATACGGACCAATTTCAAGCCATGGTTGGAAGTCTAAAGTCATCACCTTGTCTCACTTTTTCTGAAAGTGACAACTCTTCCTTCCAACAACCACATAATGCCTCACTCCACATCGAAGGATTTATTAACTAGCATAGGATCAAGCGAGTCTTGATCGATAATGGAGCAGGCCTGAATATTTGCACATTGCAGTTGGTTATAGCATTGGGATATGCGGTCGAATCAGTGGATCCTCGTCAGAAGATCACAATCAAAGCCTATGACGATGCAGAGCGTTTATCCAAAGGAGCTGTGGTACTACCAATCTGAGTGGGCCCCATGGTAAAGCACATCATTTGTCAGGTTCTGGACCTTCCTCTGCCATACAATCTATTATTAGGGAGACCTTGGATACATGCCATGCAAGCCGTTCCATCTACCTACCATCAATGTATCAAGTTCCCACATAACGGTGTAGAGATCACAATTTTGGGCGATGCAAATCCCTTTGCATTTTGCCATAATATCAGCCATCAACCAGAGATTACTGTTCCTAATAATAGAGAAGCCATTTCCTCCACATCATATATAAGTCCAGCCTCTCTTGCCAGTTCGAACACCACTATACCAAAGCAAGAAAAGCTTAAGATGAAAATAGCAGAGGAAGGTCCCGGGGAATACAACTTGAGTCAACTCTTTTGTGTGGGACAGATGCCCACTTCTCCTAGAACACATGGTAAACCACAGCAGTTACTCCAGCAACCACTAATCACGCCTGCATGTGCTTTGACACCTTTCATCCTTGGAAAGAGTCAAGAAGAAGAAACCCAAGATGAGGACTTAGCAAAATGGATCTATAAAGATCCCATCACCACTGATCTACCACAAGTTAAACTTCCTATGGATCAATATGGCAAAGGCCTCCTCATTTGATGGTCAGAGTGCTTTAGGATATTGCAAACAAGGACGACATGAACCTCTGCTGCCAGAATTAAAGCCCAAAGGTAATACAGGCCTAGGCTTTGAGAAAGAAATCTTTCCTAAACTCAGATTCAAAGGAAAACTCAGCAAACCATTATGTCAACCTACTGCAAAAAGGACACCTTTCATCATTAAAGCAGCCTCAAGCACCATCCCGATTGCCCCATCGAGGCTCACAACCCCAACACAACCATCTACAATACCAATTATTCCACCAATCAAACCAGTAATCCCATTCGCAACAACCATTACATCCATAGTACCATTAGCAACAAAATCTATAACACTAGCAGTTCCAGCAGAAGCAACGGAATCAATATTACCAATACTCCCTATAACAGATTCCTTGATCCCCCTCAATCGCCCTGCAGCACCAATCATTACAAAGGTACATCAACCAATCACACCTGCAGTATTTAACTCAAAGGACATGCCAGTATGGTATAGTAATCGGATGCTGGAAAGTGATTCAGAGACTGACTCACATGAGTGGGAATTTGATTCTGTACAGCTTAACACTTCAGATGAGGAAGACACATCATCACCTCCACCACGCAAAGACATCCCTGTTTATGGAGAAGCACAGATAAAGACCACTTGGGTTCCTGAGCTAGAAACGTCTTCCACAGACCCTACGTTTCATCCTACACCTCATTCTGACAGGGAAAGTACCATCACTTACCTTCACCATAACGTCTTAACCCTCATTGATACATCTCCCGCACTTAACCTAATCGATGAAGTAATGCCCATTATCCACCCTGAACTCATCAAATGGAACCAACCAAACCGAGAACATCAGGGCAAGTTTGAATCAAACTGGTTGGGCCCATATGTTGTCACTGCTGTGTTTGGGTCCGGGGCATATCAGTTGGCTACATCAGAAGGAGAACTGCTTGCAGATCCAATCAACAACATGCACCTCAAATGGTTTTATACCTAAGCTATATAGAGCATCAAGCTCCCCTACATACCAGAAAATACCAAAAACATTCAGAAAAATGTCCTGAAGAAAATACAAAAACATTCAAAAAAAGTAAAGAAAAATCATGCATCCAAACGGTGAACAACCACTCCGGTGGCACCTTGGGTAAGTATGGTGGTGAAAACCTGGCAAACAGGCGCCACTCGTAAAGGCTATGGCTCTATTGTCTTTTAGACTTGTTGTGATCACATCTACTTCATACATACATCCATCCATCCAAAAAACATGGCTTGTTATTCCTCTGCAATTATGATAGTACTCCATACATCTTGCATCCTGCTTTTTCATAGTCATGTCTAAAACTGGGGGAAATGCCTTTAACCTATTGATGGAAGTGGATTCTACATTGTCTTATGATTCATTAAGTTCTTCATTCAAACAATCATCAAAAATCCAAAAACATTCAAAAATATCTCGCAAAAATACCAAAAACATTCAAAACAATTCAAAATCCAAAAACATCGACAAAACCATTGAAAATTACACAAAAACATGGCAACACCTTGTACATATTCATCCCTACAGATACCAAACAAATATTGTGATATACTCCACAGAATGACCACTTACCAATCAACCACACAATCAACATCAACACTCAAAACTGTCTTCAACAAGGATGCATCCTTCCTTACCAAAACAAAGACAAAAGTGACATTTTCTTTGACAAGAAAATTATGTTAAGCTATCAAATACTTGGTTGATTTGTGAGTACAATCGTTTGTTTATCTATATCAGGATCTTGCAGCATTGTTTTGTATCGTTTGCGCATTATTTCTGATGAAGTTGTGGGGCATGTACTAATGGTGTCTACGTGGGAAGTTCACCAAGCTACGTGATCATAGGCAAAAATGCAGTCCTAGATCACTACGGCTTGCTGACTATAGCGTATACCTCAACCATATGGGCATGAACCATTACCAAGGATCCTTATTCTTTATTCTTTATGTATATACTGTTTGTTTGTAGATACAATGCTCCTTCTTTGGTTCCTCCTCATCCAAATTGGATAACGGTTTTTATTTCTTAGTACGGTATGCACTTGTCTCAGGATATGATCAGCCTAAGATCAAGGAGGACAATCCAAGTCATGCATGAATGGAGATAATCTTTGTCTGTTCCGCAAGCAATACTCAGGTCAACTTGATCCATTATATCAAGTTGCTTGTATTAACTTGCTATATAAAATCCATGTAAGGAATACTCAGGTCATCTTGAATCATTATATCAAGATGCTTGTATTCTCTTCCAACATTTTAAAGCTCAATGATGAAAATAGAGCACTATGGCTCGTCATTTCATCTCATCTGTTTATATATTGCATTCCGTTGCATATCGCCCATCCGTTCACTCATTCATATGTAGGTTTTATATGCACAAGTGACCATTAAAAACTGGTCTTGGATACAATCACGACCGAGTACTCTAATACCTCATCCATGCATCATACAAAGTCTTACAAACCTTGCATTCCTCGTGATCTTTGCATTAAACATTTAGTTGCATCTTGCATTAAACATTCATGTCATTTTTAACATTGCATATAGTTCATTTTGGACATTAATTGTCATTAAACATTTGCATCATTGCATCAATCATCAATAATTTGATTCATTCATGGGATCAAATTGTCTTTGATTGTTTTAGACCATTTTATTAGGCATTCATTTAGTGTCAATTATCCATTCTCATCTTATCAACTTATATCATTTATTATGACACACATTCATTTATAGTTAAAAGGTGCATTCATTCCTTCGTTAATAAGTATCTTATTATGCTCATTTTAGGATTCATTCACATTTGCATTCATTTATCCTCTTTTTAATTGCATTAAGGTGCAGTTATTAAAACAGTCGTTATAGTATCATCACATTATCATTTTTATTTAAAACATATTTAAGTATTTAGAATCATAAATCCATTTGTTTCAAAACATTGGTTCATAACATTTTATATCGATTACACATATGCATTCATTTAACACATTATCATATAAACATTTGTACTTTACATTAAGGTTTATCCATCTTGCATTCATTTAACACATTATCATATAAACATTTGTACTTTACATTAAGGTTTATCCATATTGCATTCATTTAACACATTATCATATAAACATTTGTACTTTACAGTTTGTTTATCCATATTGCATTCATTTGACAAAACATCTAGATTCATATCCATACATAACATCATTCATTCAACCATCGCATTTACATCATCACATAAAGAATCTCATCATTACATCGCAATAGGAAACACCAAAATCCTGTTCATGCATCAAGCGTAAAGCATATATCATCATCATGGCATTACATACATAAAGCATTACATCAAAAATCAAAATACATCATATACATATAAACCTGCATTCATATGTCAGTATCCAACATCATAAATCATCATAAACACATGCATAAAAGAAACATCTCATCAAAATGCATACATATACACACAACCATCTAAGCAATAAAATCATCATCCTGCATAAACATCCATACCTAATCAAATGCATATCATCAAAATATGGGATCTCCTCATATATCTCATCTCATATATCAGAGTACAATGAAGTCTACAATAATCGGCTACCAAGAGCCATCCAATATACAGTGCAAAAAAATAATAATGATACAAATACATATATGCATGAAGGCTCTCTCAAATGCTGCTCTAGCCAGATGTTGTACCACCACCACCTGCGCCACCTGCTCTCCCACTAGTGCCTGCACCACCTGATCCATCTCTTCGTGGAGGCCTCATCTAACCCCCACTCCCTCCTGCATCTTCTGATCTCTCCCGCCTCAAAGGACCCATCACTCCCCCACTGCTCTACATCCTCTATGATCGCTCTGATCTCGTCTGCCGCATCTGGGTATAACTGAGAGCTCGCTGACTAAGTGGCACCACCTGCTCATATAAACCTTGCCAGTACTCTATCTTAGCCTGTGCTCGCCCAAACTGCCTCATAACCTCCCCTGTAGGCCCTTGTGCTCCTACTCCAGCCCGTACTCTCTCCTGCAGCTCCGCCAATCTCTCCACTGCAGTATCTCTCTCCCGCAGCACGATTGTCAGCTCTGACTCCTGTACAAATAGCTGCACATCCCTAGCTACCACCTCTGCCTCCAAATCCTCTATCCGCGTCTGCAAGCATACTATAATGTGGTCCCGCAGATCTCCAGTGGCTCCCTCCCCTGTGTCCATAGCTGCCTCCCCTACACCTCCCTCTCCAGAAGTCCCCTCTCCTCTATCCATCGGGATCTCCCTCTCCATCCCCCTCCCACTCAGCTGCACTCCTCTCGGAATCAATGGTCCCTGTGAGATCTGTAGAGGAATTCCACCTCTCCCTCTCCACTGGCTCCGCATCCCCAATCCTCCTCCACCTCCTCCACCACCTCCTCCATCTCCTCCTCCCTCTCCTCCATCATCTCCTCCACCTCCACCTACTCCTCCTCCATCTCCTCGACCTCCTGCCCTCCTCCGTCTCTGTCCCTTCTCATCCTCAAATGCTAGGATCGGCTCTGCTGGGTCCGATATCCGTAGGATCGGGTGCGCCGCCCGATACTGCGTGTACTCCTCTGTAACCCCTACATCAACGACCCTCGGTCATAAGTCCCATGGCCTCGCCTGCAGTGTCTGAAACTCTGCTAGTGCCTGATCATAAGGTAGCACTGGACCCCATGCATACCTCTCCTGAATCACTCGTGCATACTCCCCTGATCCGCTAGGCAGTCCCTACTGCCGTCCGAACTGCCTCATCACTCATCCAGGCACCTGTCTCTCCACATGATAGGAGGTCCTCCCAATGAGGAATCGGGTCATGAACACATAAGGTAGTGCCTCTGCATCATCCTCCCATGGCTAACACTCCAAGTATGGCCGCCATATCACTGCATCCAGATCATCCAATGCTCACCGCCACCACTCTAACTTCCCCAAGTGCGGCTGACTCATCATGCCACTGTACATAAACATGTACGGCTGATCCACCGCACGGAATCTAAGGCTCACCGGTCAGGTCACTGGTAGGTGCTCCCATGCCCAAATATGTAGCAGTGTCATGCCCACTGCTAAAGAACCCCTCCCTCGGTACACTACCTCGTGGAGCTCCTGATACATGTGCGCCAGCATGCACGGCCCCGATGCAAATCGGGTCCCCTCGGTCATCATCATCTCTATCACCAGTCCCCATCCCACTACCAATCCATGTGACCGCCTGTCTGGACACAAAAGTCCTCCCACAATCCCGGACAACACTACTGGCAGAGGCTCATATAGTGCCGCTATATCCTCCTAGGCGATCGAGCCATCGTCAATATACACATCATCATCAAAAATCCTCTGACATGAAAGAGTCCCCCAAGATCTGTCATATGTGACCAGCTCCCCTCGAATCAGAATCCGAAGGATGCGCCACACATCCTCCAAGGTCACAGTCATCTCCCCCTGTGCCAAATGAAAGGTGCACGTCTCACTGTGCCACCGCTCTGCCAATGCTGTGATCAAGCCGTGATTCATCCGAATCACGAGCATGTGCATCACCTCATAGAGACCAGTCACTGCAACACAATCAATCTCCATCTGTGTCAAGCAGTCCCGCAACCCCTGTGTCGTAGGATGACGCTCGCATAACTGTAACACCTGTAGATCCTCCTACACATAGACATTCATCAATTACCATCAGTTGTTTTGTTTTCAAACTTTCTTAAAGTTTAAACCTAGACTATCATCAGATACTTTGATCAAGTATCTTCGGGTCTCAACAGGTAAGCAATCATGGTCACCTAGACTTCAACAGGCATTTATCCTAACAAATGACCTAAGTCTCATCAGGCTGCTATGGTTCAAAAAAACTCCCACTTCACCTCACCATCCATCAATCATTGGCATTGGGAGATTTTCTTCATTCAAACTGGGGCATCTCTTTATCCTAAGGCAATAGCACTACAACCCTAACAAAAGCACTCAATAAGCTATACAACAGCGCTACAACTACAAAAGCGCTAAACCAGCTATACAATAGTGCTCCTTAACAACAATAGCGCTCAATTCACCCCCCAATAGCGCTACTTAGTCAATAGCGCTAATACATGCATAGAGTAGCGCTAATTCAAAACAAAAGCGCTTAAACAAGAGCACAATAGCACCATTGCGGCACAATAGCGCTAGTTTATGGAGCAAAAGTGCCAAAACCAAAGTTCCAACGCTCTTGCTCCGACTTGACTTGGACTCAGCTAAAAACCTATCAAAAATGTACAAAAGTTAAGTTTTCGCATTTTCATACCGCTGGTCCGTAGTCCTTTGGGCGCTAGAACCGTCGGACTCGCTCGAATCTGTGCTCGGTGATCGAAATCGGCATCGTAGCTCCTGCTCGCTCCTCCAAATGTTACTATCAGAGCTCTCGTTTTCAACTGGTCGCGGTCACAAATGATCCTGTTTTCACCCCTTTCACCCCATTTATACCCTTTGTGGTCACCGTAACTTCTCCCCTGCTCATCGCCGTGGTCCCCGTGAACTTTTCGAGCCCCCCATTTCTCCATGTTTCCCCCGTTTTCTTCTATTTTTCACCCGTATGGCTAACTTCTTCTCTTCTACCACCCTGCCAATTTTCGTTTTTTTTTGAGAGATCGCCCGATTTTTCAAAATTTCTCAGCCCATCTCTCGAGGGGGCATACCACCCATTAAATTCACATTTTATGGGGCATTTCTTCACACCTATTTTTCGTTCTTTGAAACGACGTGATAAACCGCACCGTCTCAAAGAGGGGCAAATGTAGTCACACAAATCTGTCCATTTTAATTAAATGAATATTTCGTATTTATTTGATTAAAAATCCATTAAGCCATCAGTTAATTAAATAAATATTTAATTAATTCATCCCCAAACATTCTTCTATTAATTAAATAAATTATTCAATTTATTTTAATTAATTCATTAAACCAAATACAAATCAATTAAATAAATAAAATCTATTTATTTAATTAAATCCCCCTATTCCTCTTTTAAATAAATTGAATAAAACATTTATTCAAATCATTATCCCCCCCCACTTGCATTTTCCTACAAATGCAACTTGCACACATTTATTGGAATAAATGAATTTTTATTTTAATAAAATCCTATTTTCCCTCACCCACCAAATCCACTTGCAAAATCTAATCCCCTTCTAGATTCTTCTAACCCCTTCCTAATTAGCCTAATCCATCCTCTAAACTTTGTCACATCCCTAAGCAAAGGGAAGTCACTTCTCAAAACCTCAAAGTCTTTGATAACAATTAAAGGCTTCAAGTCTTCAACCACTAAATGGCTCAAAGTCTTTGATAACCTTTAAAGGCTTTCAACCTTCAACCACTTAATCCCCAAAGTCTCCAATAACCATTAATGGTTAACTCAAACCCTCCCACATGGTTAAAACATTTGTTTTGACTCAACCTCTATCCAACCCAAAGGTCTCATCAGGCCATTAATGCTTTGACAAGGATTATCTCTTAATCATTTGCACAAAGGTTTATCCTTGGATTAACTCTTAATCCAATGGGTAATCTTAATTTAGACTTGACCCTTAGCCTTTAGATAACCATGAAGTCTTCTTAGGCATTCAATGCCTCCAACCCCTTTCTTTCAACCCAACCCTATGTTGACACTTGTCACCATTTCATTGGTACAAATTGTGCACATAGATCCACAACTTTCAAGCTTGACCCTTGATTAAACCCTTCAATCCTGGCCATCCATTGCTCCATTTTTCCTATAAATAGAGTCCATTTCTTCATAATCCAGATCCTGAAAAACTTGTATGCATCTAAGCTATAGGCATTTTAAGAGAGCATTTAGCATAGCAAACTCATGTATTGTTATTTTGGTTAAAATAAATCAGTTTTAGCATCAATAGCATAGTATTAGCTTTTTATTTCACATTCAAAGCTTAATACTACAATCTCAATCCTCCATAAGCATCCATAGTGCAAAAAGTTGCTGAGAGCTACACTATTTTGGAACTTGGAGAGGAGAGGAACAAGGGAGAAGGAGCTAAGGCCATGCTAAGAGGCAGTTGGAGATGCCTCATAATCTTTGTTTCGTTTATTAGATACATTAGCATGCTTTTAGTGTCTCTCTTGGTATGCCTTTTTAGATTAGTTTTTGATTGACTAACACTAATAGTTTTTGTGTCTTTTGTGTTGTTGATCATTTACTATCCTTGTGCCATTTTGTAGGCCATCAAAACTAAATGGGTTTTTAGGAATAAATTTAATGAGGATGGTCAAGTTGTAAGAAACAAGGCTAGATTGGTTTGTAAAGGATATTCTCAAATGGAAGGAATTGATTTTGGTGAGACATTTGCACCTGTAGCTAGAATTGAAGCTGTTAGACTATTTCTTGCCTATGCAGCTTATAAGAACTATAAGGTTTTTCAAATGGATGTTAAATGTGCATTTTTTAATGGTGAACTTGAGGAAGAAGTTTACATTGAGAAACCTGATGGATTTTCACTTCCAAATGATAAAGATATGTTTACAGATTGAAGAAAGCTTTATATGGATTGAAACAGGCTTCTAGAGCTTGGTATGCAAGGTTGGATAAATATCTTTTGAAGCTTGGTTTTACTAAAGGCAATGCTGATAGTAATTTATATTATAAGATCACTAATAATGATATTTTGATTATTGAAGTATTTGTTGATGATATCATTTTTGGAGGAGAAGATAAACTGTGCATGGAATTTGCTAACAATATAAAAAATGAATTTGAAATGTCCATGATTGGTGAGATGAGATTTTTCTTAGGTTTGCAGATTACTCAAACTAACAAAGGCATTTTTATCTATCAGACTAAGTATCTAAAGAAATTGTTGAAGAATTTTGTTATGGATAATTCCAAACTGGTAAGTACTCCTATGGTGACAAGTGAGAAATTATCTATCAAGGGTACTTCTACACCAGTAAATTCGGCGAGGAATAAGTCTATGATTGGTGGTCTGTTATATCTAACTCAAACTAGACCAGATATTATGAATGCAGTAAGTATTATTTCAAGACATCAAAGTAATCCTAAAGAAAATCATGAATATGTAGTAAAGAGGATATTTTGGTATTTGCAAGGAACAACAAAATATGGTTTATGGTATTCTAAAAATGATGATTTCACTTTATGTGCATATACTGACTCAGACTGGGCAGGAGATACCGATGACAAGAAGAGGACCTCTGGTGGAGCTTTCTTTCTTAGAAAGAAACTAGTTTCATGGATCAACAAAAAATAGTCATGCATTTCTTTATCTACTACAGAAGCTGAGTATGTTGTAGCAACAACTTATTGCACTAAAGTCTTATAGATGAAGCAAATGTTGAAGGATATCAGGGTAATTTGTAGTGAACTGGTAGTTATCTACTATGATAACTCTGCAGCTATTGACATGTCTAAAAATCCAGCATTTCACTCTAAGACTAAGCATATATCAATAAAGTATAACTTTCTGGAGGACAAGGTAGAAGGAAAGGAAGTCAAATTGGTTTATGTCAACACTAAAGAATAGATTGCAGACATATTCACTAAGCCATTGTCTAAGTAATCATTTGAGTATTTGAGAGATGGGTTAGGGGTTTCTACCCCTATGGGAAAAACTTGATTGATGTAGTTTGTCATCGGTCTGACATGCATTACCAGAGACATTATTCATTCTGGCACTGATGAGTGGTGCTACTACTCAGGGAGAGTAGTCAGCTTTGAGATTCAGAGGTTTACATTATTGCTTTTATATTTTTGTCATATTTATGGCATTGATGTCAAAGGGAGAGAGATAGGGATGTGAAAATAAATGCATAACTTTAAAGAGATATCATTCATAGGGGGAGAGTTATTGATATTAAGGAGATTGTTGGTTGTCTTCCACAATGGGAGACTTGTTTGGCATTTCCTGGTACTTAGATGTTTTTCACATCTAGTGTTGCCATTAATGCCAAAGGGGGATATTGTTGGCATTATTGGATGAATTGATTGTGTTCAATTCATGTTTTGTCATTGATGTCAACACTAGCTATTATGGTTGGTTACCGATAAACAAGTTTTGGTTACCAATAGAAGATCTAGTGTTACCGGCAAAAGAGACTATCTATTGGACACTTCTAGCATGTTTGGATCTATGGAATATGTTTGGTTACATGTGGTACATGCTTTTGGACCATGTTCTGGTTAGTTGGTATTGACTTGGTAATCAGATGCTATCATACACTCTTGTAAACCCTTACCGACATTGGTTTAAGGCTCTACCAAAAGAGGTTTCACTGAGAAATCTTGATAGGATGGATAATTGGTGTTGGTGCAGCTTCTAGATGGATTTTAGGATGCTAAATATGTTGTTTGATCATGCTTCAACTTCTTGAAGATATTTCTTTGGTGTGGTGGACATAAAATAGGTCCAGTGCCTATCTAGGTTATGGACCGAGATCATGATAACATGTACACTGCACATTATTGGGATATTTGATGATATTTTATGGATTGGTTATTGTTGTTTTGGTATTAAGCTAACATGGCATATCATTGTAATATGGATTTAAGTAATGATCTTATTGTAATATCTTTTAGGTGGCTGACCTAATTTGTTTGGGCCTTAGCATTTCTATAAAATGATGTAAGATCTCATTGTAGATCGTGGCATGGGAATGGAATAAGTGTTCGTGATTTTGGAATGCAATATCATATGTGAAGGATATTTGATCGATCATAGGTGATCGAATTGGGATTAAGGAAGAGGTCAAAGGCCTCTGGTATTAAGCTTAATCAAGACTATAATCAGACATGGTAGATGTTATCTCTGGTAGTTCACTTTATTGGATTGTTGTCCATTTATCTTGAGATGGTTGTAGCCTCTCTGTAGTCAGTGAGACTCTTTTGTAATGAGTAGTATGTTCTAGGTAGTGTTCCTTCCTGCAAGCGCAGGCCCCTCATTGTAACACATGCTTTTTGCAGAAGTATCATCTAAATGTGGGTAGGCTTCCCACCGTGTTTTTTCCCTTTCTGGGTTTTCTACGTACAAATCATGGTGCTATGTGGTATGGTTGCTTTGCATTGATTATCTACTTAATTGTTAAGTTGTATTATTTACCGGTATCTATTTCTGCTTTACCGGTACTTAATCTAGTTGAAGATTATTAAGTGGATTAAATGTTATAATCTGTTAACAATCGATTCACCCCCCCCCCCTCTCATTTGTTTACTGGTTATCCTAACATTGGCATACGGTTGTGAATGAAGATTTCATTCATGCACAGGAGATGAGATTCGCAAGAGGAGGAAATTAGTTTATAGGTGAGCAATCACTTAGCTTCATCTATGTGCATTTCAAACATCATCAAAATTATTTGTTTCCATTTTCAATGATCTTCTAGGGGTTTTTAGGGACTCATTCTTGGTATTTCAAGGGCTTGTATTATTTATGAAGGCTTTGAAGGATGTTCTTTGAATTTTGGGATTGTGCTCAGTACTTCTTTTGTATATGGATAGTAAATTGAATTTTAGGGGAAGACATCATATGTGATGTGAGAGGCAACCAATGCATCTTGTCACTATGAACATTAAGCATACTGGAAGATCAAAACTCAGACATGTATTACAATTACATAATTTTATTTTAACTATTAAGTTCTATCAAAAGGGGATAGCTCCCTTACATCCCATATGTAGGCTACATAGTAGCAGAAAAAAAGAAAAAAATATTCTAAATAATGAAAAATTACAACGAGCCTTTCACCAATGTCCACCACATACACAGGTGAGGCCGCACTAATCCAATTATCATTTGATTTTAGGAATCTCTAGAAGGGCCCCAAGTCATGGTTTCTGACACCCACCCAGAACACCTCCCAAGCCTTTGCCATGAAATTCTTCTTCCTTTCTCGCACAACCCTAGCCTCTCGAGAATCCTCATCCTCTAACTCAGAATCTTTCTCTAGTGGATCCAATATGTGATGTTCTGGATTGAAGTACATGTCTGCAACACTAGTCCAACTGCTCAAAGCCAAGTCCAGAATAACACTTCCTACTGCCTGCCCATCGACTGATCTTACGAAGCCATTGATCATCTGTATGCATGCTTCCTTGGAATTAAGGATGCCAACAATTGGGCATAGAATCACCTCATACATGAAACCATCACACCAGTGCTTATCCTCACCCAAAATACCATTGGCCAGATTCCACAATGCATCCCAAGTTAGCTCATCTGAGTTAAAAAGTCTCCTACATTGCTGCTGAAATGTCTCCTCCGCACATAGGAAGCTCAACCCAAAGTGATGGACTATTTTCCCTCAGTTTTCCTCCTACATTGATTTCTTGTTCTGCCTTCCTATTTAACCTCAGCCTTATGATCCCTGAAAATGACAGGAATCTCAAAAAAGACTAATTAGATCCTTCTATTTTCAAGATGTAGATTTCATGTCCTTATCAAACAATGGGCTCTGTCTAAACGATAAAGAAATCTAATATCTCGTGAAAACCAAATCCATCTTTGGATTTGAAGTGTCAAAATCTCTTGCCACCTTCTCCCAATTTCCCTTCATTCATAGCAATCGGTGTTGGTATTATGGATGTGTTGCATTGGTTTTGTCATTGATGTCAACACTTATCAACACTTATCTTTCTAGAGATCTTCGGTTATGTTCACCGGTATGTTTAGTCACTTATGCACAGTCACCGATATTTGGTTCACCGGCAGGTTATATTGTTCACCAACACTAAGGATGATCTGTTATCATCTAGAGATTACTTAGTTATGTAAAAGACATGGTTTGGACACTTGTTTAGAGAGATTTGGTTATTGGTCTAATCGAGTTTGCATATTTGTTGTTACCAGCAAATTGGTCTAGGTTATGGACCAGCAAGTGTTATCTATTCCAGATCAGCACAACATGTTATGAAGATGATTTATTGATTGGTTATTATTGTAAATTCATTGAGCCGACATGATGCATCGCATATTGATTCATTTGTAATTTATTTAATTATAATATTCTTAGTAATCCGACCTACACATTTGGTCTTAGGTTTTGGTATATATGTAAGATCTCAATTGTGAGATTGATATAGAAGATAGGAATGACATAAGGTATTATAAGGTTGTGATATTCGGTATATGCAGAGCTTCTCATGCAGACATCATTTGAAGATTCAAGGAAGGTTTGAAGAAGACAATCAGAGCTTAACCGGTACTGAATCCAGCATTGGAGATGCTACTTTGGGCAGTATATTATCATTGAATTTAATCATCCAATTGTAGTCAGTGTGACTCTCATTTTTTGATTGAGCAGTGAGCTCTAGGCAGTTGGCCTTTTTGCATGTGCAGACCTCATTTGTACACACATACTATCTGCAGTAGTATCATCTGATTGTGGGTAAGGTTTCCCACTGTGGTTTTTCCCCTTAGAGGGTTTTCACGTACAAATATCTATGTTATGTCTTGTGGATGTTATTTCTCTTTATGTTTCATGCATTAAGTTTCATCGATATTGTTATTAACTATTAAACTATCAACTAACATTAAGTTTGGTTTATCGGTATTATGCATCAAGTTTGATTAATTTATATTTTGGTTGAAATTAATAGACAACTAATTGATCCCCCCCTCTCAGTTGCGTCTGGGTCCTAACAATTGTATCAGAGCTAAGTCCTCTTTTTGCAGAAGTTTAACAGCTTGAGGAGATTCTATGGCAACTAACTATTTCAAGAAGGACAGTCTGAAACTTGATGGAACTAACTGTGGTATATGGATGATCAGAATGGAGACTCATCTAAATTTCATTGGAAGAGATATATGGGATGTTAGAAAGAATGGCTATGTTGGTCCTACACAGAGTCAACCTAGTCCACCTACATTGGCTAAAGATCAGGAGAATGTTTGCAAAGCAAGAGAAGCACTTTTGAGCACATTGCCAGATCAGCAAATCATGGGATTATCAGACCGATCTACTGCTAAAGCTATTTGGGATAAATTGGAGACATTGAATGAAGGTGATACCACTGTCAAAATTGCAAAATTGGAATGCTTCTAGGTCAGGTATGAAAATCTGAAAATGGAAGAAGATGAAAGAATTTTTTCTTTTATGGAAAGAGTTAATGAATTTTTTTGGGGTATACAATGTTGTGGAGGATCCTTAAGTGAAGATGAGATTGTTTCTAAATTCTTAAGAGCATTTCCACTGGCATACAAAATGAAAGTAACTATTATTAATGAATTGAGATAAATGCCTAATACATCAGTATCTAGAGATACTCTAGTTGGAAAACTTTGAGCTTTTGAGCTTGAGGAATTTGGTACTGTTGCTACAATTAAGATAGATTTACCTTTCAAAGCATCTTCATCACCATCATCATCATCATCATCTAAGAAATCTAATTGGAAAGCACTTTATGAAAAATAACTTGAAGATATCAGAAAGGAAAATGAAGAATTGGAAGAACTTGAAGCACTATTTGCAAGGAAAATGCCTAAAGATCCAGTTGGAAGTAAGTATGAAGGTAAAGCATCATTTAAATGTTTTAACTGCAATAAAAGTGGTCATATGGCATCTAGGTGTCCTAATAGACATGCAAGATTGAGAGAAGAAGCTAAAAGAACATATAAGCCTAACCCTGAATATCAGAGATACAGATTTTTAAAAAATAGAGACAAATCATGTTACTATGCTGATGAAGAAAGTTACTGATGATTCTGATGAGGAACCAACAGACAATGGATGGGCTCTTTTTGCAATAATAGAAGATCAACAGGCACCTACTGTACAGCCAGTAGAGCAAGCCCTGACAGCTAAAATTGAAGAAAATGATGAATGGATCATTGATTTCTGATGTTCACATTATATAACTAGTTATAAAAGTAAATTCTTAACCTTTCAGGAATACAATGGAGGTCTAGTAAGATTTGGGGATGATAAAGCTTGTTTGATCAGAGGAAAAGGCACTATATCTTTTGATGGTAAGCACAATACTGACAACGTTTATTATGTTGAAGGTTTGAAGCATAATCTTTTGAATGTTGATCAATTAGTTGGTAAGGGATTTTAGTTACAATTCAAGAATGGTAAATGCAAAATTATGAATAGAACTGGTTTGGAAATTGCAACCAGTAATCAGACTAGAGGTAATATATTTCATTTGAATAACAATGAGAAGACATGCTTGATTGCACATATTGATGAAAGTTGGTTATGGCATAAGATACTTTGTCATGTAAATTTTGATTGTATTGTACAAATCAATACAACTAAGGCACTAAGGGATTTACCTAAGATTGTAAAACCTCACAATCCGGTATGTAAGGAATGTCAATTTGGAAAGCAAGTTAGAACAACTTTTAAGAGTATTATAGAGAAATCCAATAGTGTTCTTGACTTAATTCATACAGATTTATGTGGTCCGACAAGAACTAGAAGTCTACAAGGAGATAGATATTTTATGCTAATCATTGATGATTATTCTAGAATGTGTTGGGTTACTTTTCTCAAGGAGATCAAAAGATTTTGGGAAATTCAAACTATTCAAGGCAATGGTAGAGAATGAAACCGGTAAGAAAATCAAATGTTTAAGATCAAATCAAGGAGGTGAATTCACATCTAAGGAATTTAATACATTCTGTGAAGTGAATGAAATCAAAAGACAACTATCATCACCTCAGACACCCCAGAAGAATGGAGTAGTGGAAAGGAAGAACAAAACTATTTTGGATGCAGCTAGAAGCATGATATCAGAAGCAAACCTACCTCATGTGTATTGGAGAGAAGAAGTGAATACAACGGTTTACACATTCAACAGAGTTCACATCAAAGGTGAAACCAGTAAGACCTGTCATGAACTATGGTTTGGTAATACTCCCACTCTTAAATATTTCAGAATATTTGAAAGCAAATGTTATATTAGGATAGAAGATTATATTGGTAAATTTGATGTTAGAAGTGATGAAGGAATATTTCTTGGTTATTAATCTAAGAGAAAGGCATATAGATGTTTTAATAAGAGATTACAAAAAATCATTGAGAGTGTATTTATGTGAAGATTGATGAAAACTTTAGAAGAGATTCAAGGTTTATGGACTCTGAACCGGTAGTTGAGATAATCATAAATGAACCTACTCTGAGTGCACTGGTACATAATGTTGATCTAGTCACACCAGCATCATCAGAGAATTCCACAGTGACTGAAGAAGAGCAACAAGTGAGCACACCTAGGTATGTAAGATTGAATCACTCTGAAAGTCATATAATTGGAAATAAGTATCAAGGTGTAATGACAAGAGGAAGACTGGCAAATGAAGAGGTATGCTTAATTTCTCAAATTGAACCAACAACTATTTTTGAGGCATGTGAAGATAAACATTGGATTAAGGCTATGGAAGATGAATTGGAACAAATTGAAAAGAATAACATATGGACATTGGTTCCCCGGCCTAAAAACAAAAATGTAATTGGAATGAAAAGGGTATTCAGAAATAAACTTAATGAAGATGCTAAGGTAGTCAGAAACAAAGCAAGATTAGTGTGTAAGGGATATTCATAGAAAGATGGAATTTATTACAATGAAACCTTAGCACTGGTAGCTAGAATTGAGGCAATCAGACTATTTCTTGCATTTGTAGCACACAAGAACTATAAAGTATATCAAATGGATGTTAAATGTGCATTTCTGAATGATGATCTTGAAGAGGAAGTTTACATTGAATAACCTGATGGATTTTATTTGACAAATGACAAATATATGGTTTGCAGGTTAAGGAAAGATTTATATGGATTGAAGCAAGCTCCTAGAGCTTGGTATGCTAGATTGGACAAATTTCTTTTGAAGCTTGGTTACAATAAAGGTAATGCTGAAAACAACTTATATTTCAAAGTGACTAATGATGACATCTTGGTTATTGAAGTTTTTGTTGATGATATCATTTTTGGAGGAGAAGATGGATTGTGTTAAGACTTTTCTCATAAGATGTAGGAAGAATTTGAAATGTCTATGATTGGGGAGATAAAATTCTTTTTAGGATTGCAAATTTCAGAGACTGATAAAGGTATATTTATATGTCAATCAAAGTACTTAAAATAAATACTAAATAATTTTGGTATGGAAAACTCTAAACCGGTAAGTACTTGTATGACTACAACTGATAAACTATCATTGAAGGATGATTCGGCCTCTGTTAACCCAACAAGATATAAATCTATGATTAGAGGTTTACTGTATTTGACACAAACAAGACCTGATATTATGAATGAAATATGTATTGTTTCAAGATTTCAGAGTAATCCTAAGGAAAATCATGAATCAATAGTAACAAGAATTTTTCGGTATCTACAAGGCACAAAAAATCTTGGTTTATGGTACCCTAAAGATGAAAATTTTGATTTATGTGCATACACTGATGCAAATTGGGCAGGAGATGTAGATGACAGAAAGAGAACCACCTACAGAGCATTCTTTCTTGGTAGCAGATTGATTTCATGGTTGAGCAAGAAACAGAGTTGTACATCATTATCAACAATAGAATCAGAATATGTTGCAGAAGCAACTAATTGTACTCAGGTATTATGGATTAAGCAAATGTTGAAGGACATAAAGGTAAAATGCAAAGAGCCTATAATCATTTATTGAGACAATTTAGCAACAATTGATATATCAAAGAATCTAGTATTTCAATCTAAAACTAAACATGTTTCTATCAAATACAATTTTCTGAAAGAGAATGTTGAAGCAAAGGAAGTGAAATTGGTTTATGTGAATACTAAAGAGCAGATTGTAGATATCTTTACAAAGCCTTTACCTAAAGAAGCCTTTGAAGATCTCAGAGAGGATCTTGGGGTAATACCCTCACCGGTAGAGACTTAGACAGTTCAAGATTGGCATCAAATAGACAAAAATTAACAGACAAACCTTGTTCTAGCTTTGATGGAGGAGAGATACTTCTCAGGGGGAGTAGTTGGTATTCGTAATTAGTTCTATGAATTGGTTGTATCTAGTTTTTGTATCACTTTGGCATTTGATGTCAAAGGGGGAGAGACATCTATGAAAAAACACATTATCTTTTGGGGAGAGATTATTCATTGGGGGAGAGATATTCTGTATTTTGATTTCTGGTATTGATCTCTTCGAGAGATTGTTGGTTTTTGTTTTTTGGCATTTCTGCTTTGGCACTTAGATGGTTTTTCCATCTTGTGTTGCCATCAATGCCAAAGGGGGAGATTGTTGGTACTATGGATGTGTTGCATTGGTTTTATCATTGATGTCAACACTTATCAACACTTATCTTTCTAGAGATCTTTAGTTATGTTCACCGGCATGTTTAGTGACTTATGCACAGTCACCGGTATTTGGTTCACTGGTAGGTTATATTGTTCACCGACACTAAGGATGATCTATTATCATCTAGAGATTACTTAGTTAGGTCGAAGACATGGTTTGGACACTTGTTTAGAGAGATTTGGTTATTGGTCTAATCAAGTTTGCATATTTGTTGTTACCAGTAAATTGGTCTAGGTTATGGACCAGCAAGCGCTATCTATTCCAGATCAGCATGACACATTATGGAGATAATTTATCGATTGGTTATTATTATAAATGCATTGAGATGATATGATACATCACATATTGATTCATTTGTAATTGATTTAATTGTAACATTCTTAGTAAGCCGACCTACACATTTGGTCTTAGGTTTTGGTATATATGTAAGATCTCAATTGTGAGATTGATATAGAAGATAGGAATGACATAAAGTATTATAAGGTTGTGATATTTGGCATATGTAGATTTACTCACACAGACATCATTTGAATATTCAAGGAAGGTTTGAAGAAGACAATCAAAGCTTAACTGAAACTGAATCCAGCATTGGAGATGCTACTTTGAGCAGTACATTATCATTGTATTTAATCATCCAATTGTAGTCAATGTGACTCTCATTATGTGATTGAGCGGTGAGTTCTAGGTAGTTGGCCTTTCTGCATGTACAGACCCCATTTGTACACACATACTATCTACAGTAGTATCATTTGATTGTTGGTAAGGTTTCCCACCATGGTTTTTTCCCTTACAGGGTTTCCAGTTACAAATATATGTGTTATGTGTTGTGGATGTTATTTCTCTTTCTGTTTCATGCATTAAGTTTCACCGGTGATGTTATTAACTATTAAACTGTCAACCGACATTAAGTTTGGTTTACCGGTTAATGCATCAAGTTTGATTATGTTATATTTTCATTGAAATTAATAGACAACTGATTCATACCCCCCTCTTAATTGCTTTTGGTCCTAACAATCAAAGCCTTATTTTAATCTATCATTATCACCTCTTTCAGTCTGGATCCAAATTTGTGGTTTAGAATCCAGATCAGTACCCTCCCTTAGTCATACCTATCCAATGCCTTCATTTTTTGTTCATCCTTTATTCTTAAATCTTCTATTCCAGAGTGTATTTGTTGTTGGCATATGTGTAGAGTTTGATGACATGATGGGATTGTATGTTGTCATTGATGTCAATATGCTGAAGTATGAACCAGTATATTGAAGTAAGCAAATTGGCAAGTGAACCGATATGATGGTATGAACCGGTATATGCAAAGTTTGTATCAGGGTTTCATTTGATATGACTACTGGTTGGTAGTCTCAACTTCATGGTTTCCATTTGATGCATCCCAAGTCTGTACGATTTGACCGATGACATCTTGTGATGAGTTAGTATTGAACTGAAGATTAGATCATGTTTCCATGTCAGCCTTATGTGCATGAAGAACTTCCTTGAGGATCTTGCATGAAGAAGATTGATTCTATCTACCTCGGGAATGTGCGAAATCTTAGTAAATAGTGGAGAGCACGTGATGGGTTATCAGCTTCCAGAAGCATTGAAGAATGGAAGATGGAGAACGTCTTGAGATTTGTTCAAGATTATTTTACCCTATTTAATGTGTTTAAATGGCCAGGATTGGACCGACTGTATTGTTAACCTATATGCTTAGGGTTTTAGGTTTTGGCCACCGACCTAATTGTTGTGTATAAGATCAATGATGTTTTTCATTTGAAGTTGTTGGAAAATGAATGTATGTGAAGTGATTCTTGCCAGATCGGAGAAGTGAGTAGAGATCCATAGAGTGTGATTATAGATGTAAAGGAACTGAAGTGGTTCTGCCATGGAATTAAGTGTTGTTATCCGATCAGTGTATTACTTGTTGACTTCTAACCATTTCAATAGTTGGCAAATCCCTTTACTAGGTAGCTTTAACAAGCTTTTTGTAAATCCTTTAACAGGGTGACTCAAAATCATTGATTTCTTCAAATCCTCTTGCAAGGTAACTTTTGATAGGATTTTAACATCTAACCAGGTATTTAGCCATCCCTTAACCGGGTGATCCCTAGCAGGATTGGTTCCTAGCAAAACATGATGTAAAGTCTTTAACCGGACTAGGCTCCTAACATAGAAGACTTCAGAAGAGTTCAAGAACAACTTGTGGGTATTCATCCCCACTGTGGTTTTTCCCAGTTGGGTTTCCATGTTAAAAATCAGTGCGTTATGTGTGATGTTTTTTCATGTGATGTTGTAGTGTTTTCTATTATGCGGTAATGCAAGATGATCCAATGGTCATTATATTTTTGATGTGTTACTTGCTTAAGCATATGGGTGAAGTTGAGATGAGATATTAGGATTTGACAAGATCTAGATGTTACTGGTTTGTGTCTTTTACAGTCATATTATGTTTTAACGGTAGTACCTTGATTTAGATTGGGGATATTGTTTACCAGTTAGTGTAGTCTTTGTAGTTTAAGTTCTTTTAAAAGTTTTGTATATACTAATTCACCCCCCCCCCCCTCTCTCAGTATATGTTGGGTATTTTTTGTTCATCATTATTCATCAATTGGTATCAGAGCATCCTCCAGGTCCTTTGTGCTATAAGCTTAATCGCTTGAGGAAAAGATCCTATTCTAATGATCAAGAAGGAAGGTCCTAAGTTCAATAGAGATAACTTTAAGATATGGAAGGACAAAATGAAGATCTACATTTAGAGCATGGGTGCTAACACTGGAACTATGTTGAGAATACTTATGTTGTCCCTACCAGTACTCTCACCGATGATCAAAGAAGAGAAATTCAGGAGAATGGGAAAGTCATGGAAGCTCTTATTGGAAGTCTATTTGATATTAAGTTTATAGATGTTTAGGATTAAAAAAATCCCAAATATGTATGGGATACTCTAGAGACTATCTATGGTGGTGATGAGCATGTGAAGAAAGCTAGGGAAGAGAGCCTTAGGGGAAAATTTGAAGACATGTAGATGGTTGAAGGAGAGACCATTCAACAATATGGGATAAGAATTAAAATTGTTTTTGGAGATATCAAGAGTGTAGGAGGTACAATGGATGATCCCACCATTGTTAGCAAGGTTTTTAGATCCTTGTTACCGATCTATGCAATAAGGGTTGCCGCTATTCCAGATTTGAGATCTATTGACAAGACAAAGGTATCCCTTGACTCCATCATTGCTAAGTTGACCGCATATGAGCTAAACAATTATGATGATAGTGTTCAGAAGACTGAATCACCTTTTAGAGCATCTATTGCACTATCTAGAAAGGGAAAAGAGGTTGGTACTAGTTGTGAACCCAGACAAAGTAGGGATATGGATGATGAGGAGATCCTGATGGAGTTTGAATCTCTTCTTTCCAAGAGACTTCCTAAGGGAACTAGAAAATACAGAGGTAAGGTCCCTTTGAAATTTTTTTCTTGCAATAGGATAGGACACATTGCTATCAACTATCCCAATAGTGATAATAAGGACAAACCGGAGAAGTTTAAAAGTTAAAAGGAGGAAATAGGAGAAACTGCCTTGTTGCAGTTGATGAAGGTGTCACTGATGATGAATCAGAAGATGAATAAAGAGAAGACATAGTGTTTGTAGCCATTAAGGAAGATGTGTCAAACAAGAAGGCCCTTGTCTCCCACTTTGATAATTCTAATGAGTGGATTATTGATAATGGATGTTCTCACCACATGACTAGTGATTGGAAAAAGTTTCTATCACTAGAAGAGTACGATGGAGGTGTAGTCCGATTTGGTAATGATGCACCATGTATGGTAAAGGAAAATGGTCCATCTCTCTAAATGGAAAATGCGGTGTTGATAATGTGTATTGGGTAGAAGGTCTCAGGCATAACCTTTTGAGTGTTGCCCAGCTGAATGATAAAGGACTCACCTTGGAATTCAAAGATGGAGTGTGCAAACTAAAAGGAAAGAGTGGTGAAGTGATGGCCATCGATATGCAGAACAGAGGTAACCTATTTCAGTTAAACACAAATATCAGTTAATGTCTAATGGCTAAGTTTGATGATAGTTCGATATGGTATAAAAGACTCTGCCATGTAAATTTTGATAATATTGTGAAGGCTAGTAAGATCAAGGCAGTTAGAGGATTGCATATGCTAAACAAACTAGAGAATCCTTTGTGCAAAGAATGTCAACTGAGGAAAATGTCTTCCTCAACCTTCAAAGGTAAATCTTTCACAGTAGATAATTTACTTGATCTTGTGCATACTGATTTGTGTGGTCTTAGGAAAACTAGGAGTGTTAAGGGAGATAGGTACTTTACGATTCTTACTGATGATTATTCAAGAATGATGTGGGTCACATTCTTGAAAGACAAGTCTAGATATTTTGGAAAGTTTAAAGCCTTAAGAGCACTAGTTGAAGAGGAAAGCAGTAAGAGGATCAAATGCCTTAAAACCGACCAAGGAGGTGAGTTCACTTCTGGTGAATTCAATATGTACTGTGAAGAAAATGGCATCAAGAGGCAATTGTCTACCCCTCGGACTCCACAGCAAAATGGCTTAGCAAAAAAGAACAACCGGACTATAGTTGAAGCTGCTAGAACGATGCTAATTCAAGGGAAGGTTGCTCACACTTTTTTGGAGAGAAGTTGTGAGCACTGCAGTCTACACTATGAACCAGGTACTCATCAAGAAAGGTAAGGATAAAACTCCTTATGAGTATTGGACCGGAAAGACTCTAGTAGTAAGCTACTTTAGAGTGTTTGGTAGCAAGTGTTATATCAAGAGAAGTGAATAATAGAGCAAGTTTGATGCAAAATGTGATGAGGGAATATTCCTAGGCTATTTCACCAAGATCAAAGCTCTCAAGTGTTTTAAAAATAGGACTCAGAGAATTGTTAAAAGTATCAATGTTAGAGTTGATGAAACCTCTGAGAAACCTAAGGAAACCAGCAGCGAGCGAGCGGTAGATGAACCGGATGTAACCTTCTGGGAACCAGTTGCAAAACAACCAAGTAAAAGTAACAGTGCTCCTACACTAGTAGATGTTGATGAAGATGAAGATGAAGAGGAAAAGAAAGAGGAATCAGTTAAGATCATTCCTAGGTATGTAAAGCTGCATCACGATCCAAAGTAGATCATAGGGAATAAGGATGCAGGAATACTTACAAGAAGAAAGGTTAGAGAGAATTCGTGCATGATTTCTAAATTTGAGCCCAAAACATTTAAAGAGGCACACAAAGATGAAGACTAGATTAAGGCTATGAAAGAGGAACTTGGAAAGATAGAAAAGAATGGTACATGGTCTCTGGTACCTAGACCTGAGCACAAAAAAGTTATTGGCACCAAATGGGCTTTTAGAAACAAGCTGAATGAAGATGTCACAATGGTAAGAAACAAAGCAAGATTGGTATGTAAGGGATATGCTAAAGAAGAAGGAGAAGACTATGGAGAAACCTTTGCTCTAGTAGCTAGATTGGAAGGATTTTGAATGCTACTTGCATATGCAACCTTCAAGGGATTCAAAGTGTATCAGATGGATGTGAGATCTGCATTCCTAGATGGAATACTTGAAGAGGAAGTGTATATAGAGAAACCAGATGGGTTTACCCTATCAGAAGACAGTGATATGGTGTGTAGGCTACATAAAGTCTTGTATGGATTGAAGCAAGCACCTAGAGAATGGTATGAACGTGTACACTCCCATCTTGTGAAGATTGGGTTTGAAAGAATAAGTGAAGATAGCAATATCTTTCAGAAGACAGAAGGGGATCAGATTCTAATTTGTGAAGTGTTTGTTGATGACATAATTTTTGGTAGAGATGACAAGATGAGCCATGCATTTGCAGATGAAATGAAGAAGGAATTCAAGATGCCACTAATCAGAGAGATTAAGTTCTTCATTGGACTATAGATTCAACAACTGAAAGATGATATCTTTATCACTCAGTCCAAGTATGTCAAAGAGGTGTTGAAGACCTTTGGCATGGAAGACAACAAACTGGTTGGTATATCGATGATGACTGATTGTAAATTGTCAAAAGAAGATGACTCAGCATGGTTGAATGAGAAGGAATATTGGTCAATGATTGGTAAATTGCACTATGTTGTACACAGCTGACCAGACATTGCACATGCAGTGGGAATTGCTGGATGTTTCCAGAAAAGTCCAAGAGAATCCCACTTGGTAGCAGTCAAGAAGATTCTTAGATATCTGAAGGGAACTATAGATTATGGATTATGGTATCCATACAATAATGATTTCAATCTCAAAGTGTTTACTGATGTCGATTGGGCTGGTAATGTGGATGACCGAAAGAGCATAACCGGTGGTGCATTCTTTCTCAGTGGTAGACTAGTCTCATGGATGAGAAAGAAGCAGAGTTGTATCTCTTAGTCCACAATAGAAGCAAAATATGTAGAAGCATTTATGAACTGCACTCAGACAATTTGGATGAAGCATGTATTAAGTGGTTTCAAAGTCCTTATATCTGAACCAGTGAGTATATTTTATGATAACACAAGTGTAATTAATATTTCCAAGAATCCGGTATTACATTTTAGAACCAAGCACTTCGAGCTCAAGTATCATTTCTTGAGGGAGAAAGTTCAGAACAAAGAGGTTGTATTGGAACATGTTTCCAGTAAAGAGCAGTTAGCATATATATTCAGCAAGCCTCTACCGAATGCTACATTTACCTATTTAAGAGGTGAATTAACGGTGCTACCCCTTCAAGAGGTGAACTAAAGGTGTGCTCTACATTAGTCAGGTATTGCATTGTCAAATCTTTTTCAGGATTGATGTGTTGAAGGATGCTACTCCTCAGGGGGAGAAGCATAGTAGATCATGGATGTTTGTGCCTCCACTTTAGCATTGTTGTCAAAGGGGGAGAAGAAGAGAAGTAGAGAAGATATTTGCAGTATTGAAGACATAATATGGAAGATGATGTAGAGATATCTTTGTGTATTGCCATCAATGCCAAAGGGAGAGATTGTTGGCATATTTGCAGAGTTTGATGACATGATGGGATTGTATGTTGTCATTGATGTCAATATGCTGAAGTATGAACCAATATATTGAAGTAAGCAAACTAGAAAGTGAACTGGTATGATGGTATGAACCGATATATGCAAAGTTTGTATTGGGGTTTCATTTGATATGACTATCAATTGGTAGTCTCAGCTTCAGGGTTTCTGGTTGATGCATTCCAAGTCTATGCAATTTGACCGACAACATCCTATGATGAGTTAGCATTGAAATGAATATTAGATCATGTTGCCATGTCAGCCTTGTGTGCGTGAAGAACTTCCTTGAGGATCTTGCATGAAGAAGATTGATTCTATCTACCTCGGGAATGTGTAAAATCTTAGTAAAGTGTGGAGAGCGCGTGATGGCTTATCAACTTCCAGAAGTAGTGAAGAATGGATGATGGAGAATGTCTTGAGATTTGTTCAATATTGTTTTACCCTATGTAATGTGTTTAAATGGCTAGGATTGGACCAACTGTATTGTTAACCTAGATGCTTAGGGTTTTAGGTTTTGGCCACTGTCCTAATTGTTGTCTATAATGTCGATGATGTTTTTCATTTGAAGTTATTGGAAAATGAATGTATGTGAAGTGATTCTTGCCAGATCGGAGAAATGCGTAGAGATCTGTAGAGAGTGATTGCAGATTTATTACCTGTTGACTTCTAACCATTTTAGCAGTTGGAAAATCCCTTTACCAGGTAGCTTTAACAGGGTGACTCAAAATCATTGAGTTCTTCAAATCCTCTTGCAAGGTAACCTTTAATAGGGTTTTAACCTCTAACCGAGTATTTAGCCATCTCTTAACCGGGTGATCCCTAGCAGGACCAGTTCCTAGTAGAACCTGTTGTAAATTGTTTAACCGGACTAGGCTCCTAATAGGGTGGACTTCAAAAGAGTTCAAGAACAACTTGTGGGTATTCATCCCCACTGTGGTTTTTTCCAGTTGGGTTTCCATGTGAAAAATTAGTGTGTTATGTGTGATGCTTTTTCATGTGATGTTTTAGTGTTTTTTGTTAAGCAGTAATGCAAGCTGATCCAATGGTCATTGTATTTATGATGTGTTACTTTCTTAAGCATATGGGTAAAGTTGAGATGAGATATTAGGCTTTGAGAAGATCTAGATGTTACCGGTTTATATCTTTTATAGTCATACTATGTTTTACTGGTAGTGCCTTGATTTAGATTGGTGATATTGTTTACTAGTTAGTGCAGTCTTTGTAGTTTAAGTTGTTTAAGAAGTTTTTGTCTATACTCATTCACCCCCCCCCCCCCCCCCTTAGTATCTATTGGGTATTTACTCTTCATCATTATTCATCATTTGTCTAGTCCTGAATGGAAATGAGAAGTGCACATCTGATTTAAATAAGAAGTGCATACCTGATTATGAAAGTTTATGTCCCTCTCAAATGGCATAAATAATGAAGAGTTGAACTCTTTCAAAAGGGTTCTATTTATATTAAGAACTATTATATGGGATGTTATAATTATATGTAAAAATTGAAATTGAAATATCCTATTTACATATAATTATAATATCCCATATAAAATCCAATTTACTTATAATTATAATATCCCATTTACATATTTCTATGAAATTGAAATATTCCATATATATTATAAAATACACATAAGATGAAGCTAAGTGATTGCTCACCTATAAACTATTTTCCTCCTCTTGCGTGTGTATCAATGGTCTTCTGCTTTTCCTTGTGGGAATGAATTTTTTTGAAGTCTTTTGCTTTGTAGAGTAATCTGAAATTGAAATTGACCTATGGGATATTATAATTATATGTAAAAATTAAAATTGACCTATGGGATATTAAACATTTTTATATAAAATTATAAGTAAACATTTCCATGGTATGAGATATTATATATTTCTATATGTAATTATATGTAAAAATCAAAATTGACCTATGGGATATTAAACATTTCTATATGTAATTAGAGAATTTGTGATCCAAATGAACATTGCCAAACTATGTTGAATATATGTTTTGCATTATTTGACCAATATAAGCATTGTATGAAAAATGTGGTAACATAGACAAGGCAGTGAACTGTTAGAAAAAATGCCTTAAAGAATGCAATGATGGTGATAGAATGCCATCATAGTCAAATTACTATGGATTGTCATGGCATTCCATCACCATGCGAACACATTTTTTTGAGACATTTTTTCAAACATTCTGTTACCTTGTCTATGCAAGGTAGTGAACCATTTGATAATATGCTTAAGACAAACATGTATTTAGTTGTATGTACCTGATTCTAATCAATAAATAAGTTACTTTTACCTACCCCTAATTGTGTATTGTGTAGTGTGATGAAATGATTGATTTTTTACAATCCTGAAGAATACTCTTTACCATTCATTCCAGTATTTGTATAAACTATGATGACTGCATATTGTAAGAAGAAATAAATCTATTCATGTTGTCTACTATGTATTTTTTAGAATATGTATCATGTGACTTATGTAAATATGATTATGATTGACCTTCAAATAAGATGTAAGCTAGCATAAGATAAATGAATTACATATGCAGGAACCTAAACTCCTTTGATGAGGATCCTACACAGTCTACATAAAGGCAAGACGGCGATTCTTCTCATGGATCAGTAGGTATAAGTCAATACACCTTATAGAGACTATTTATTATTCCCTTACTTTCTCTTTACACCCACCTTGGAGTGGTTTAATAATAAGATAATAAGCCAGGTTTTAGCAACTATATTTTGTCAAAACTTTGATTTTTTTTCTCACCTAAACCACCTTGACATCCACATGGTATATCTCATTCCAATTTCTCGGCCCTCCTATATGCTTTAAGTGATGTAAGGAAGACTATATTTCTGAGTTTTTGAAACTCCAAAATTACTAGGAAAAAAAAACTTGCTCAGTTTTGGAAACCTCCATATTAGCAACAACTTTAATACAATTATCACCACTTGAGGCCCCAAATGGCCTTATTCGAATTTAAATATCAACATCAACTTTAGGGCCAAATTATTCATTAGCATTACCTTCAATGATGAATTTGTGGAAAAAGCATGAACCATTCTTATTAATACATGCAATGGACCTTTAACAACCCACCCTCAAATTTATTTGCACCATTTGCAAAAAATCAACAAGATATGGTGAACCATCTATTACAACTTCTTGTCATCTCTCTCCATGGAATCATAAAATTTATTTCCTCTCACAATAACCATTGACCCTCTCCTAACTATCTCTCTCATTTAATGGAGTGCAGGTACCACCAAATAGGTATTTGTTAGATGTGTCTTCCTTGAGCGAGGGAAATTCAAGAAGAGAAGAGGAAAGCGAGACATGTAGTAGGTCTAAAAGAAGGAGATCAACTAGAGGTCAAAAGATTAGAAGAAAATTCCATAAATGCATGAAATTTTTTCTTTCTCAAGGGGGGTCATGTTCTTATGATGATGAGAGCATAGGCGACATCGAGGTGCCCTTGAGGTACAAACATCTATAGAAACAATAGGTACCCAAGGAAATTCCTCTAATAAACACTTAATTTTGTGTTAACGAGAGGATATATCGCATAACACCATCATCATTACACGGTTTGGGCCTATTTTCTATGGACGACATAAAGGTTTATTAAAACAAAGTTGTTGAATTGATGGAGTATGTCAGAACCTGTTACACTTACAAAAAATGGATGCTGTTGGTTCGATATACATGAAGTATGTGTAGGTGTACACTATTAGAAAATTATATACAGCTAAAAGATAATGATCAAAGTATAGGAGTGGCTATGTACATTGACGGAAGGCCAAAAATAGTAGGGAATATTGCAGGTTTTATAAATAGTACACGACCTGGGTCAACTTATAGGAAACCCAATTGCATATTCAAGGCATACGAGGGAAACCGTGTGTTCGTATGTGCAATAAAATCAAAAAGTGAAGGGGAAGAGTTGCTAATCGATTACAATTTGAATCGCATAGATACAAACAAAGTTACTATCATGGGGGTGGTATGTACTTATATATACCATTTAAACCAACCTCCAATTAATGACTCCAATATACCATTTTATTATTAATTTTTTTTGGTAGGTCTATTGGTTTCATTTCACTAATGTTTTTTTATATTTAATTTTTGTCACTGTGCAACATTGATCCGACACATAGCATAGACCAGGATGTAGCCCTAGGCACTTCTACCGAGTAGGTAAACCTCATTGTAATTGTACAAATTAGATACAAACAAAATGTTATATTATTATTTTCTTTTCTTTAGGGTTTTGGATTAGTTTTGATAATGTTACTAATATTCTTGTCACAAATGAATGTTTGGGGAAAGGTACCTGCAATAGCTAAGAACATCAATAGAGAGGTGGATTCACTATTATGCGATGATGAAATCACATATTTCACAAACCCCGCTAAAATGATAAGAAAGGTGCAAAAAATTAATAACAAATAAATTATAAATTGTTATTAATATTCCCTCAAATTAACGAGATACAAGAGAGGGTGAAACAATTGACAGAGAGAGTACAAAACTTCCATGTAAGCAATCATGAAATCTTTAATTATAACACAAGTTCATTCATCTATTACATTTTATACTCTTTTATGTCATGAACTAAAATATATACATGTTGTTTTTAGGAAGTTTTGCATCCTCATGAAGTTGGTGGCCATGATTAGGATACTCCAGGTAGTTCAGGTGATGACCATGTTCTGTGCATACAACAACTCATATTTTTACATGTTCTTGTCCTTTTGTTAATGTGTTATTGCTTATATACTTAATGTATTATATATTTAATGTATTAATCTTCAAGTGTTGTCCATGTTCCTGTGCATTCACCACCTCATCTAACCCCATCATCTGCACCTATATTGTCGACTCCAATGTCGACAACATGCAACATGTAGTCATTGAGTGCAACATTGACCTGTTTAATGGTCTATGTACCTGGGGATGCAGAGGCCACTGGTGGTGATATTTTAGCAGCATTTGTTGGATCTTCCCATATTACTAGTATTTGAACATTGCTAGACACATTTCTGGCACGACCGATGATCTTGTTCCCATAAAGATAGAGAAGGTTCTAGGTACTTCAAAATTATTATTATATATAGTCCAATTGTAATTTACTTATTGATCACTCATTTTGGACTAATGATCCTGTGATTTTTTTGCATGAAATTATGTTTTTTATAAACATCTAAATGATATTACATTGGAGATCTTCGGGCCCACCATCGTACATGGTGGAATGCCCAAAATCAATTATTAAAAGATGAACTCATAAACCGTTCAGTTGTGTTGTTCAGAAATGACACATTCAACAAAACCAAGGTCCTTCAAAAAGATAACACATATGTAAAGTATGCGAGGGACCAATATAGGACACATTTAGAGAAGAACAGAAAGTACGAGTGTCCCCCCATGATTCCAGAGAGGGAGTGGAAGGACCTGGTTTTGGATGCAAAGGAGAAATCTAAAAAGAGAAAAGGACACACACCACCAGGCAAAGGAAGGTATGTGATACTATTAAAAATGTAATTATGTACTAATTACTCTTTATATTTATATAATCTAACATATTTCAAACTTTTTATAGGCTGCTCAACAAATCGAAGGAAACTAAGGCAAGAATAGAAAAGCATGGGCAACACAAACTTGGCTCTGGTGGTTATATGAAAGTTGTTGCACAAATTATAAATATCAATAAATTAAATATCACTTCGAAATAATAAATTGCAAACAATTTTTTTGATCAAACAATAGAGGAAAAAATCATGATATTAACCAAAAATGTGAGGTTTTGAATTCAATAGAGCACCCACAAAAGATGACATGAATATTGTCACCCAACAAGGCTATGGAGCCATGGCTAAACGCCTAAGAGAATTGAGTGGGTAAACACAATATAACCAATGCATCTGTCACATAGGTAAATAAGCTAAATAAAAATTATTTAAAATTGAATATTTGAGAAATAATCTATTTGATGCTAATTTCCAACATAAAGTGACTATATTTGTTTTAAATAAGAAAGCAATGATAACAATGCACATGGCATTGGAATGCAGCCTGCTAAGGGTGGAACACAACCTACATATGATGAAGGTCATGGTGTGCATCCTAGTATTGGAGGTATTCACGTTCTATACAAATTATTTTATGTATTTATTAATATAATTAAACATATTTAATTGAAATTGGTGTCATAATTAATGTAACCTTTTTTGTTTTTATTTTAGAGCATGTAGAGCATGGTGAACAAGTGGAGCATGACCAGGGTAGACAACATCATGAATGTGATGTGCCCCCATTAGGAAAAGAGGACCATTGTTATTCCTTTTAAATGGATTTAATTGCAATTGGTGTATTTATTAATGTAACCTTTTGTGTTTCAACTCCAAAGGATTTAGAGGGTGTTCAGTATGTTGAGGATGAGGCTAGACAAAAATGATAGGGAAGATAATGTGGACCCATGAAGTAAAGAGTACCCTTGTAGTGTTCTTTTAATTAATGAAATACTTGTAACAATAATAAAAAATCTTATGAATTTAACCTATTTCTTTGTTATTATAGTTGAGCCCCCTTTACCTAGGAATCCTCATCATGAGTACAAGACTAGGCATACATTAAGATCATGAGCAGAGGGCACAAGAACTGGAGAGGGGAAAAATGATGAAGAAAACGATGCTCCACTTAGTTTTTACTTAGCTTCAAAAAACAAACAAAAAATAAATAATTGTAATCATATTATTTGTTAATGAAAGATATGTGTTAATGAATGTTGATGAATGTTACGTGTTATTGAATGTTAATGAATGTTATGCGTTAATGAATGTTATGTGATAATGAATAAATGTTATATTTTATTAAATGATGAAATAATGAATGAATGTTATATGTTAATAGGGAATTTAGATTGATGTTAGTAGGGAGGGAGGTCCAAATGAGCTTCCACCTTCATGTGGTTGGCCCTGTTAAGTAGAGAATATTAAACTATTCTTGAAACAAAGAGAAGATGAATAAGGTAACACACTTTTCAATATTTAATTATGCTCCACTATTAATCTTATTGAATAATATGTATTGAATCTTAATTGCAGGGCCCAACAGATCCAACATGAACAACATCACATGAAGTTACTTAGTGGAGACCATCAAAGGTAAGGTCCTTGATTAAGATTTTGTTGTTTATATTCATATTGCTGATTACAGAAAATAGATTTTGTTGTTTATATTCATATTGCTGATTAGAAAGACATATATCATTTAACTTTTTAAAAGGGCAGTCACCAAAAACACCAAATAGTTGTCCAAGTCTGAGATCAAAGATTAGCAATCTTGTTGTCTTTAGCATTCTGAGACACAAAAACAATCACTTTATAATTTGTATGCCTTCATGTTTTTTTACTCAGATCTCTCCTATACTCTTGAGGCTGCTTCTTGAATCTTTTGTTCATGGATACCTAAAATTTGATGATGAAATCTATTAGAGGAAGAATACATGAGGAGCAAAGGGTGCTTTTAGTTCAACATGGAAGATACCAAAAAGCATCAATGCTTTGCATCATCACCAAAAGATAACACAAAAGCACATACACAACACATGTATACAACATATAGAAGAATAAAGATACAAATACGAGAATTCCACATCTAAACAATGGCTATAACCCACAATGAAATATAGTTTACACTTGTCCTTGAATTGAGAACTTCAATATTTTAATGGACTACATAGGGTACTACCTTTAAAAATGAGCCGACTTGACATGAAATTGGTCTAAAGTAGAAATAATGGTAAAAGGAACATCAAAGCTTTTAAAATCAAGTTGAACTTGAGGGTGATGGAACCAGTGGCGGGACAAGTTAAACAAATATAGTTTACACTTGTCCTTGAACTAAGAACTTCAACATTTTAATGGACTACATAGGGCACTCCATTAAAAACTGAGCCATAAGATGAAATTGGTCTAAGGTAGAAATAATGGTAAAAGGAACATCTAATCTTTTAAATTCAACTTCAACTAGAGGGTGATGGAACCAATGGTGGGACAAGTGAAACCATCATGCACCTTAATCAAGACTTCATATTTATCATAATTGTCTTGATATAATGCACATGTGAAAAGATATTCTTTTGTATTCAAATTAACCATACATAGTGGGTCAATAAGAAACCTACATGTGGGTTTGTCATTAGCTATAGCAGTAATGTATATTGGTCAATCAGGTGTATGCTTTGAGTTACCACTTTGGGTAAAGGTGATATTAGGTTCAATCTTAGGTTTCAGTCTATCTTGTTTAGGAACCGGTTCTATCACATTCACTAGATGTTCAACTCAGTTGGTAACTCCAAGGGTCACCTTTTCATCCTAGTGACTACCTTCAATCTTATGAATATCATTGTCTTTTGATAAGGAATTTTCTTCATTTATGTTGAAATGTGTCCCCAATGCCTTTATCATATGACTACATTCTATGGTGCTATACATTGTCTTGTGTTTTTTCTTTCCTAACTACCATAATTGCTCATACACCTCTTAATTCTTTAATACTTATCTTGGTTCTATGTTGAGGCTTTAAACTATCAATGTAGCTTAATCTTTGACATTTTGTGACAATGGTTGCATTTTGTTGTGACCGATACTCTTGATAGTCTATATAACTATGAATTATCCTTTTGTTTAAATGATGTTACTATTTTGACTATGTATTGTAGGTCTATGAGACTTTGGGACTATCAAATATTTATTCATATTGCTTCTACGATAATAACATGTTCTCATTCATCTAAACCTTATACCCCTTTAACCCTAAATCATTGTCACTGCCTTTGGCCCTTTTGGCATTGGATCAAATCCTTACTTGGGTAAAGTTGTTAATTGCTTTTAGTATTCTTATTTTTTACTTCATCTATGTCCTTTGAGTACTATGAACTTTTGAATTCATTGCAGATTATTATGGATTCTTCATTTTTCCTTAACACGTCACTGTCTCTACAATCAACTCTTTGATGCTTGGGACTGTTTTTTATTATGATTTATTGAATATCACTTTAGCTACTCATTGGAGCTTCTCTTTTATTTTATCTTCATTTTTATTTTCAAAAGACCACTCATGTTATTTTTTTTTTGAGTACCCTCTAGAGGGGGAATCGTCCTCATTTTTCTATCCTATGATTGATACCCCAAAATCCAATAACAATACCTAATACCCCTAGCATGTAAGTCATCACCAAGCTTTTGTATTTGGCATAAGTGAATGGTTGAAGCTACAGAAGTTTTGTTTAACTAAATACAAGACCTCACATACTATAACTAAAATCATATAAGAATAATCCCTAATAGACCTAACAAAGATCAGCAAAATAACCCTCATAAAGTAACATTCTATGCATATATCAGGATAGCTAACCCAATCTAATATGTTAGTATTGAATATATGGCTATCGACATAGTTATACCGAACACAAATGATGAGATCCCTATCAGAATAGTCATGAATATTTTGTAATCCTGATATAGTATAGCTATCTTGATACAAAAGAAGGGGTAGGTTGTAACGATGCAGGCCCTATCATAATAACATATAAGATCAGGGTAGGTTCTTTATATTCCCTAATAGCAATTGTTTTTTTTAAATAAAGCCTATTCGTCAGAATTTCGAAGGACATTCCCAACATAGGCCCCGATGAGAGTGTTGTAGCTACGACGAAATATTTTTTCGAAGGCATAGAACTCTTGTCGGAGAGTCCTTGCATTTTTTGTCAGAATTCTGACAAAAAAGGGCACTATGCTTCGACATAAATGCTATACTTGCAATGAAAAATTCCATTTTAGGTGCACCATTCCCATTGGAGCTTCCTTGCATTTGTTGTCGAGATTATGACAAAAAAGGTACTATGCTCTGATGGGAATATTGTACCTACGATGAAAATTTTTGTTGTAGATTCACCATTCTCATCGGAAGATTGGCGACTTTGTCAAAATTCCAACAAATTAGATCACCACATTACATGTCAACTTTCGAAGAAGAAGGCACCAAAATTCCAACAAAAATTTGTCTATCGAATAGCCCAATGAAATTTTAGCGACATAAATCTTTTCATTGTTTCATCAGATCTACGACATTAATATGCCAGAATTATGAAGATAGTTCATCAAAAAATGACCCCAAATGTGTTGGTGGATTCTTTTAGGGGAATAAAGTCTTATCTTAGAGGTAGAGGTAGTGCATTTTTTGACAAAGGTTTTAAATGTAATAAAGATGGTCATATATCTTATGAGTGTTAAAAGAATCCTACCATAAGCAAGAGGAGTGCACATATTGCTCAAGTTGAAGAGGAGAGTTCAAAATCACCTTTTAATGAAGATTCACCTAAGGTTGGAGAATCATTGCACTTATGAAACAAGTCTTGCTAAATGCTAATAAAGAGATTCAAGAACTTTCTCACAGAGAAGCATTGTTTAGAAGCACCTGCAAGACTAATGGTAAATTTTGTAAGGTTATTATTGATAGTGGAAACACTAACAACCTTGAATATGTTCAAAATTGACACTCATTGGATTCATATGTTTCCATTGATGGAAACATCAACATGGCAACATGGCAACATGGTTACTTGGCAACAACATTTATAAGGAAGCATACATCAACATACACCAGCACTGGGAGGCATTCACCGGTACCGACACTAGCACCAGCATCTGGCACTTTAGCAAAGCTGACATCAGGCTTGGACTAGAAGGAAGTTTTATTTGTAAAATCATTCTGTAATTATTGTATAAAGTAGACATTGTATATCTTTTGTAATGCATTGTAAGACGACATAAGGCATATTGTTTGTGAAGGGTATATAGGTTAGTTTGCTAGGTAATTTCAAAAAAAGTGACATAGGATAATTATAGAAGAACTATATGATGTGAAGAATATGTATGTAGATCATTTGTATGCAAATGTTATATCATGCAATAATCTGTAGATAGTTTGGAAAGCATTATTGGAGGAGAAGAGATACTGGTAGAAGTGTTCAAGGTTTATGAATCGGTACAGAGAAGAACTATAACTGGAACTCTTTTTGGCATAGCAGATGCATTTTGTGAGTTCATTATTACTGTTTCATTTCAGCAAAAGCTTGTAGTCAGTGAGAATATTTTTGTGGTGAGAAGTGTGCTTTATGCAGTGTGCCTTTTTGCATGTGCAGGCCCCCATTTTATGTAATATCCTTTCATATGGATAGTGAACTGATATTGTGGGTCACAAATCCCATCATGGTTTTTCCTCTTTAAGGTTTTCCACATATAAATTCTATTTGTTATGGTGTTAATTTATGTGAATTGTTTATTTGCTTCAAGTTATATGTTTCTTCATTTACCGGTTTATATGTGTATTTTATAAAATGGTAAAATCATATCTTACCGGTAGAGTACTGATTCACTCCCCTCTCAGTGTTCTTGGATCCCAACAATTGGTATCAGAGCCTAGTTCCTCAGAAGAAGTTTAACAACTTGAGGAAGATCCTGAAACCAAAATCTTTAAACATGGCTATGGAGAAGTGACTTGAGATGGCTCTTGAGGATTATGATGCTGAAAGGATTAAGAATTGAAAATTGCAAGATGAATTGAATTTTGCTAATGAATTCATCCTTGTTCTGCAACAAAGGTTATCATCAGTTCAAGCTAAGAGAAAGGAACTTTTACAAAACTTGGATGATGAGGAGAAAAATGCACTTAAGGAACAATATCAAAAACAAAGTCAAGAAAACATGATCATGAAGAATGAAATGCAAGACCTGACTACGAGGTTATCAAAAGATATTGAGGATAGAAAGAAGAAGGAAGATAATCTTGTTATATCTTTGAAGAACAAATTTGATGAATGTGGCACATTGACTCATGAGAATAATCTATTGAGAACTGATTTGGCACACTCCCAAAACAATGAACAAGAACTTGAAAGACAAATAACTACTCTGAGAGATGATCTGACTACTACAAGTGAGTATAAAGAAAAATTCAGGATTAGTGTTGCACAGTTGGATGACTTATTGAAAAGACAAAGGCAGAATGATGATTCTAGAGGACTTGGATTTGTACAAGGTGAAAGCTCTGGTACTGCAAATGAAGATTAGACAACTGGTATGTAGAAGTCATTAGGCTAGAGGAAATCGGTAAGGCAATCCAATGCTTATAAATTCAATGATAGATGGTTTATTTGTAATAAATTTGGGCATATGGATAAACAATGTAGAAATAGAGAAAATCAAAACTACAATTCTATTCCCGATCAATGCATAAATTGCAAGAAATATGGTCATAGTTCAGAAGATTGTTGAATGAATGTCGAATGTCAGGCATGTGGAAAGTTTGGTCATTTGGCCAATCAATGTAGTTCAAGGAATGACACTAGATATGTCAAAGCAATTCAAAAGAACAATGTTACATGCTATGCATGCAACAAAATAGGTCATATTACTAAGTACTACAGAAGCAAGACTCAACTGGTTAGCAATGATAAAGAAAATGAGAAAGGAAAGAAGAAGGTAGATGAAATTCAACAAGATCACACTAAGAGATGGGTTAGAAAGTCTAAAGAACCAAGTGGAGATATATCTACACTAGTAATTACACCGGTAGAACAAAGCATTCCTACACCGACAGGAAATTACATTGATAACTGAGGCATACACCTTAGGGGTTGGAAAATATATTGCAAATCTTGAATATTCCTTGAAAGAGATCTAGAAGAGATTTTTAGAGTTGTCTTAATCATTGATGAAGGTTTACCTGACATAATATTGTAAAACTGGGATCCGGTAAGGTACATCACGAAGCATTTATGACACTAAAGGATTAGGGTTTACTTGCTAATAAAAGGAGAAAGTGAATTCATTTTCACTTACCCATCATTAAAGCAATCTAGAGTGAAGAAAAGGCGCATTTCATGAGATTAAGAGCGAGAAAAGGCATTTTGAGAGGATTTCCAACTATCATCAGAGAAGCAATCAAATCTTCATACCGACGATCATTTTCAGGTATTTCTTCAAAATGGCATCTGGATCATCAACTCCTACTTTCATTGTGAATCCCACCATTGTTGAATTTAAGGATAGGTTGAGATCCATTTTCAAGAAAGTTCCCCAGATAGATAAGAAAGAAGACTCTATGGGTGCACTCTCTAGGGCTCCCAATGACGTAATGTATGTTGAAGATGTAAGGGCATATATTCACTGCACCTTGGAGGATCTAGGTACATAAGAGATTAAGGGAATGTATTAAACTATGATACTAGGAGACTCCTGAACAACCAAGCTGAAATATAAGATCATCAAGAATCTAGGGTTAACTGGTATTCTATACATACTAGAATTCAAAGATGAGGTGATCAGATATGTTATGAGCAGGGTTCACAACGAGTTCATATGGTTGGATAGGCCCTACATGATCACAAAGGAAGCAATTCAAGATGTCACCGACTTACCCAAAGTCAGACAAGAACTTGGCAAGAATATTTCCACCACTGCAGTTGAAAAGATCACCGACGCAGCCCATGATGGAAGATCTATGAGGGTCAGCACAATCAATGAATTAGATGTGAAATTTGTCAGCATGATAATCGGCTATAAGGCAACTCAATCTAGTCGATTGAACTTTGTTGGTAGTTCTTGCATCCATGATGCTTATTAGATGTTAAAGAATAATGAGAAGTATGATTTATGTGAATGGCTGAGAAGTGAGTTAATGATAAATCTTGTAAATATTAAGAGTGTTAAGAAAGGAACTTTTAGGTTCAGAAATCTCATTGTTTGTTTAATTGTTTACTTCATGAATGAGCTACCCGGTCTAGGGAAGAAGAGTTGGGCACATGACGTACTGGTATATATGCAAATCAAGGAAGCAATCACTGGTCTTGGTACCAACAGGGATGAAAAGCTTTGGGGCTATTTTAAAACATTTCAGGAAAACATGAGACAAAGGGAAAGAATATCAAAGCACATTGTGCAGAAGTACTCCACTGATATCTGCTTTATGGTGAAAACTGATGAAACTCTTATGGAAGTAGTAGAACCTAGGATCATATGGATCATTGAGCTTGGATATGAAGTGGATGATAGCATTTTTGAACTCTACACAAAAATGTTTCTTTAAGCTCTATTGGATGATAAAACATAACACTTTGGTATTGCTGAAGAAAAGGCTCTTGAAGTCAAGATTGGCTTTGACAAGAAAAGAAGAGAGAAGAAAATAGATAAGATGTCTACATATATACATGATGTAATTAATAAGATAGACACTCAATTGGGTTTTGGATCCAAACTGGCAAAGGAACTAACAATGGTTAGTGCTCCGAAGGCAAATAGGCCTGCAACTTTCATTTCTTCTATCACTTCTGACTCTGATCCAAAAGATAATGAACCTCTAACATTTAGAAGGTTACAAGGAAGGAAAGTTGACTAGCCTCCGGTAGAGGAGAAGAAGGTGGAGCCAGGGAGGAAACTTGTGGGAAAAGTAACAAAACCTATTGCACCCCCACCTCCAGCAAGGAAACCTATTCTGAAGAGGAAACTAGTCACATCCACTCTGGTAACCCACAAGAAGAAGAAGAAGAAGAATGATGATGATACTAAATCTGGTAAGGCTATAATGACCTGTGCTAAATTGATTGATGAAATAACCAAGGATGGAATTTTGAAAAATGTATCCATTTATTATGAAGATTTAGAGGATAATGAGCAAAATGACATTGAAGAGGCAATTTTGTTACATATAGATATATATAAGAAAGCCTTAGTAGAAATTTTGAAGGAAATTCCTCTATCACTATACAATAAATTAGATGCTAGAAGACTTGATGCAGTCAAGAGGGATAGAGAAATTAAGGAAGTAGAACATTTGGGTATATGTGGATCAATAAACAATGAGGAAATGAAAAGATGCATAGATGTTGCAAATAGAACAATTTTTAAAAGCAAACCCCAACAAATAAGCCTAATGATGGGCAGGGTAAATGAGGTAGTAAATGAGACCAAAGATGGTTGGACCAAATTCTTCCAAAAGAATCCTGATTTTCTCACCTCCCAAGAAGAATTTGTAAAAGCAACAACTTCCACCATCACAGACAGATCCAAAGGGAAAGATATTTTGGATAGTTCAGCTCCAATTTTGAATAAACTAATAGTAACTATAAGTATACAGACACCACCGATAGTAAAGGAGAGTGTATGATCAATACCGGAAGAAAAAACTTTTAAACAAGGGAATGTATATGTTATTGACAATATTATGGATAATACTCCACCGACAGTAATAGATACTGTGCCAAGTTGTGAAGCCACCACTGCTAAGGATGATAAGGAAAAGGGAACTGAGACTATACCAACAGTTAATATTGATTCCCTGACAAAGGTTTTGGCAATTAATACTTCTCAAGTTGAGAAGAAATTAATCACTGAGATGAGTCCCACTAAGTTAATGATGATGGCTACTCAAAAACTAATAAATGAGGGATCGACAGATAAAGGAATAATATATCACTCAATCACAGTTTTGCATAGACTAATTCCTGATTGTAAGATTGAAAATGAAGCAAGCCCTTCTAGCAAGCTTAAGGAATTAACTAAGCATATATCTAACAAATTTCAATCTTTGCAGCAAATTTTAGACCGACAAGCACTTGAATATTTACTGTGGCTAAGAGAGCTACTTTTGGTCAAATTCTTGAAACAGAGAAGAAAAAAATTGAAGGAAAATTGATTCTTATTGAGAATTGTCTGAAACAGTGTACAAATATCTACAGGGTTTGTTGTAACATAGAAACTCTTAAAGAAAATGTAGATAGAAGATTAAAGGAGTTACATGATAAGGTTGTAAATATTGCAAATTCTTTTGATGGATTAACCTCACTAACAACATCTGCTGATGGACAAATTTTGTCTTTGGAGAACCAAATTTTTGCTTTTGAAAAGGAAAGAGACAAGATCATTTGAAGAGAAAGGAGTTTTAGAGCATTGGTGATTCCTAGGTCGGATTCACTTGGTGTACATAAGAGGGAATGTATGGATATGATTGGTAATCCCACACTAGTAGAAGTCAAGGAGAAGGAAACATTTGCACACTTACTGAGTGGACTTGTATCCATTTCTGAAACCTTCAGAACCAGTTGGGATACATATTTACAGTTGCTATACAAGACTTACCCAAAAAGTTTGAAATTGGTCAAGCTCAGGTAAAGTAATCTGTATTCATTAATTCTTTCAAATTCTTTCACCGGTCTTTGGCATTGATGCCAAAGGGGGAGTGTATATAATGCGAAAAGAAAAATTAGACAAAAATATGGGAAGGATATTAGGAAGGAGTGTATTTCTCAGGGGGAGCATACTTCAGGTTGAACCGGTAGGGAATCCATTTTTCACATGAGTGTTGCCATCAATGCCAAAGGGGAGATTGTTGGCAATTGACACTCATTGGATTTATATGTTGTTATTTATGGCAACATCAACATGGCAACATGGTTACTTGGCAACAAGATTCATAAGGAAACATACATCGGCATACACCACCACTAGGAGACATCCACTGACATTGGAGTATCAAGAGTTACATTGGCACCAGCACCGACACCGACATCCAACACTTCAGTGAAGCCGACATCAGGCTTGGACCTAAAGGAAGTTTTATTTATAAAATCATTTTGTAATTATTGTATGAATCTGACATTGTATATCTTTTGTAATGCATTGTAAGCCAATATAAGGCATATTGTTTGTGAAGGGTATATAGGTCTGTCTTCTAGGTCATTTCAAAAAATGTAACATAGGATAATTATAGTAGAATTGTATGATGTGAAGAATATGTATGTAGATCATTTGTATGTGAATGTTATATCATGCGATGATCTGTAGATAGTTTGGAAATAATTCTTGGTGGAGAACAGATACTCGTAGAAGTGTTTAGTGTTTATGAACCAGTACAAAGCATAACTATAACTGGAACTCTTTTTGGCATAGCAGATGCATTTTGTGAGTTCATTATTACTGTTTCATGTCATCAGAAGCCTATAGTCAGTGAGCCTCTTTTTTTGGTGAGCAGTGTGCTCTAGAAAGTATGCCTTTCTGCATGTGCATGCCCCCATTTTATGTAATATCCTTTCGTATGGAAAGTGAACTGATATTGTGCATCACCAATCCCACCATGGTTTTTCCTCTTTGAGGTTTTCCATGTATAAATTCTGTGTGTTATGCTGTTCACTTATGTGGATGGTTTATTTTCTTCAAGTTATATTTTTCTTCATTTACTGGTTTACATGTGTATGTTATAAAAGGGTAAAATAATATCTAACACATCTAACTCATAAGACAACACATCTAACTCCATATAAGTTGCCTTGGATACAAAAATGACATCAAGTATTGGTAAATGAATAGTGTTGAGTGGAGTTTAAGATAGTGAGTTACAAATAATAGATAATATGTGATGTTATGCCATTGAATGTATGCCATTCTATTTTAAGTAGGACTTGGGAGTTTGACATAAAACAAATTCTTGATGGAGGAGGTAATACATATACTTTTGAAAAGGATGGAAATAAGGAATTCAGTCCTAAAGTGTTGATGGTAAGTGGAAAATAGTTCTTACATCAAATCAAGAATGGGGAGGTAAGTTTTGCATTAATTGGCTAGCTCAGGACAGTCATTGGTAGCACAAAGTTGATTGATTTGCCTAAAACAATTCAAAATTTGTTTAATGGACTTGTTAATATTGTCATAGATGAATTACCTAATTAATTAACTCAAGTGAGAAGCATTAGCCACCATATAGATCTCAATCCAAGAGCCCATTTACCGAACAAAGAAGCTTATAGAATGACTCCAAAGAAAAGTGACGAAATCAACAATTAAGTACAAGAGTTGCTGGACAAAGGACTAGTAAGAGAAAGTTTGAGTCCTTGTTTTGTTCCAATAGTGTTGAGTCCAAAGAAGGATGCAAGTTGGATAATGTGCACACATTCAAGAGCCATCAACAAAATCACAGTCAAGTATAGATTTTATTCACCTCAAATTGATGCCTTTATGGATTGTTTAAGTGGTGCAAGGTTATTTTCCAAAATAAATTTAAATAGTTCATATTGGGTGAACCCACAATAGTGGGTTACACTTTTCAGCCAAACTTGACATTGAAATGAACATTTTGAACCAAATCTTCACTTTTTGACACCTATAGGTACTAAAAAGTGAGGAATTTGAAGATGATGCAAACTAGTCATTTGTGAAATTTTGTTTGTAGATTCTAAATATATTTTTTAATTTTTTTTTGGAATCAAATTTAATTTCTTTTTTCATCTCCTTGAATAAATAGTTTTTAACATTAAACACCATTTTTAATGAGTGATGTGTACTATAAACCACATAATGTTTTTTCTATAAAGGATAAATTATATTTTTTATGAATTTAGATTTGTAACTATGATATGTAATATATGCATATGGTTTCATATTTTTTTGTTGAATTATTTTTTAATCAAGTTTTTAATTCAAACCAATTACAATTTAGACATAGGTGTTCTATTAGGAGAATAAATCTTTTTTATGTAGTGAAATTCAATATTATTTTTTGTTGCATCAAGGACATAAATATCAATTGCACTGATATTTTTCAAATTTTTTTGGTATTTTAATATTTTTCTCCTATTTAGAACAAAGAAGTTGATGTTTTCTCAAATAACCTATGTTTAGTATAACTAAAAAAAACCATAACAAAATCAAAATATATTAAAATTATAGTTGTTGGAAATCTTGTTTTGATGTCTACCATCCTACAATTTATCTTGTCAATTTCATTTCATGTAAACCTTCAACCTAAGCTTCAAAGGCCAAAAAGTTACAAAAAGTTGCAAGAAGTGGAAGAGGGATAGAAAATTAGGGGGTTTATTAGAACCCATCTTCAAATGAATCTATTTTCATATTAGAAAATAAGTACCAAGGATAGTTCGAATGAAGGTCCCCATAGAGGAAGCTTTGTTTAACCCCCGCCTTTCAAACAAATGCTTCTTGTTCATACGAAGGTCAAAAAGGAGCCTTTATTCAAACACATGTTCATACGAAGGTGCTTGTTAAAATTTTCTTTGCTAACTTTATTTATTTGTTTGTGGGTGAAAGTGTCACCCACTATTGTGGGATTTCCCTATCATTAGATAAGAATCAAACAAGGTGATGAATGGAAAACAACATTTTAGATGAATTATGGGATCTATGAATCTTTAGTGATACCTTTTGGGTTAACAAATTCCCCAAGTCCCTTCTTGAGACACATGAATAAGATACTAAAAAAATTCATAGGTAAATTTGGCATTGTTTACTGACATGATATTCTAGTTTATAATCATTCAAAGGAAGATCACCTTAGGCATCTTAGAATGGTGTTGAATAAGTTACAAAAAGATAAATTATTGATTAATCTTTAAAAGTGCACTTTCATGAAGACAAAGTTGATCTAATTGGGATTTGTTGTATCACAAGAAGGTCTAAATTTGGATAAGGAAAAGGTAAAAAAAAATAGAGTGGCCTACTCCATGGAATGTCTTTAATGTAAGAAATTTTCATGGTCTAGCTAGCTTTTATAAGAAGCTTATAAGAACCTTTGATGGAATTTGTGCTCGAATTGTGGAAATAATTAAGAGATATAATCACCTATTACAATGGAACAAGGATGTTAAAAGAAGATTTTAATTGATTAAGGAAAATATTACAGAACAACCTATTCTAGCTTTACCTAATTTTGGCAAACTTTTGCATATAGAATGTGATGCTAGTGGGACTACTATAGTTGATGTCTTAAGTTAAGAAGGAAAGCCAATTTCTTACTACAATAATGCCAAAATTAAGTATACTTCGCATGACAAAGAATTTTATGCTCTTGTCTAAGTTTTGAATAAGTGGAGGAATTATTTAATACTTAAGGAATTTATATTGTACATTGATAACAATACCTTGTAGTTTATTAGTAACCAAACCAAATTAAACCGAATGCATGTAAAGTGGATTGAGTTTCTGCAAAATTTTACCTCTATTATCAAGCATAAAAGTGGCCAAGATAACAAATTTGTAGATGGTTTGAGTAGAAAGCTTTCTTGATCATGTAGGAACCTCAAGTGAGCATATTGGGATCTGACGACTTAAAGGAATTGTACAAGGAAGATATACACTTCAAGGAGGCATATAAATCACGCATGAATCCTCTTAGTAGGTATATAAGTCCTTGGATGGATTTCATGTTTTCAAGAGGGTCTACTATTCAATGGAAGCCAACACTCCATTCCAATAATTTTGATTAGATTGAACTTCTTGAAGGGGAAACATAATGGCAACTTAATAGGATATTTTGGTAAAAAAAAATTACTAGCCCAATTGAGTACACACTATTATTAACCATGTATGAGAAATGATCTTAATAAGATTTTAGAGAGGTGTAAAGTTTTCCAACATGCAAAAGATAGCTGCCAAAATGTAGGTTTTTATTAGCTATTACCAATCCCCAACAAGCCATGGGATTCCATAAGTATGGAATTTGTACTTGGTCTACCAAGAAATTAGAAGGGGCATGATTTAGTCTTTGTGGTAGGTACTAGGTTATCTAAGCTACATCATTTCATTCTAGGTACAAAGACAAATGATGTTACTAATATTGCTAATTTGTTCTTCAAAGAGATAATTAGACTACATGGACTTCCGAGGAGCATTGTCTTTGATAAAGACACAAAATTTGTAGGACATTTTTGGAGAACTTAATGGAAGAAGTGAGACAGTAATTTTGAGTTTCAATTTTGCTTACCATCTTCAGATTAATGGTCAAACAAAATTAGTTAGTAGAAGTCTTGGAAACATCTTGAGAAGCTTGATGAGTATGCATCCAAAACAGTAGGATTTTGTGCTTGCACAAGAAGAATTTGCATACAATGAATCACCTAACAAAAGTATAGGTATGGGTCCTTTTTGAAACATGTATGGTAGGCATTCTAGAGGAGTGTACAAGCTTATAAATTTGGATAGTGGAGACAAGAAGTGTTGATGGTGAAGAATTTGGAAGTGCAATGCAAGACTTGCATGGATAGATGAAAAATAATCTTGAAGAGAGTACCATCAACTACAAAAAGAGAAAAAAATAGAAGAGGAAGGAGGTTAGTTTTAATGTCGGTGATCTTGTTTCGGCTCATCCCAGAAAATAATTTTTTCTAAAGGGTGAGTACAAGTTGAAAGTTAAGAAAATTGGTCCTTGTATGGTTCTAAGGAGATTTTCTAGCAATGCATATGAAACAAAACTTCCAAAAGGCATTGGAATTTCCCTTATCTTCAATTTTTCAAATCTATACCCTTACAAAGGTGAAGAACATATGGTCGAATTACCTAAAACTGATGAAGAGAAGATCATTGAGTTGGACCAACAATTGCCTAAAGAGACACCAAAGAAACTTGAGGCAATTTTGGAGAAGAAAGTGGTCAAAAAAACAAAAGGCAAAGAGTATTTTTAGTACTTGGTCAAGTGGAAGGAACATCCACTTGAAGATGCTACATGGATGACAACTTCAAACATATCCAAGCATGGTAGCAGTATTTATGAACTCATTGGTAGGAGCCCATGAAGAAATATTTTGTTCCTTAGTAGTCTGATGCGGGTGCATCATATATGTATTTGTGGTTTGATTTTAAACTTTTTTTCTAGATGGCATAATTAGGGGGTTGTAAGTTTTTTGAATCAATTTATTTTAACTAAAATATAGGAGATTAGAGTTACATTAATAGTTAATTATTTTTTTTCTTAAGGAATAGGATCTTGATTGGATTAGTTTTAGGCTTGAATTATCCTATTTGTGTGTATAAAAATGGGCAATGTTCTTAGCCTGAGGAAATAGAGAGTTTTTGTGCAACTCTTGAGATGTAGAACTCTCATTTTATTTATTTTGTGTATAAGTTTTTGAAGGCTCATTTTTTGGCTTCCCTTTTCACACTAGTAATATTTTTTAGAATAAATAGGTTCAAAATGTTGTAGATATTTTTCTCATAGAGTCACTCCATGAATGTTCCTATGTGTGGAACTTCTTTAGATCTTATGCCAAATTATTTTTCTTAAAATTTATATTCTAATTTCATGATATGAATTTTTTTTTTGACATAATTATTGGTTGGACGATAAAGCATTAGAAAAGAAACGCAACTTCTCAAAGCATGTTGAGGATGTTTCTAGCACCTTTGTTAAGGATTACATTATTGAGATTCCTCTTTAAAATATTAAAATATCTTGGTTCCTTGGGTGTTTGAATTAAGAGAAGCTTCTAGAGAAATTCTAAGAAACCTAGATATTTGACCTATTCTTGGATCTCCTAAGGAGGATTGTATGGTTTGGGGTAAGAAAGCAACTTATCAAACCTATATCAATGGTAGAGATTTATTGGCTTCAAATATCCACAAGAAAATTTGGACCAGTAAAGGGTTTCTGAACGTTAATATCTTTCTTTGGATAATATGGAAATGGAGGGCTCTCACTTGGGATAAACTACAAATTGTTGGCATATGTGCAGAGTATGATGACATGATGATATTGTATGTTGTCATTGATGTTAATATACTGATGAGTGAACCAGTATGTTGAAGTAAGCAACTGGCAAGAGAACTGGTATGATGTTGTGAACGGGTATTTGTGAAAAAGTGAAGCGGTATGTTTGTTCAAGGTGAATTGGTATGTTGGAATGTGAACCGGTATATGGTACATGGTATGACTACCGGTTGGTAGTCTTAGCTCCAGGGTTTCTGGTTGAAGTGTTTCAAGCCTGTGTGATTCAACCGATGACATCGTGTGATGAGTTAGCATTGTAATGAAGAACATATTGTGTTGCCACGTCAGCCTTGTGCACGTGAAGGATCTTGCATGAAGGAGATTGATCCTATCTACCTCAGGAATGTGCGAAGTCTCTATAAATGATGGAGAATGCGTGATGGGTTATCAGCTTTCAAGAAGTGGTGAAGAATGAATGATGGAGAACGTCTTGAGATTTGTTCTAGACTATTGTAATCAGTGCAATATGTTCAACGATTAGGATTGAACCGACTGAATTGCTTAACCTAAATGTTTAGGGTTTAGGGTTTATGCTACCGACCTATCTGTTTCCTATAAGGTCGATGTTGTTCTTCATGTTGAGGCTATTGGCAAATGTTGTGTGTGTATCTAAGAGTAGAGATATGTGATTCTTGTCAGACTAGATAAGAGAATAGATACCTATAAAGTGTGATTGCAGAAGGAAGGAAATAAAGTGGATGTGCATTGGCATTGAAGTGTTGTTACCAGATCATTGTAATACTTGTTGACCTCTAAACACTTCAACAGTTGGAAAATCCCTTAACAGTGTAGCTTTAACCGACTTGCTGTAAATCCTTTAACAAGGTGACTCAAAATCTTTGAGTTCTTCAAATCCTCTAACAAGGTAACCTTTCATAGGGTTTAACCCTTAACCGGGTATTTTAGCCATTCCTTAACTGGGTGATCCCTAGCAGGATCGGCTCCTAACAAAACCTATTATAAAAGTCTCTAACCGGACTAGGCTCCTAACAGAGTGGACTTCAAAATGGTTCAAAGAACAGCTTGTGGGCATTCATCGCCACCGTGGTTTTTCCCAGTTGGGTTTCCACGTGAAAAAATATGTGTGTTATGTGTGATGCTCTTTCATGTGATGCTTTGTTATTTTCTGTCAAGCGGTAAAGCATATTGAACCAGTAAGTGGGTAAGTGCACAAAGATGGTGGTCAAAAAGGGGGGTATAAGTGGACACTTTTTTTCTAAAATCAAGTGAACCTGAACTTGGAGGCAAAATTTGAAAGTCATCCACTCAAGATATGAAGATAATTGAACAACAAATATTGTAGTACTCTAAATCTAGTTTTTAAACTACTAAACTTTTTCAAAATTGGACAAGATTAGGGGGGTCAAATCCTTCATGCACAAAAAATAGACCCTGATTTTTTCATAAAAGCATAACATAGTGTCTGACGTGCACATCAAAAAATTCATATTTAGATTTAGTATTTTGACAAATCCTTTGGCAAAAAGATAGTTAAGAGTGACTACTAGAAGATGTGTATTTTGTTGTAATTTTTTGTTGAGTATTTTGTTTTTTATGATTTTTTCGATAGAGCACATCCTGAAAATTGGGTACCTGTTTGTGCGCGAAGCATAAGTTGCACTAAAAAAATAAAAAAATGTAATTTTTTTTTTTAAAATTGTAAAGAATCAAGGTCACTACAATAATATATAATTTTTTTTAAATTTGAATAATTATATCAAAAGTTATTAAAAAATGGTGCACGTATGTCTGTGAGAACTATGGAGACACTGGTAAAAGAAATTCAACAATAATATGTTATTGTTGTTCAAATTTTAAAAAAATTATATGGTTAGAAAGCTCAAAAGATGGGTGAAAATATGGTGGAAATTTTAGAAGTACCCACTTGATGATGTGTAAACCTGATGATGACAAATTTGAGAAACCAAGTTGATAAAATAAAGCACTCCAAAAAGGAGGGAAATGGAGGGAAATCAAACTTCCAAACTGTAGCTTTGTCATCCAGACCTATTTCCAAGCCTAAATAGACAAAAGCGCGTACGGGGTACCTATGGTATAAAAAGTGCGTACGAGGTACTTATGGTGTAAGAAACGTATAAGTTGGTACTTATGGTGTAAAAAGCGCATACACATTTTTTTACTATAAATAGCGCGTACGGGCTAAGTTTGTTTAAATTTTGGGAGTGTGTATAATATGCTATTGTATATATATAATATATGTATATAAATATAATATATAATTTATATATAATATTAAAAATAAAAAATATATAATATATTAAATATATATACACACATATGTGTGTATGTATGTGTATTGTCTCCCTGTCTCCCCCTCTCAAGCGCATACAAGGTCTGTCTCTGTCTCTCTGTCTCTCTGTCTCCCTCCCTCTCCCTCTCTCCCCATCTCCCTTCCTCCATACCCTCTCTCTCTCTCTCTCTCTCTCTCTCTCTCTCTCTCTCTCTCTCTCTCTCTCTCTCTCTCTCTCTCTCTCTCTCTCTCTCTCTCTCTCTCTCTCTCCATTCCCTCTCTCTTCCTCTCCCTCCAATATATCTTCTTTTTATTTGCATATATAAAGTGATAAGAAGATTGACACGGTGGTCGGGTTTTTTCTTTTTTTTAAAGAAGATAGAATATAAAGTAGAACATTTGAAGAAAATAAATGTGCTGGTTTCTTTGGATCATGTGGATGTATTGGTTGGATAATATTTATGGGTTGTATGGTGTACTAAGGGGTCATATGGTGTATTATGACCCCTTAGGACTCCATATGGTGTCCTAAAGGGTCATATGGTATTCTATGACCCCTTAGGATACCATATGACCCCTTACATGTCATTAGAGATCATATTGTTTCCTAAGAGGTCATATGGTGTCCTATGACCCCTTAGGACACCATATGACCCCTTAACACACCATACGACCCATAACGACACTATATGGTGTCCTAAGGGGTCATATGATGCCATATGACCCCTCAAGACACCATACAACCCATAACAATGCCATATGGTGTCCTAAAGGGTCATTTGGTGTTTTATGACAGCTTAGGACACTATTTGGCATCATTATAGGTCCTATGGTGTGCTAAGGGATCATATAGTGTCCTATGACCCCTTATGATACCATATGACCCCTTAGATGTTGTTAGGGGTCATATTATGTTCTAAGGGTCATATGGTGTCCTATGACCCAGTAGGACACCATATGGTATCGTTATGTATCTTATGTTGTCGTATGACTGCTAGGACACCTTATGACCACTTAGGACACCATATGGTGTCATTAGGGGTCATATGGTGTCCTAAGGGGTCATATGGTCTCCTACGACCCCTTAGGATTCCATATGGTGTCATTATGGGTCGTATGGTGTCCTAAGAGGTCATATAGTGTTTTATGACCCCTTAGGACACCATTTGGTGTCATTATGCATTGTATGGTGTGCTAAGGGGTCATATGGTGTCTTATGACCTCTTACGTGTCGTTATGGGTCATATGGTATTCTATGATCCCTTAGGACTCCATATGTTGTCGTTATGGGTCGTATGGTGTCCTAAGGGGTCATATGGTATTCTATGACCTCTTAGGACACCATATGATCCCTTAGGACTCTATATGGTGTCGTTATGGTTTGTATGGTGTCCTAAGGGGTCATATGGTATTCTATGACCTCTTAGGACACCATATGATCCCTTAGGTGTCATTAGAGGTCATATTGTTTCTTAAGAGGTCATATGGTGTTCTATGACCCCTTCGAACACCATATGACCCCTTAAGACACCATACAACCCATAACGATATCATATGGTGTCCTAAGGGGTCATAGGCTGCCATATGACCCCTCAAGATACCATACGACCCATAACAACACCATGTGATGCCCTAAAGGGTCATATGGTGTTCTATGACCCCTTACAATACTATTTGGCATCATTATAGGTCGTATGGTGTTCTAATGAATCATATAGTGCCATATGACCCCTTAAATGTTGTTAGGGGTCATATTGTGTTCTAAGGGTCATATGGTTTCCTATGAGCTATTAGGACACCATATGGTATCGTTATGTGTCTTATGTTGTTGTATGACCCCTAGGACACCTTATGACCACTTAGGACACCATATGGTGTCCTTAGGGGTCATATGGTCTCCTACAACCCCTTAGGACACTATTTGACCCCTTAGGACTCCATATGGTGTCATTATGGGTCGTATGGTGTCCTAAGCAGTCATATAGTGTTTTATGACCCCTTAAGACACCATTTGGTGTCTTTATGGGTTGTATGGTGTGCTAAGGGGTCATATGGTGTCTTATAACCCCTTAGGACTCCATATGACCTCTTATGTGTCGTTATGCGTCATATGGTGTTCTAATGGGTCATATGGTATTCTATGATCCCTTAGGACTCCATATGGTGTCATTATGGGTCGTATGGTGTCCTAAAGGGTCATATGGTATTCTATGACCTCCTAGGACACCATATGATCCCTTAGGTGTCATTAGAGGTCATATTGTTTCCTAAGAGATCATATGGTGTCCTATGATCCCTTAGTACACCATATGACCCCTTAAGACACCATACGATCCATAACGACATCATATGGTGTCCTAAGGGGTCATAGGATGCCATATGACCCCTTAGGATACCATACAACCCATAACACCACCATATGGTGCCCAAAAGGGTCATATCATGTTCTATGACCCCTTAGGACACTATTTGGCATCATTATAGGTCCTATGGTATTCTAAGGGATCATATAGTGTCCTATGACCCCTAAGATGTTGTTAGGGGTCGTATTGCATTCTAAGGGTCATATCGTTATGTGTCTTATGGTGTGGTATGACCACTTAGGACACCATATGGTGTCATTAGGGGTCATATGGTGTCCTAAGGGGTCATATGGTCTCCTATAACCCCTTAGGACACTATTTGACCCCTTATGACTCCATATAGTGTCGTTATCAGTTGTATGGTGTCCTAAGAGGTCTATAGTATTTTATGACCCCTTAGGATAGCTTTTGGTGTCATTACAGGTCGTATGGTGTGCTAAGGGGTCATATGGTGTCTTGTGACCCCTTAGGACTCTATATGACCTATTATGTGTCGTTATGGGTTATATGGTGTCCTAAGGAGTCATACAGTGTCCTATGAACCCTTAGGACACATGCATGGATCCCTAGGATACCATATGACCCCTAAGAATACCTTTTGACCCTAGAGAGGGAGAGAGGGGGAGGAGAGGGAGGCAATGAGATAGAGACACACCTAAGAGAGGAGGAGAGTGAGAAGAGAGATAGAGACTAAGAGGGAGAGACAAGAGATAAATGAGAGAGAGAGAGAGAGAGAGAGAGAGAGAGAGAGAGAGAGAGAGAGAGAGAGAGAGAGAGAGAGAGAGAGAGAGGGGGAGTCAGAGAGAGAGAGAGAGAGAGAGAGAGAGAGAGAGAGGGAGGAAAGGTGAGAGAGAGAAAGAGATGGTGAGAGATAGAGAGAGTGTGAGTGAGAGGGAGGAAGGGGTGGAAGGATATTACAAGAAACTAGAGAGAGAGAGGTGCGAAGAGAGGGAGAGAGTGAGAAATAGAGGTAATGAGAAAGGGAGAGAGGGAGGGAGAGGGGAGAGGGAGAGAATGAGAGAGATACACCTAAGAGAAGGAGAGGGTGAGATAGAGAGAATGAGGATGAGAGGGAGAGACTTCAGAGAGAGAGAGAGAGAAACTTGATAGAAGAGGAGAGAGAGAGATAGATAAAGGTTGATAGCTAGAGATGTGATAGAGACAAGGAGAGAGACTTGAGAGAAAGAGAAATGGAGCGAGAGGGGGAGAGAGAAAGAGACTTAGAGGGAAATAAATACTTGACAAAGGAAGAGAAAGGGAGGGGGAGGGAGAGGGAGAGAATGAGAGAGAGAGACGCTTAAGAGAGGGGGAGAGAGTGAGAGATAGAGATATTTGAGAGAGGGAGAGAAAGAGAGGGATATATGAAAGAGAGAAAGAGGGTGAGGTAGATGAGAAAGAGATAGAGAGATACCCGAGAGAGGGAAGAAAGTAGAGAGGGAGATTCCTAAGAGACAAAAAGGTAGGGGTTAAGGAAGAGAGAGGAGGAATGTAGGGAAGAGATGAGAGACGTAATGCTGATATGAGCATGCTGATTACTGAAATTTGACTAAGTCTGAAATTTATAAGAATACTCACAAAACTAGAATCTGCATTATAACTCTTAGAGATCTGTAACCACTCTCAAACATCCTGACAAACATACTTAAATGTTATATTTTATGTATATATCTTACTGAAAAACCTAATGGAATGCTAACTGAATTGCATTTTATTGACAGATGCACGTACGCGGTTAGTATTCTTTAAACTGCGTATGCGGTTAGTATGTTTTAAACCATGCATGCGGTTTAGCTTTGGTTAGGCTTGGCAAAATGAGCCTAAACGCGTACAGGGTTCTTTAAATATGAAATACCTCATACGCGTTTTCATGTTTTTCATGTGTTTTTTTGGTGTGTCCAGTTTTCTGACCACCACCTTTGTGCACTTACCCAAGTCTTTACATTTCTGTTGATGTATCACTAGTGTAGGCATATGGGTGAAGTGAAAATAAGGTGTTAGATTGTGTCTAAAGTTAATAGTTACCGGTTTATGTCCTTTACATTCTTACTATGTTTAACTAACAGTAATGTGGTTTAGACCAATGTTATTGCTTGCCAGTCAAGTGCAGATTTTTCAGTCAAGCTGGTTTAAAGGAAAAGTGGTTTTTTCCTATACTGATTCACCCCCCCCTCTTAGTACCGGTTTGGTACTAATTGATCATCATTTATCCATCAATTGGTATCAGAGCATCTTGCAGGTTCTCTGTATTGTAAGCTTCACCGCTTGAGGTAAAGATCCTACTCTAATGGTGAAGAGGGAAGGTCCAAAGTTCAACAAAGACAACTTTAAAATATGGAAGGACAGAATGAAGATATACATTAGAAGCATGGGTGCTCAACACTGGAGCTATGTTGAGAATGCTTATGTTACCCCTACCAGTACTCTCACCGATGATCAAAAGAGAGAGATTCAAGAGAATGGGCAAGTCATGGAAGCCCTAATTAGTAGTTTATCTGACATTGAGTTTATTGATGTTTAGGATAAAGAGAATCCCAAAGAAGTATGGGATGCCCTTGAGAATATCTATGGCGGTGATGAGCATGTGAAACAACATAATGAAGAAATCCTTAGGGGAAAGTTTGAAGACATGGGGATGGTTGAAGGAGAGACCATTCAACAATATGGAATAAGAATCAAAACTGTTGTTGGAGATATCAAGAGTGTAGGTGGTAAAATTGAACATTGCACTGTTGTTAGCAAAATTTTGAGATCCTTATTACCGGTCTATGCAATAAGGGTTGCTGCTATTCAGGAGTTGAGGTCTATAGATAAGACAAAGGTATCCCTGGACTCCATCATTATAAAGTTAATAGCTTATGAGCTAAATAATTATGATGGTAGTATTTAGAAGACTGAATCAACCTTCAGAACATCTGCTACACCATCTAGAAAAGGCAAAGAAGCTAGTACCAGTGGTGAACCAAGACAAAGTAGATAAATGGATGATGAGGAGATCCTGATGGAATTTGAAGCTCTTCTTGCCAAGAGACTTCCCAAGGGAACTGGTAAATACAGAGGTAAGCTCCCTTTGAAATGCTTTTCTTGTAACCAAATAGGACACATTGTTGTAAACTGTCCTAATGGTGATAATAAGGACAAACCGGAAAAGTTCAAAAAGTTCAAAGGAGGAAACTGGAGAAACTATTTTGTAACAGTTGATGAAGGTGTCACTGATGAGGAATCAAAAGATGAAGAAAGTGAAGATATTGTGTTTGTAGCAGTCAAGGAAGATGTGTTAGACAAGAAGGCTCTTGTCTCCTGCTTTGATAATTCCAATGAGTGGATTATTCACAGTGGCTATTCTCACCATAGGACTAGTGACCGGAGTAAGTTTCTATCTCTGGAAGAGTATGATGGTGGTGTGGTTCATTTTGGTAATGATGTACCATGTATGGTAAAAGGCAGAGGGTCCATCTCTCTGAATGGAAAAAGTAGTATTGACAATGTTTATTGGGTAGAAGGTCTCAGACACAACCTTTTGAGTCTTGCCCAGCTGAATGATAATGGACTCACTCTGAAATTCAGAGATGGAGTGTGTAAAATAAAATGTAAGAGTGGTGAACTGATGGCCACCGGTATGCAGACCAAAGGTAACCTATTTTAGCTGAATGCTAATGTGAGTACATGTCTAATGGCTAAGTTTGATGATAGCTGGATATGGCATAGGAGACTCTACCATGTAAACTTTGATAATATTGTGAAGGCCAGTAATATCAAGGCATTTAGAGGATTTCCTATGCTGAGCAAACTAGAAAATCCTTTGTGCTGAGAGTGTCAACTGGGGAAATGTCTTCCTCAACCTTCAAAGGTAAATCTTTCACCGCAGACAATTTACTTGATCTTGTGCATACTGATCTGTGTGGTCCTATGAAAACTAGGAGTGTGCAGGGAGATAGTTATTTTATAATTCTTACTGATGATTTCTCAAGATTGATGTGGGTCACATTCTTGAAGGACAAATCTGAAGCTTTTGGAAAGTTCAAAGCCTTCAGAGAACTGGTTGAAAAAGAAAGTGGTAAGAGGATTAAGTTCTTAAGAACTGATCAAGGAGGAGAATTCACTTCCGATGAATTAAACAAATACTGTGAAGAGAATGGCATCAAGAGGCACCTGTCTACCCTCCGAACTCCACAACAGAATGGCCTAGCAGAGAGGAACAACTAAATTGTGGTTGAAGTAGCTAGAATTATGTTGATCCAAGGGAAGGTTGCTCACACCTTTTGGAGAGAAATAGTGAGCACTGCAGTCTACACATTGAACTGGGTACTCATCAAAATGGGTAAGGATAAATCTCCTTATGAGTATTGGACTAGTAAGACACCAGTGGTAAGCTACTTTAGAGTGTTTGGTAGAAAATGTTATATCAAGAGGATTGAACATCAGAGCAAGTTTGATGATAAATGTGATGAGGGAATATTCCTAGGGTATTCCACAAAAAGAAAAGCTCTCAAATGTTTCAACAATAGGACTCAAATAATTGTTTAAAGAATCAATGTTAGAGTTGATGAAACCTCTGACAAATCTAAGGAAACCGACAATGAGCAAGTAGGAGATGAACCGATAGTAACCTTCTGGGAACCGGTTACAAAAAAACCTAGCATCAGTAATAGTGCTCCTACACTGGTAGATGCTGATGCTGATGAAGATGATGATGAAGGAGAAAAGGAAGAGGAAACAACTAAGATCATTCCTAGGTATGTAAAGCTGAATCATAATCCAAAGCAAATCATAGGAGACAAGGATACAAGAATTCTTACAAGAAGAAAGGTCAGAGAAAACTCTTGCATGATCTCGAAATTTGAGCCTAAAAAATTCAAAGAGGCACATAAAGATGAAGACTGGATCAAGGCAATGCAAGAGGAACTTGACTAGATAGAAAAGAATGGTACATGGTCTCTGGTAACCAGACCTGAGCATAAAAATGTCATAGGCACCAAATGGGTTTTCAGAAATAAACTGAACGAAGATGGCACTATGGTAAGAAACAAAGCCAGACTGGTGTGCAAATGATATGCTCAAGAAGAAGGAGAAGACTATGGAGAAAAATTTGCTCATGTAGCCAGATTGGAAGGAGTTCATATGCTTCTTACATATGCTGCATTCAAGGGATTCAAAGTGTATCAAATGGATGTAAAATTTGTATTCCTGAATGGAATACTAGAAGAGGAGGTGTATATAGAGCAACTAGATGGGTTTTCCCTATCAGAAGATAGTGACATGGTGTGTAGGCTACATAAAGCCTTGTATGGACTAAAGCAAGCACCCAGAGCATTGTATGAACGCTTGCACTCCCATCTTGTGAAGATTGGATTTTAGAGAACAAGTGAAGATAGAAATATCTATCTAAAGTTAGAAGGAGATCAAATTCTAATTTGTGAGGTATTTGTTGATGACATAATCTTTGGAGGAGATGACAAGATGAGTCATGATTTTGCAGATGAGATGAAAAAGGAGTTTGAGATGTCACTTGTAGGGGAGATTAAGTTCTTCATTGGACTACAGATTCAACAAATGAAAGATCGCATCTTTATCACTTAGTCCAATTATGTCAAAGAAGTGTTGAAGACCTTTGGCATGTAAGACAATGAACCAGTTGGTACACCGATGGTGACCGGTTGTAAATTATCAAAGGAGGATGACTCAGTGTTGGTAAATGAGAAAGAATACCAATCAATGATTGGTAAATTGTACTATGTAGTACATAGCAGACCAGACATTGCACATGTAGTGGGTATTACTGCACAATTTCATAAAATCCCACGAGAATCCCACTTGGTAGCAGTCAAGCAGATTCTGAGATATCTAAAGGGAACTATTGACTATGGATTATGGTATCCATACAATAATGATTTCAACCTGAAAGTGTTTACAGATGCTAACTAGGCTTGTAATGTGGACGATCAGAAGAGCAGAACTAGTGGTGCATTCTTTCTTGGTGGTAGACTAGTCTCATGGATGAGTAAGAAGCAGAGTTGTATCTCTCAGTCTATAGCAGAAGCAAAGTATGTTTCTGATTTCATAAACTGCACCCAAACAATTTGGATGAAGCATGTATTAAATGGCTTCAAAGCTCCTGTATCTAAACCAGTAAGTATATTTTGTGACAACACAAGTGTGATTAACATCTCCAAGAATCCAGTTTTACACTCTAGAACCAAGCACTTTGAGCTTAAGTATCATTTCTTGAGGGAAAAGGGTTTAGAACAAAGAGATTGTATTGGAACATGTTTCCAGTAAGTAGCTGTTAGCAGACATATTCACCAAGCCTCTACCAAAGGCTACCTTTACCTAATTGAGAGGTGCATTAGGGGTGATGCCCCTTCAAGAGGTGAACTAAAGGTGTGTGCTCCACATCAGTCAGGACTTACATTGATATATCTTTTTCAAGATTGGTGTGTTGAAGGATGCTACTCCTTAGGGGGAGCAACATAGTGGGACATAATTGTTTGTCCCTCCACTTTTGCATTGTTTTCAAAGGGGGAGAAGATGTAAAGAATAGAAGATATCTGTAGTATTGGGGAGAAGATGTGAAGTTGAAGCAAAAATATATCTTTGTATATTGCCATCAATGCCAAAGGGGGAGATTGTTGGCATATGTGCAGAGTATGATGACATGATGATATTGTATGTTGTCATTGATGTCAATATACTGATGAGTGAACTGGTATATTGAAGTAAGCAACTAGCAAGAGAATCGGTATGATGTTGTGAACTGGTATTTGTGAAAAAGTGAAGCGGTATGTTTGTTCAAGGCGAACCGGTATGTTGGAATGTGAACCGGTATATGGTATGTGGTATGACAACCGGTTGGTAGTCTTAGCTCCAAGATTTCCGATTGAAGTGTTTTAAGCTTGTGTGATTCAACTGATGACATCTTATGATGAGTTAGCCTTGTAATGAAGAGCAGATTGTGTTGCCACGTCATCCTTGTGCACGTGAAGGATCTTGCATGAAGGAGATTGATCCTATCCACCTCGAGATTGTGCGATGTCTCTGTAAATGATGGAGAATGTGTGATAGGTTATCATCTTTCAAGAAGTGGTGAAGAATGAACGATGGAGAACATCTTGAGATCTGTTTAAGACTATTGTAATCAATGCAATGTGTTCAATGGTTAGGATTGAACTGACTGAATTGCTTAACCTAAATGTTTAGGGTTTAGGGTTTATGTTATCGACCTATCTGTTTCCTGTAAGGTCGATGTTGTTTTTCATGTTGAAGCTATTGGCAAATGTTGTGTGTGTATCTAAGAGTAGAGATGCGTGATTCTTGCCAGACCAGATAAGAGAATAGATACCTGCAGAGTGTGATTACAGAAGGAAGGAACTAAAGCGGATCTGCATTGGCATTGAAGTGTTGTTATGAGATCATTGTAATACCTATTGACCTCTAACCACTTCAACAGTTGGAAAATCCCTTAACATGGTAACTTTAACTGGCTTATTGTAAATCCTTTAACAAGGTGACTCAAAATCTTTGAGTTCTTGAAATCCTCTAACAAGGTAACCTTTCATAGGGTTTAACCCTTAACTGGGTATTTTAGCCATCCCTTAACCGGGTGATCCCTAGCAGGATTGATTCCTAACAAAACCTATTGTAAAAGTCTCTAACCGGACTAAGCTACTAATAGAACGGACTTCAAAAGGGTTCAAAGAATAGCTTGTGGGTATTCATCCCCATCATGGTTTTTCCTAGTTGGGTTTCCACGTGAAAAAATATGTGTGTTATGTGTGATGCTCTTTCATGTGATGCTTTGTTATTTTATGTCAAGCGGTAAAGCATATTGAATCAGTAAGTCTTTACATTTTTGTTGATGTATCACTAGTGTAGCCATATGGGTGAAGTGAAAATAAGGTGTTAGATTGTGTCGAAAGTTAAGAGTTACAGGTTTATGTCCTTCATATTCTTACTATGTTTAACCGACAGTAATTTGGTTTAGACCGGTGTTATTGCTTGCCAGTCAAGTGCAGAGTTTTTAGTCAAACTGGTTTAAAGGAAAAGTGATTTTTGCCTGTCCATATTCATCCCCCCACTCTTAGTACCAGTTTGGTACTAACTGTTTATCATTTATCCATCACAAATGATGATAAGGAATGGTTGCTCAAGATGGATTATGTGTACAAAATATGGACGAAAATAACCACATTTTTATGCTATGGGATGTGGCTAGAAAGATGCAAATTTTTTTCTTAAATATGTGTGGTTTAGTGTGGGTTCTACTATAAAGTAGAAAATTGAACCCTAATGATTCCCCACCTAGAAGAGAGAAAGGAAATCTCTAGGATGATTTTTACTTGGGAGAACTTTACATTCAAAAGAGGGGCTTGAATCTAGTAGATCCAAATCCAAAGGGAATAAGGATGTGAATACCAAGTGGATTGAAAGGGTTGAAGTGTGATTTGCCCTCTTTTGTAAATGGGAAATTTGACTTGTTGACTATGCAGAAAATACAGATAAAATGGGTGAAATGAGGAGCTATCAGTTTAGGATAGTGTTGTAACTTCAGATCTGAGATATTTAGACTGATACGGATATGCCCTGGAAATTTGTAGAACATTTGTTGGGACCATCTTGAAAGTGCACACAGTCCTCCGAAAAATCCATGAAACAAATATTAGGACCCAGAGGCAACTGAGAGGGGAGGGAGGTGAATCAGTTGTCAATTAATTTCAACTCAAATATAACTCAATCAAACTTGATACTTAATACTGGTAAACCAAACTTAATGCCGGTTGACAGATTAGTAGTTAATATTAATACCAGTGAAACTCAATGCATAAAATAGAAAGAGAAACAACATCCATAACACATAACACAAAGATTTGTACGTGGAAACCCTGTAAGGGGAAAACCCATGGTGGGAAACCTTACCCACAATCAGATGATACTACTGCAGATAGTATGTGTATACAAATGGGGTATGCACATGCAGAAAGACCAACCGCCTAGAGCTCACTACAGAATCACAAAATAGGAGTCACACTAATTACAATTGAATGGTTAAATCCAATGATAATGTACTCCTCAAAGTAGCATCTCCAATGCTAGATTCAGTATCGGTTAAGCTCAAATAATCACCTTCAAACCTTCCTTGAACCTTCTCTATGGTTTTCTCATATGATCTTCAATATTTGCACATACCATGTTACAAAACCATATACCATGTACCATTATCTTCCTTTTTTTTTAATTACTTCATCTCACAAATGAGATCTTATATATATACCAAAACCTAGGACCAAATGTGTAGGTCAGCTTATCAAGAATATTACAATTAAACCAATTACAAATAAGTCAAGATGCAATGCATCATGTTGGATCAATACATTTACAACAATATACAATTAATTAAATCATCTCCATAACGTGTTGTGCAGATCTAGAATAGATTTAACCTAAACCAATTTGCCGGTAACAGCAAATATGCCAACTCGATTAGACCAATAACCAAAATACCAAAATCAAGTGTCCAAACCATGCCTTCGACATAACCAAGTGATCTCCAGATGATAACAAGTCATCTTTAGTGCCGATGTACAATATAACCTGTAGGTGAACAATATACCAGTGACTGTGCATAACTCACTGAACTTGTCAGTTCAACATAACCAAATGTCTCCAGAAGGATAAGTGTTGACATCAATGACAATACCAATGCAACACATCCATAATACCAACAATGAAAATGGTTTTTTCGTCTCTGCAAATGAAGTCTCAAGATGCAATTATAGCTGCGCACCTACAACCTATACACATAAAAGAAGGGAAGAAGGGTTGTGGATAGGGGTTTGCCTTAGTCAAACGTCGGTTGACGAATCAACCCTGAAAGAAAGTAATTGCAAATGCTTAAATGTAAATAACGAAAATGTATACCTTGTAGATCTAGAATTTATTGATGATGGTTTTTTTTCTTTCTGAATGTAATCACAAGTGTTGCTTGAAATGGCATGTAATATGACAAAACCCTAACACACACACACATGCTTGAAAATGAATCTTGTAATGTTGCTCCAATGGATCAATGAAGAAGACTTGAAGAAGAAGACTTGATGGATGCTTGAAGACTTGAATGCTTGATGAAGACATTTCGCTTGAATTTTGCCTATCGTTTATTTTGTGTATATGCAAATGAGAAGACTAACTCCCTTTTATACATACCTCAAAGAATTAATTCATCTCACCAAAGGCCAACATCGGGGAGGTTTGAAATCCCAAAATGTAAATAGGGCCGAAGGGACCTATCTTGGGGAAATCCTAAGAGGGGGGAATAGGGGCACCATGCCCCTGTCCTGCCCTATCTCGGGGCTTGGACAGGGCCCTGAGACAAAATTAGGGCTCAAACAGGAGGGGTTCAAGTGAAAGTGTAGAGAGGGGTCTCAGTTGGGAAAGAAGATATTGTCCCCAAGATGAGGACCTCAAATGTGGTTAAAATTGCTAAGGTCACAATTTAATGATGCTACATCTACCTAATGACATTTTTAACCTATTAGAATGTGGGAATTTTAAGTTTAAAATTCTAGATTTGGAATTTGTGGTTGGATCTTAATAGAAAAACTTTTCAAGACAAGGAAAGGTTTATTGAGATCTTTTGGGACTTGGTTGAGAGCTCCATCTTTGAGCTAGGTGAGGTCAATGGTGATAAGGATTGTTTGATTTCGAATGAGGAAACTATATGGGTGGAGGCTTCGTTGAGATTTAGGTGTCTAGGAAAGGAGAAGATTATTCACAAGGAGAAGGTTGTGAGGAATTTATAGTAGATTCTTCATCCATGGTGGATTAAACTCAATTTTGATGGCATGGCTAAGGGAAATCTTGGAAGAGAAGGTGTTGGTTGTCTACTCTTTAGGAATTTGGAAGGTTAACTTGTGGTTATTTACTCTTATCACTTTAGGGTAGAGACCAAGAATAATACTAAGGCTATATTGGCATTGCGGGGCCCGATGGTCACCAGAGAGAAGGGATGAAAAAAGTTATGAGTTGAGGGAGACTCCAAGTTAATAATAAAGGCTTTCAGTGGAAGCTCTATGCATTCAAGGAAATTGGGGAAATAGTAGATGGAGCTAGAAAGGTTAAGGAGTTCCTTTAATGATATCCTTTTTTCCCATATTAGCGGAGTGAGGAACTAGGTTGCTAATTGGGAGGCCAATAAGGATTTCCAATTATATTTAGCACAGGTTACAAAAGACTAAAAAAATTCGAAATGTGACCTATGACTATCCAACATTATATTTAGCACAGGTTACAAAAGACTAAAAAAATTCGAAATGTCTCCTTCGTAACCATACTAAATATACTGCTAAATAGACGCTTCCTACCATGTATGCTTTTCTTTCTCCATCTACTCCGTTGGCTGCTAGTGATGGCCATGTGTCTCCCTGTAGTGGTAGTTCCTTTGTTTGCCGAGTGTTCTATTTCTGAATATAGTTGTTGCTATTATTATGCTTCCTCGCAAAAATACATATTAAGAAACCCGAAAAAATCGGCGAAGAAATCTGGCCTACCGTGTCATGTCTGTAGTCAATTTTCCAGAATTCTGGCCTACTCAGTGACGTCAGCACGAAAATTTTCAGAATTCTGGTTTCTTCAGTCAAGCATTTTCCTTCGTCCTTTACTTCACCGATTTTTCAGGGTTCTAGAATTATTTAATTTAAAATTCCTAACATTATATTTGAGGGTTTTTCAGATTTTTGGTTGTTCAATCATTTAACTTTACACGTTTTCAAATAGGATATTTGGACTTTAAATGATTGAAAATGTGTAAAGTTAATTTAATTGTTTTTAAGTGTGTATACATATACATATTGTATATATATATATGTTTAACTTTTAAAGTTTTTTAAAATGTGAATTATATGTGTAAAATATGAAACATAAATTTTACAACTATCATAAATTGATGTTTCAATTTTTTCACATGTTCAAAAACTATTGAAAATTATAATTTTATATATAATTTCTAGTAATTCATGTTTGTTTTATTGTAAAGTATATTTTTTATTTTTTATATAAATGGTACTAATAAGGAAATACTTGCTAACAAAGTATACATTTAGATGTCATGTCATGAATATAAAAAACCAAAACATGCTTAATATATGATTTAAAAGAAACTAAATTTTAAAAAATAACTAAACAAAATTAAATTATTAAAATAAAATATAATACAATATTTATTGAATTTTAAAAATAAAAATAAAAAATAAGATAATTTGTATTAGTTAGATGCAAAAGTAAAATACATTTTCAAATGAAAATAACATAAGAAGTAAATAAAATAGACTTAAAATAATATAAAGTAAATATAACACTAATACATATAATAGACAAATATATATAACTATTCACTTAGTACATGTTTTTATTTTATCTATGTGTATTCATTTTTCTTTCTTTCTTTTCATTTGTTTTATGTCTTGTTGTTATTCCCCTACCCTACCCCTTTTTTAGTTATATATATATATATATACATTTAACTATTCATTTAGTACAACGTTCTATTTTATCCATGTGTATTCATTTTCTTTCTTACTTTTTTTTCCTTTCTTTTCATTTGTTTTATGTCTTGTTGTTATTCCCCTAACCTACCTCTTTTTTAAGTATTAATTTCTACAATCCATATTATAATGCTCTCATCATTTCAATGATGGATCAACTAGTGTAATCTATGAATTAGATACATAATCAGGTTTTATCCATGTGTATTCATTTTCTTTATTACTTTTTTCTCCTTTCTTTTCATTTTTTTTATGTCTTGTTGTTATTCCCCTAACCTACCTCTTTTTTAATTATTAATTTCTACAATCCATATTATAATGCTCTCATCATTTCAATGATGGATCAACTAGCCTAATCTATGAATTAGATACAAAGTTAGGTAGATTTTTAGGTTACATCCCAATGAAGGAAGAAGCGGTATTTTTTAGGAGTAGACTCAAACCCAAGACCTCTCATGTAGGAGGCCCACAACTAACCATTGCATTGTGGGGTCATCCCCTATGAAAGAGAAAGTATTAAATCATTCTATGTTTTCCAATTAAACTTCTCATTAACTAAAAAACTTGCAAATGAAAGGTATAACTAAATTTATTTTGAGATTCAAAAAACAATGACCATTAGAAACATAGTAAAATTAGATTAGGAACATCAACAACCACTCTACATTGGTTTCAAACACTAGCACCCTACTATTTCTAGTGTCTAAGGGTCTCAAATATAATTGCTAAACACACATATTGGTTATTCTTAAACTACATTTAACTTGATGATGAAAGCTAAAATTTGACCCTAAATGGTTAGAAATCAGTAGTGGTTTCCATCATTAAAGTAAGATCCTACCTTCCTAAAATGAGCAACATTGTGTGCACTATAGACAATATGCTCAGTACTTGGTGTATATAGCCTATAAATTTGAAGAAAATGAGTTGCTTGTCCACATCAATCACACTTTTCAAGATGCCATTATCTCTCTCCTTCAAAATTACTTACTATCTATTCAACTAACCCATGTCATAAGCATTGAATTAGGTCTCACCATGTTTGTCGTAATAGAAAACTTGTTTTTGCGATGGGCTAGTTTGGTATCTCTATTTTATATAGGACTTCTATAAATGGGAAAAATAAGACACTATCCCAATTAAGTGCTGAATACTATTATCCAAATATGAGTAGTGATGTTAAGAAGTTTGTAGAGAGGTGTAAAGTGTGCTAACATGCCAAAGGGGGTAGCCAAAATGCAGATTTTATATCAACTATTGTCAATCCCCAACAAGCTATGGGATTTAGTAAGTATGTACTTTGTACTTGGTCTACCAAGAACTCAAAATGAACATGATTTAATCTTTGTGGTAGGTGATAGGTTCTCCAATATGTCTCATTTCATTCCATGTACAAAGACAACTGATGTTACTAACATTGCCAATTTGTTCTTCAAAGAGATATTTAGACTACATGTACTTCCAAGGAGCATTGTCTTTCATAGACACTAAATTTATAGGACACGTTTGAGAGACTTAATGGAAGAAGTTGGGCTATAGTTTGAGTTTTAGTTTTTCTTACCATCCTTATACTAATGGTCAAACAAAAGTAGTCAATATAAGCCTTGGAAACATCTTGAGAAGTCTGATGAGTATGCCTCCAAAATAATGGGATTTGGTGCTTGCACAAGAAGAACATATTGCATACAATGACTCACCTAACAAAAGTATAGGTATGGGTCCTTTTCAAATCATGTATGGTAAATGCATCCTAGAGGAGTGTATAAGATAATAATTTTGGGTAAATGGAGACAAGAAGTGCTAATGGTGAAGAACTTGCGAGGGCAATGCAAGACTTGCATGAGAAGGTGAAAAAGAATTTTGAAGAGAGTACCATCAAATACAAGAAGAGAGAACATTATAATAGGAAAGAGGTTAGTATTGGTGTTAGTGATCTTGTTTTTTCTCATCTCAGAAAATAGAGGTTTTCAAAGGGTGAGTACAACAAGTTGAAAGCTAAAAAAATTAGTTCTTGTACGGTTCTAAGGAGATTTTCTAGCAATGTATATGAAATAGAACTTCCAAAAGGCATTAGAATTTCTCCTATCCTTAATTTTATAGATCTATACCCTTAAAAATGTGAAGAGAAGATCTCTGAGTGGGAGCAATAGTTGCCAACAGAGATACCAAAGCAACCTAAGGAAAATTTAGAGAAAAAAGTGATTATTAAAAAAAGATGCAAATAGTATTTTCAGTACCTAGCCAAGTGCAAGCAACATCCACTTGAATATGCTAGATGGATGACAAATTTAGACATATCCAAGCATGGTAGTAGTATTGATGACCTCATGGACAAGTGCACATGAAGAATTTTTTTGTTCCTTGGTAGTCTGATGCAGGTGCATCATATGTATATTTGTGGTTTGATTGAATTTTCTTTTCTAGATGACATAATTAGGGGGTTGTAAGTTTTCTAAATCAATTTGTTTTAACTAAAATATAGGAGGTTAGAGGAATTTAGTGAATAGTTAATATTTTTCATAAATAAGGTGATCATGATTAGATTAGTTTTAGGCTTGAAATAGCCTATTTGTGCGTATTAAAATGGACAATGTTCTTAGCCTAAGGAAAATGAGAGTTTCCATGGAAAAATTCAAATATGTAAATCTCCCATTTGCTTATTTTGTGTGTGAGTTTTTGAAGGCTCATTTTTTGGCTTCCCTTTTCACTATAGTAATAGTTTTTTAGAATAAATAGCTTGAAAATGTTGTAGATAATTTTCTCATAGCTCATCACTCCATGAATATTCATTTGTGTGGAGCTTCTTCAAATTTTATGCTAAATTTTTTTCTTAAAAATTATATAGTGATTTGGTGATATGGAATTTTTTCTTTTTGACATGATTATTGGCTGGATGATAAAGAATTAGAAAATAAACCCAACTTCTCAATGCATGTTGAGGATATTTCTAGCTCATTTTTTAAGGATTACATTATTGAGATGTCATTGTAAATCAGTGGAATCTCTTGGTTCCCTTTGTGGTTGAATTAAGAGAATATTGTAGATAAATTATAAGGAAAGTAGAGATTTGTCTTATCCTTGGATATCCTAAGGAGGAATGTATTGTTTGGGGTTAGAAAGGTGATGACAAAGATTTTTCTTTTTCAACATATCAAACCTGTACCAATGGTAGATATGTCTTGGCTTCAAATATTAATAAGAAAATTTAGATTAGTAAAGGGTTTCCCAAGGACACCATCTTTCTAAGGATAATATGGAAATTGAGGGCTCTCACTTGGGATAAGCTACAAATGATGATGAGGAATGGTCCCTCAAGATGCATTATGTGTAGAAAAATATGAAGGGTGATAATCACATTTTATACTTTGGGATGTGGCTACAAAGATGTAAATTTTTTTCTTAAATAAGTATGGTTTAGTGTGGGTTATACGTAACAATATTTCCAACCTATTAGAATGTTTGAATTTTAAGTTTATAAGTCTAGGTTTGGAATTTGTTGTTGAATCTTAATAGAAAAACTTTTCAAGAAAAGGAAATTTTTATTGAGAGCTTTTGGGAGTTGGTTGAGAGCTCCATCTTTGAGCTAGGTGAAGTCCATAGTGATAAAGATTTTTTTTTTTTCAAATGAGGAAACTATATGGGTGGAGGCATGGCTGAGATTTAGGTGACTAGGAAAGGAGAAGATTATTCACAAGAAGAATGTTGTTAGGAGTTTTGCTGGAATCAATTAACATTGAAGGAGGGATGAATAAGTGTTCTACAATTTTTAACATTGTAAATCAACAAAAGAAATATGTAAACACATAAGGCAAGCATCCACAACACCACAACACTAGATTTATATGTGGAAAACTTGGTTAAGGTAAAAACCACAGCGGGAACCTACCCACATTGAGATAATACCCTATTTGGAGTAAATGTAAATATTACAATAGGGAATGCACATGCATTTAGGCACACTTCCTAGAGCTCACTGCTCAAAATTACAATAAGGGATACAATGCGGAAGGCTCACTACCTTACAAAATGATTACAAAATATACAAGAAGGTTTGAACTATTGAATAACATCAAAAAATGCATGAGTATAGTTTTAGTTAAGCACATAACACATATTATTAATCTGCTCTGTTCTAATATTCTGCATTATATCAAAGCATAAATATTTCAACTGCGCATGTGAAACTACACACAATCTCTCATAGACACTTTCCACACCATTATCAATCTCTAAAATGAACAAATCAATCATCCTAATATATCCACATCAATATTTTATCTCTTCATCATGTCGGCCCAAAACTGCACAACATGCAACATGAAACATGTTAGCCAAGTCGGGTCAATCCAATAAAAACCAATCATGTGAACTAAAAAAAAAATCCACATGCTTCTGACATGTCGGCTCAACATCCTCAAATACACAAACAACCACCAAAATTAGTCTGCATGATCAGCACAATGAATCCTCACATGTTACTGCTAATGAACATTGATATACCAAAAAACCTATCTACTGGATCTACCAGTTGACTCATCACTCAATGCTGAAGGCCTCAAATATAGAATATTGCATACTACATGTCCACCTTGCATCTTCAGGATCCCCAACACCAAATACTCAACACAACTGAATCACCAACTAGAACATTATACACTCTCAGATGACTTGTTCTTCTCACTGGACCTCACTGGACCTCAATCAATCTTTCGGTATGAATGAATTATGATCTGCAGACTGATGAATACTAAGAGGGGGGGTTGAATTAGTATGCCTAAGAACTTAACCAAACTCTTAAACAATTTTCTAGCAGACTGGTGTAGTAGTTTAAACAACAAACTGGTTAAAACATAAATAAGCCAAATAGCAAATAGAGCATTCACCCATAGAAGCACAATCACCATAACACAAGATATTTTGACGTGGAAACCCAAATGGGAAAAACCATTGTGAGTAAAACTCACAAGTCAACTATTTGTAAAATAGTAACCAGACTGGTTAAGGTCAAACCGGTTAAGGTCTTACAATGTTCTTCACCAGAACATATCCTGTTAGGAATCCAAATCTCTATTAGGAGATAAGTCTTGTTAAAGACTACCCTATTAAAGGATTTTAGATCCACGACTGTGAACCACCTTGTTAGAGGATTTACAATAGGCTTGGCTAGGCCTACCCGGTTAAGGGTTTCAGACTTGTCGAAGAAATTAGTAATCAACAAGTGAATGATCTAGAAGATAGCACAAAATGCTTGATTAGATCCTTGATAGTTCTCTGTTAATGCATTACAACATTACTTCAGTCTTCCATCCTTTGCACTCACAAGCTCTGTAGTGAGATACCTATTTCGCACAGACCTAATCTTCTCTACAATACTCGCACCCATCAATCCTTCAAAACCCTAGACATGATGTCCTCATATAGGAATCTGATTTCATGTTGGTCCAATAAGATTAGACTACAATTTCCTAAGTACAGTGCATCTAGACATATTTGGTAACACGACATAGAATCACCGCTAAAGTGTCAGTGGATGATAACTCGTCACACTTTACAATTATACCGGTTGGGCATAGTATACCGATTACTGGTTTAATGGATAAGACTGGAAAACTAGAACATAATGTTCAGATCAAAAGATTAATTGCCGATAGGGGTCTTCATACCACTTGAGGTCTTCATACTACTACGAGCGGTAAGCTTCTTCTTGAAAACATTGATAGTCTTCAACAAATAAAGACTATGCATACAATGGCATATAATACCGGTGTGAACAACACAACACATATTATCGGTGGATAATAACTCATACATTAAATAAGTGTGTGTCCATCAATGATAATCACAACTTAGACATCATCAAAATACCAACAATCTCCCCCTTTGGCATTGATGGAAACACTTAGGAAAATTTTGACATCTAAGAGCTTACAAAACAAAAGCAGATGCCATAATGAAAATTACTCCCCCTAAGCATATACACTACTCCCTTTGCAAAAATTACAAGTATGTGCATGAAATTTTCAATACTACTCCCCCTTTGCCAACAATGACAAAGTAATGCAAACACTCCTTGTTTCACCAAAATTTACCATAGTGATATTGCATAAAATAGAGTATATGTTCATGATAATAAAGAGTAAAACTTCTCAAAAAGAGATTTAAATTTTTTCAGAAAATTCTTCATGTTTGAAGACCATGAATCAAGAAGGCAGAAATTTCACTCCCTGTCTTCATCTGGAAGGCTAATTCTTCCATTGCATCGATATTTCTCATCTCATGTGTTACAGTAATAGCTTCCAAGTTCAGGAAGCACTTCTAAAGAACTTGCAATCTTGGCAATATAAGCAATTGGAGCTCCTACAGATCTTGATTCCACTTGCATATCTCAGATTCAATCTTTGCAATCTGACGCTGGTGAGTGTGAACAGTCTATCCATACACTGTGAATGAATCATATGGAAATTTTGAAGTTTCTGATATACTTGTTTAACTCCAATTGGAGTTGACTCTTTTGTTGCAGAGCATCTTCACAAAATAGGTGAGGTTGATAGATTTTTCTCAAGAGTAGGTTACCTTCACCCATAGATAAACTTATATCATCCTTCTACTTAAGTAGTTTTTCTCTATCTACATCCATTTTATTTACTAATGAATCTTTTAGAGCTTTTTCACACTTCTTCTCTGCAGAAACCTAGGCAACATCTTCTAAAGATTGTACTTGATCATCTACCACTGTGCAAAGATGTTTTAACTTGGCCAGTGAGGAATCGATACTGGGAAGGTTAGTATCAAGAATTAGACAAACTAAATGACATCCTGTTCTTTATTTTTCCTCAGTTCTTCCAATCTGACTTGCGCTAGTTGAATGCTCCTTAGTAGCTCACTTTCATCAACCGATTGAGTAAGACAGGGAAGATTCAAATCGGTGGGACTGGTGGGATCAACCTACTTGGCTTGATCTTTGGTTACCTTAGGAGTCTATCCTCTTAACTTTTCCTTGATCTCCTCTTGTCTTTTCTTCTCCTCTTCTTCTTTTTCCTTGGCTACCTTGGCGGCCTTCTCTTTCTCCTCTTCCACTCTCTTCTTCTCTTCTTCTTTCTTCTGCGTTTCTTCCCTCTTTTTCTCTTCTTCCTTTTTCTTCTCATCTTCCTTCTTCTTCTCCTCTTCCTCCTTCTTCTTCTCATCTTCTTTCTTCTTCTCCTCTTCCTTCTTCTTCTATGCTTCCTTCTCTGCTCTCTATTTCTCTTGTCTCACTTTCTCTTCTTGCTCTTTCTCTTGTTTTTCTTTCTCCGCTTTCTCTTTTACCAGTTTCTCTTTTTCCTCTTTCTCTTTTTCTAGTTTCTCTTTTTTCACTTTCTCATCCTTTTCTTTCTCTACTCTCTCCTCTTTAGCTTTATCCTTCTCTGAATTGGTGTCCTCAACATCTAGTGCATCAACATCAATGGGTTAATTTTGAACATAAATTGGTTAATTTTGATCTGTTATTCTTTCACTTGGACTGTCAAAGATTTCATCCAGTTTGGCTATGGATAGGTTAGGCTCTCGCTCAACCATTCGATTAGCTTCAGATACTTTTTGCATTTTGACAGCTGCTTTAACCCACAGATGAGTGTCTATTTCCAATTTAGAGGTTTTGCCACTGAGTAGCTGAAGTCTTCTTTTTCACATGAAAAAGATACCTTTGTACCGATTAAGAATCTCATATAACTCTGAATTAGAGGCATTAGGAAAATATTGGGAAAGGATTTCTTCCCCAATTTCTTGCTCCTTTTCAATGACAATGCACCATTTATTATCCAAATAATTATGCAAAGAATTAGGAACAACAGTTTTAATGTCAATCAGAGACCGATCATTATCACACAAAAATTTAATGACCTCTAGCTCTACTTCTTTCTTTTCACTATCGCTAAGATCATCAAAATAATCCTTTATATTGTCAAGTACTTTCCTTTTAACATTCTTCATAATTCTTTGAAAGTGAGTCATAGGCTGGTAAGAAGCAACATGTATATTTACTGGTGCATAGGTTGTTGGTACATTACTGGTGGACTTCGTCTTCTTGCTTGATATCCTTGTCTTCTTCATTTCTACCTTCGATTCAATGTCTTCTGAATCTGGTGAATTATTATTGGTTTTTCTCTTCGTTTCAAATACCTTTGGTGGAATAGCCTCTGGTTTCTTTTTAGCTGGTGACCTCTTGGTCACTCTAGGACTGGCAGTAGATGTAACCGGTCTTGATGTTGATGGCACTACTTTACTCTTTTTCTGCTTTGGTACTTCAATAGATTTGATCTTCTCGGAGTAAGTATCGGTCCTCTTCTTCGTTGGATCCAGTGGTGAAGCAAGTAGGGTAAAGGCATACCCTGTGAGTATATCATTTACCACTTCATAGCCCATAGGCTCAACTTCATCTTCTTTGGGCTCAACTGCTTCCATTATGCAGTGATCCACTTTGATTGTGAAACAGATATCCTCTTCATACTTTTTAATCAGATCACCTGATATTCTCATTCTTTGGTTCATCTTTAGTCTAAACTCATCAAAATACATGTTCAGAGTCTCTGGATATGCAGTTCCCACTACTTGCAGACTCTCCTTTATTTGTCTGGAGACTGGTAGGTCACTCAACCATTCAACCTCACCAGCTCCTGGAAAATATCATTGAAAATAGAAAAACAAATCGACAAGCAGCTGACAAAACTTAAACCTTAGATTTTTATCCACTTTGATGGACTTCAGGTTCTCCATGAGTTATTTCTGCATGCAGGTACATAAGTCACATTCTGCATTCTCCTTGATCATCCTATAAGTGGCATGCACTGCAGCTATAGGAACGTAATTCATTCTGCTTGCATAGAATACTCTATACCCAATTACCATGCACACATATTTCACCAAGTCATCTTTAATGGTGTTTACAATCATTTCCCATTGGTCGCTCACAGAACCGGTGAGCTCTGTCACTTTGGTCTTGGTGATCTTGCGAAGAACAGGAACTTCCCCAACATTACAAAAACTGGTCACGGTATGAATTTCTTCTGGTGTAATATCCTGGGTTCGCTCAAGGTACATCTTATCACCATGAACCCTACTAAGAATAATCCTAATCTGTTCTTCTATAAATTCCTCAAGAAAATATACTGCATTGTGAAGTTTCTTCTTCTCGATTATGTTGTACTCAGGTTTAATCTTCTTATCATTTCCACAGAATAGATTTAGTTGGGAGTGAATCACTAGAGACCCTAGGTCTTCTAGTTTTCAATCAATATATCCTAAAACATCCCCTTTGACAATGACTTCGGTGGGAATTCGAGATAGGGCATTGTACTTCACCTTCCTTCTAAGAAACTTAGATGATTCCTCAGGTTTGGTAGAACTAGAAGGGATTTCAAATGTAGAAGCCATATCAAGATAATTCCAAATGATGAGAGTGATTCGATGAAAAATACCTTATTATTCCAAACTAGAGTTCGCCAATTTCAAACTACGGTACACTGATGTCTAACACAACACACTTCTCCAAAAGCGTGTTTTACCAATCTGACCTCCACTCTGAATGACTTTAAAAATGTTGTGCAAGATATCTTCCTGAATTGTTTCGAATGCAAGATGAATCGCTCTTGTTTCTCTGCTAGAGCTGGAGAAATTCTTCTCTAAAAATAGGTAAGTAAAAATGATGATGAAAGTCACTTTTAAATATGCTCCTACCTACCAGAATAAATGCATCACCATTAGGGCACAAACCCTAACTTTTCCTTTTACCACTTCGCTTCTTCTGTCAGTCGAAAGGTAACCAATATTGATAAAGGCACTTTACCAATATACTCTGGGGGTTCGATACATTGTTACTGATATGTTCCCCCTAATCTTTTCGAAGCTCAGTTTGCTGGTTCAGGGATCTCCACACTAAGTGCGGATGCCGGTACATCTTGTGGCTTCTCTTCAGATTTCTTTTACCAAGTTTTATCCATATTCGTCAGAATGGTTTTAACATCGATCTTCCCTTATGGGTCGACCAGTATGTCTTCTGATGGATTCTTTCTCAGTTAGTATGCTCTGGAAGTGTGTCCCAGTTTGTTGCAATGATAGCAAACCATACCAGGTGTTCTCCATGGTCTGGTGTTCCCATTTCCATTCTTTCTTCTGCATGTTGCAGTAGTGTGACCACTACCATGACAGATCAAACAGGTTACTCTCCAACTGTTTGCCGCTCCATAACCATTTGACCAGTGGTCATAGGTTCTGTACTGGTTTGGGTTCTGATTCATAGGAGGTTCCGGGACAACTCCTTTACATCTTGGTGCATAACTTCCAGAGTTGTTCATAACCGACCTGCACTCAAAATCTCTATTCCCAAACTTGTTGCATGCATAACAGTGACCATTAAATCTACCAGTTCTAGGAACTTTGTTTTGTATGTGAGGAAAATTATTTTAAGCCTTGCTCCTACATACATTGGCAGTATGTCCTTCCTTATGATAGTTGAAGCATACATGTTTAAACTTTGACTTACCTTTTCTCTTTCTATTGTTCTTAGGTTCTAATTGCTCCTTTGGTGCATCACTCTTGGCTCCAGAGGTTTAACCTTCCTCATATGTAGAGAAACCAAGTCTAGTGGTATCCTTTTACAGCTTCACTGATTCCAACTTTTGTTCTAGTTTAGCAACACTCTGGTTGAACTTTCCGAGTATCTCCTTTGATTCAACAAGTTCCTTGGAAAGAGCATCATTGGTTTTCATCAAAGTTTCATTTTGAGAGATAGAAACATTGATGTCTGCTTGTATTTTTTCTTTCTCTTCATTACCCTCTTGCAGATGAGAGGTGATGGTACCAATCTCTTGTTTCAACTTAGAGATCTCACGCTTCTTGTCCTTCACTAAATCTTCAGCTTTTCTTTTGTTTTCTATCTCCCAACTCATCTTGATAGTTAGTCCTTCCAACTTCTTCCTTAGGTTAGTTTTGGATTCATTTAGTTTCTCCACTTATCCGACTAGGGTCTCCATGTCTGCTTCATCAGAAGAGCTATTTTCATTAAATTATATCAATTGCTTAGCAAGTTCTCTTCTCTTGGCTAAAGAGGCTTTATACTTGATTTTGAGTTCATCATATGCTCTAACAAACTCAGTCAGATGGTGAGTGAGTTCCCTCATGCTATATTCCCCCATATCTCCTTCCAAGTGGTTAGACTTGTAGAAAGGTTGGCTCTAATACCAATTGATGAATACTAATAAGGGGGGGGGGGTGAATTAGTATGCCTAAGAACTTAACCAAACTCTTAAACAATTTTCCAGTAGACTGGTGTAGTAGTTTAAACAACAAACTGGTTAAAACATACATAAGCCAAATAGTAAATAGAGCATTCACCCACAGAAGCACAATCACCATAACACAAGATATTTTGACATGGAAACCCACATGGGAAAAACCACGGTGAGTAAAACTCACAAGTCAACTATTTACAAAATAGTAACCAGACCAGTTAAGGTCAGACCAGTCAAGGCCTTACAATGTTCTTCACCAAAACAAATCCTATTAGGAATCTAGATCTTTGTTAGGAGATAAGTCCTGTTAAACACTACCTTGTTAAAGGATTTCAGATCCACGAAAGTGAACCACCTTGTTAGAGGATTTACAATACGCTTGGCTAGACCTACTCGGTTAATGGTTTTAGACTTGTCAAAGAGATTAGTAATCAACAAGTGATTGATCTAGAAGATATCACAAAATGCTTGATTACAACCTTGACAGTTATCTGTTAATGCATTACAACATTACTTCAATCTTCTATCCTTTGAACTCACAAGCTCTATGGTGAGATACCTATTTTGTACAGACCTAATCTTCTCTACAATACTCGCACACATCAAGCCTTCAAAACCCTAGACATGATGTCCTCATATAGGAATCTGATTTCGTGTCGGTCCAATAAGATTAGACTACAATTTCCTAGGTACATTGCATCTAGACATATTTGGTAACATGGCACAAAATCACTGCTAAAGTGTTGGTGGATGATAACTCATCACACTTTAAAATTATACCGGTTTGGCACAGTATATCGATTACCGGTTTAATGAATAATACTGGAAAACTAGAACATAATGTTCTAATCAAAAGATTAACTGCCGCTAGGGGTCTTCATTCTGCTTGAGGTCTTCATACCACTACAACCAGTAAGCTTCTTCTTCAAAACACCGATAGTCTTCAACAAATAAAGACTATACATACAATGGCATATAATACCAGTGTGAAAAACACAACATATATTACCGGTGGAGAATAACTCATACATAAAATAAGTGTGTGTCCATCAATGACAATCACAACTTAGACATCATCAAAATATCAATACAGACTGGATATTTGACTCAAGTTACCATCAATAACAACATCTGATCATCAATGCAATGTCTCTTGCCAATAATCTCCCCCTTTGGCATTGATGCCAACACTTAGTCATTTTTCACTCCTCTACTTTCCCCCTTTGACATCAGTGGAAAAGGTAGAGTTTCGGAAACCAAAAAATGTTATTTACATATGTACACATAGCAAATTTATACTAACAAAAAATTGAAGATGTCTACAAAAGAATTCTTCAATGAATTTAGATGGTTATCCCATCGCTTCTTGAGACTCTCCAACATAGTTATAACCCCATTGAACAAGTATGCAAGTGCCTCTATTGACTTGAGATCTATCAACTCCGTACATTTCATGGCACTTTGGGGATCTCCCAGACCACTAATCATGATATCCAACTTGTGAGTAATGAGACTCATAAGTTCACAGAGTCTACCAATTATTTTCTCTTTTTCATGACTCAACCTCCTAATTTTCTCATGTAAAGATATTACTTGGTCTTCATGACTGCTCAAGGAGACTAATAAGGGATCAAATGATTGAGACATCTATGCAAGTTTATCGTCATTCTCTTTAGAATTTTTCTCAATATCCACAGTGAATTTAAATAATGATTTAATCATGACTTACAAATGTTTCCTCCCTCGGATAGACTATCCTGAATTCCTTTTACACACATATGTAGGGTGACTCTGTCATCATTAATCATCCTCTTTAGTGTCTAGGGCCTTTTTGCATTAAACTCATTCCAGACCTTCTCTTCAATAGATTTTTTAAAGGATTGAAAGTGACTATCCACATAGTTGATTAAGACTTTCAATTGCCTAGATGGAGTGTCTGATGAGTCCTTCTGAAATGATGGCATGAGCTTCTCTAGAACACCAAAATCCATAGTAAGCAACTCACTATCCTCTGTGTGAGATTTTAGAAGATCCTCACTAGCTTTGGCTTGAGCAAATGATTCCAATATGAGTGCTTGGATAGTAGACATAGAAACTTGATGGGGCCTTGTGTGAATTACGGATCTGCATGGATCTACTTCCCCTTCACTTATTTTTCAGTGTATCTTGCCTCATCTTCAACCTCAACCTTGACTTCCACCTATTCCACTTCTGCATCCTTCTTGGTGTCTGCTTATTTTCCAAGGACCAGAGAGTTAGCTACATCAATTGGAGGGTTATCAAACATATCCTTATCCTCATCATCTTTACCTACATCCATATCCTCAACATTAATTCCTCCTGGTTTAACATTCAGGACTTTTGGGATAGAAGTGTCATCCATTGTCTGCACTTCCGGATTAGTAACATCTTATCTTTTTATTGAACATGATCTTATTAACTCTATACTTACTTCTAAACTCACTCTTTGCTAGCTCAAGTAATTTGCCTATTTCTTCCTTAGAGATTACTAAATAGAGATTAACTAGTACATATTCCCTCAAGTTCTCATCTTCTTTACTTTTCATTTCTCTCCTAGCATCCAAAATGTCATACAAACTCTTGGGTATGACTGTCATTAATTCAATCAGAGCTTTGCTATATACATAATGTATACACCTAAAAATGGACTGAAGATAATTAATTAAATAAGCAATTATTTAATTAATCTCCCTTCCCAATTTAATTGAATTCACTAAGTAATTTGATTAAATTTCCCCTTTCATCTACTTATTAATAAATCTAGGGATTTATTTAATAGGTTCATTTCATTTCATCCCCTTTAATTAATTAATTCAAATTAATTAATTCCCTCCATCCAAATTCATTCATTTTAATCCTTCAATTGATTAAAACAAATCAAATTCATGAGTTGTTGATTTTAATTATCCTTTTCCTATTATTTGAATTTTTAAATTCAAATTCTCCTAACTTCTACCACTCCTAAACCTAACCCATTCTACCTACCACCATGTCCCCTTTCATCTAACTCCTTCTAGAAGCCTCTTGACACTTGTCACCATAGAGATGACAGATGTTTCCTTTAATCCAACTTCCTTTGCCATCCTCCTCCAATTTAACCATTGATATCTTCAGATCAATCTTGACTATTGATTCTTGCCACATCACCCCTAACCTTGGAAAATCCTATAAATAGACCTCATTTTGAGCAATATGCATCCCATCTCATTCGTAGCTTTAGCATTGTTACTATAGGAATCTAGCTTCTAGTTTATCATTTCTTAGCAATGTTATCGTGCTCAATCTTAGCTTAATTGCATCTTAATCTTAGTTCATTTTCTAGAATAATCATGCTATTCTTGCTAGATCATGCATTTTCCTCATTCAAATCCTCCATCTAAGTGTAGTCAAGTCACTGGAGTATGCATAATCAGATCTGAGAGCATTTTTCATACTCGCATTTACTAGGAGGCAATAAGTCGATTAGCTATGGTTGTCTTTCATTGTTTCAATTTACTAACCATTGCTTGTAATGATTTATTGAGTGCATTGTGGTTGCAGGTACAAGTACACTTCACAAAGCATGACATTTTGGCACCCACCGTGGGGCAGAAATAATCATTTTCGGCCTCTCAAGCTTCAGTAAACTTCATCTCTACAGGATTAGAATCAGAATGTCATATGAGTTTAGTTTCCAACTCGTACGAACTTCCTTTTAGCTTCGGATGACATTTCATCCTAACTCGTACTAGGTATAATTCTGACTCGTACGAGCTTCTACATTGAAAATTCTTTATTCGTTCTAGCTCATTCCTGTGTCGTACGAGTTGATTTTCACTGTCGTACTAGAGCTAATTCAGTTTCGTAAAAATTTCTAACTTCAAAATCTTATGTCGTATGAGTCTGATTTTATTCCTGTGTGAAATCTAAATTTGTGTCATACTAACTAGTAAATCATGTCATACAAGTTTCTCCATCTCTAATTTTTTTTGATAAACTAGAAGTTAGAATTTTCAAGTTTGTCTAGATGTTGGTAATTTGTATTTTTGAAGGCCTTCTAGTCATTTTTAGCCCTTGAAAGTGCTGATTGAGCATAGCAAGTGTATGCTTTTTCAAAAATCTCATCTACAACTCTTGGAGACCTTTCCAATGAGTTAAACGATTCGTAATTTAAAGTCCCGAGCAGAAAATTATGCCTATTTGAAGTTAGGATAACATTTCATATAGTTTTTTCTGAAAATTTCATAGTTCGGATCACTAATGCTAATCTTTTCATGTCTATGAGATGTTTGCAGCCTAACTCTTTTATGCAGGATGATTGACGAAGATACACTTGTCAAAGATATAATTCAAAAACACAATCATGACTACTAATGGATCTATTTTGCAGGTTGCCTAAGGATTCAGCAAAAAAACTTTGTGTATTCTTTAAGATTTTTAGGCACACTTCAATTTGGGCTTACAGAAATGAACTATCATGTCTTATGTGCTTGTGATGATAGGCGAGTATGCTCTCACCTTTCTTAGGTAATTAGAAATCTAGACTCATCTTTTTGCTTTCATTAGTGCATCTCTTTATCAAGCCTACCCTCCCGAGGAGTTATTAACTCTTAGCTCTTAAGGCTGGTGAGAGGGGAACGACCTAATTAGGAATGGCTAACACCAAGTAATCCAACCCACTATAAATAAATATGTTTTTGATGAAAATCAAAGCAACGACAATGCTCGAAAATAGCTCTTCTTCGTACCTTCGGCTATATCAAACCTTGGTTTTCAAGGCTGGGAGACCTCTTAATTGAGTTTATACCTCGACGCGCCAAACAGATCCCTTACTAGTGTCCGTTAAAATAGAAGCTACCCGATTCACCTCTGAAAGGGTGATAATCTTTGTACAAGAGAGATAGTAACTCTCCCAAGACACTTGCCATATCGTGCCCCCATTAGCGTTTGGAGTCAGATAATACGGTGTTGAGAATCCATTGCGTGAGACTCAACAGTCGTATTTTGATTAGCTATTGGGTGTGTACCTAAGTCAGCAAGCAAAGGTTTTCATTATTAGCCAACTTCCTTAGGGTTTAGCTTGATTGAGAGTCATTTATCACATCATGTGTTTTCTATGTATTCATCCCTAAATTGAAAAATCAGACACTTACAACTAGAAAACCAAAGTAAAACATCAAAATTCAGTGATCAAAACTCAAACAAACAAATGCTTTTTACACCTGTTAAAATACTTGTACGAGTCAAGATATTCTATCATACTGCTTGATCATTTGTCGTATGAGTCAAGGTTCTATGTTGTATGAAACATTGCTTTACATATGAAGTCACTAGTCTGTCATTCTGTCTTGTATCTCATCATTCTATGTTGCATAATCTGTCGTACGAAACTCTACATCTGTCAGTCCAGAACTGTGTCTTACATGCCTGTTTCAGACTTTTCATTTCTGCTTAATCAATTTGCAGTAAGCATAAAAACCTGTTATCTATCAATCCGTGCTTATATTGTCTACTTGGCTTGCTTGGTCAAGTTATCATCCATCAAAATCAAACTTTAGAAGATAAACCTTAAGATTTCAAAGTTTTCACCCTCATCAAGTTCAAAATTTAAAAATCTCAAAGTGCATTATCACCCTCTTTGATAAACTGATCACTCAAACATAGTTTCTCATCAGGATCAATCATCCTTTATCATGAAATTGAAACGTTTGGTCAGGATAACCTTGTCCCACATTGTAGGATATATCATTCCTACTAGACTTGGTTCTTATCAAATCACCATCATTGCACTCCAAAACCGAAGATCAAAAAACTTGCAAACTTTTAAACACTTGGATTCTCCTTTAGTGTCATATCACTCTATTGCCTTGAAATTGACAATTGATCACTTACCCAAAACAACATTTAGACAATCAAACCCCTAAAATGGAAACAAAAACATTTGAAATAGTTGAAGATCATATCAACATGACATATCAAAGAGAAACACAAGAAGAAGACATAACAAGCCAACATATCAAATCAATCAAACAAGTTCAAAATTAGAATCCAACTATGTTAAAACCTCACAAGGATTTAAATAAATCTCAAAAGAAAGGTGGCTCTTTTATGCATCTCTTAAAGAGATCCCTAAAGGATTTGGCTAAAGAAGATCAAAATCATGCACCGATGTCTAACAATGATCCATCCATCCATAAACAAATTGACTCTCCAAAGGCATCTATTCCTACACCTCCTAAAAGCTTGCAAGAACCTTCCATAGCATCCTTGCCAAACAATACATCCAACGATAAAGTTTCCCAAGGGATATCCATGATTACCATCAAACCTATTTCAGAGGATCCTATTCAAAGCTCATCTCCTTCATATCCAAGCATTGATTCCTTGCAAAATCCCCATAGCACTTCCTTGCAAATTGAAGTCCTCATTCATAGAATGCTTGTTAAACGTGTTCTAATAGATGGGGGAGCTAGCTTGAACATTTTCTCTATGAATCTTGTCTATGCTCTAGGCTATTCAGAAGATGCAGTTGATCCCCGAAAATAGATAAAAATCAAAGCACATAATGAAGAAGAGAATTCATCTAAAGGAATGGTGATATTACCCATCACAGTGGGACCTTTGCAAAAAGATATAACATGCCAAGTTCTAGACATGGACCTACCATATAATATACTCTTGGGGAGACCATGGATTCAGGACATGCAAGCTATATCATCAACAAGTCATCAGTGCTTAAAATTTCCATATAATGGACAGGAAATCACAATATCAGCAGACTCAAAACCATTGCAATGTTATAATAATCAGAAATCAGCTCAAGTGGTCATTGTTTCACATAACAGAGAGACAACACCTTCAAGCACACAATCAAAAGACCAATCATTTGTATCAATCTTGTCAAACATGGAAGAACAAATGCAGCTAAAAGATCGAGGGATGAAGAAGCAAATATAGTAGTCGATGTAGTTCACATGTATGCAGAACAAATGTTAGGAACTAGCTCACTTGAATCAAAATCACATTCGACTGACATGGAATTAATCGAGGACGATCAGGATTTTCTTATGCGAGGTCATTCTGATGAGAGTATCATTCTAGACATGGAAATACATATTGAATGCTCTGACATCTCTATCATGACCCCTAATATCTTTGAAACATCTCAACCTGAAGATCCTTTACCATTAAGATATCCTGAACCTATGGACTGGGAAAATGAAGGACATATTGACATTGATACCTTACCTAATGACCATTCCATATCCTTATATCTTAATGAAATCAAACCCGCAACAACTTTCACCAAGGATTCCACTAACGTATCTTCAAGTCAAATGGATGTCAAATCTCCTAGTTGCAAAATTGAAAATCAAGAAAACATTATCAGGTCTAATGCTGAAAACCATTTACTGGCAACATTAGATAGCAAAAAAGTAAAAATAAAGGATGCATCTAATGGTGAAAACCTCCTCGAGGCGCCGAAAGATGGGATATTTGACACCTTCTTAGAATGTTATCAAGAGAAGTTATCTATCATAATAGCACCAGCAAAGGCAACTATCATTGACACAATTGATCTACATCCAACAATCTCTCTATTAGAACTAGCAAGGCAAAAATACTTGAAACCATTCAAAAGAAGGCAAGTCAATTTTACCTGTTCATATACATAAATTGCAGGGTTGATCCATATCTTACAATACAACACCCAAATATCAGTCTAGGAGAAGATATCAATAAAGGAACACAACACGAATCAGGAGCAGGAATTCTATTCATCACACCACAAGGGCATACAATCCCGAAAGCATACAAATTAAGCTTTCCGTGTACAAACAATATAGTAAAGTATGAAGCATTGGTAATAGGTATCAAAATGGTTGTAGAATGGAACATAACAAAACTTCAAGTCTTTGGAGACTCTCAGCTTGTCATTAATCAAATCAATGATGACTATCAAACAAAAGATGACAAACTCATGCCTTACAAAAAGATGGTGGATGATATGAAGAAGTACTTTGTAGAAATAACTTTTGAGAAGATCCCCAAAAATGACAACAAAGAAGCAGACACCATGGCTACACTTGCTTCTCTATTGCAGACACAAAAAAATCAACAACATTATGAATTCCTGGTTGAAGAGTTGTTTCGTCCCGCCTTTAATTGTCCTGATTCCCAAACCATATGTCAACTTATTGGACATGATTCCTCACGCTATGGCCAAAATTACACATACTTGAAAGATAACATCTTACCTCTTGACTTATCAAAGAACCAAAAGAGAAACTTTATTTGCCAATCCTCTCATTTTACTCTCGTCACAGATACCATGTATAAACGAGGTCTAGATGGTACTCTTTTATGATGTCTCAAACAAGAAGAATCTGAGAAGGCCTTACATGAAGTCCATAACAACATTTGTGGCACTCATTCAAGTGGTCTTACCCTTTCGAAGAAACTCATACGCTTGGGCTACTATTGGATGACTATGGAACAAGTTTCTTTTAAAATAGCAAGAACATGCAAACAATGTCAGATCCATGGGAATTTGATCCATGCACCAGCACAAGAACTACATGCTTTAGCAACATCTTGGCTTTTTTGTCAATGGGGACCTGATCTAGTAGGAAATATAAATCCTTCCTCATCTAATGGACATAAATTCATCTTGGTAGCTACTGAATATTTCATAAAATGGATTGAAGTGGTACCTCTCATAAACATCACAGGAAAACAAATTGTTGCATTTATCTTGAATTACATCATCTCTCGCTATGGAATACAAATGACCATTATCACTAATAATGGGCGACCATTCAAGAATCAGGATGTACCAGAGCTATGTGAGAAGTTCAAAATCCAACACAGATTCTCCACAGCATATTATCCATAGGGAAATGGGCAGGCAAAAGCATCTAACAAAACTATTCTAAAAATTCTTAAAAAGATAGTGAATGATGCCTGGAAAGATTGGCATATCCAACTAAACCATTCTCTATGGGCCTACCGCACCAGTATCCACACACTGACAGGTGCCACACCTTTCTCTCTTGTATATGGATCAAAAGCCATATTGCCAATCAAAGTAGAGATACCTTCTCTACATGTGTCACTAAAAGGTCTCATCCCAGATGAATAACAAAGAGTATCTAGACTACAAGAGTTAGAACCGATCCATGAACGAAGACAAAATGCCTTTGATCATCTGAAGGTATATCAGCAAATAATGTGTCGAAGCTATAATCACAAGGTTAAACCACAAATCTTTCAAGTGGGAGAACTAGTGCTAAAAGAAAATCCACGCAACCAGGCAGATCGAGAAAAGAAAGGAAATTTTGAACCAAACTAGTTAGGTCCATTTTTTGTCACAACAATATTTGGATCAGGAGCATATCAACTATCAACATAGGACAATGATCAGCTCGAGGAAGCTATCAATAGCATGAATCTAAAAAAGTTCTATGTCTGAAAAATCAGAAAAATCAAAAACAGTAAAAAGTCAAAAAAAATCAAAAAAAGTGAAAAAATTCAAAAACAATGAAAAATCAGAAAAAATAAAAAACATTGAAAAAGCAAAAAATCCAAAAAATTTCAAATATCAGAAAAAAATCAATAAAAGCATATGGTGAAAACCTGGTAAACAGGCGCTATTTGTTAGCTAGCTCTTCCATCTATTAGGTCATGCATTTTTCCGCATGCATTCATTTTTCCATCAACGCTATACATGACCATCATAAGCCTTTATACATACGCAGACATCCCAGGTGGCTTCTTACCATGGTTTGGATAATTGGATATATCATAACGAATTTGTTTCTAGGCTTGGGGAAAAATTCTACACCTAGCTGGGGGCAAACTCTTGATCAATTTTGAGCTTAATCAAATAGGTAGAGCAAACAGTTAGACAACTCTTATCAAGCGAAAACTGAGACACATCCAACATTGAACACAAGATCAAACTATCAACTATCAAGCTATCACAAAATCAATCAAAGCACATCACACACTTTGCAGTGGATAATATCTTTTGGATAATGATTTTAACATGATTGTTAAATTTTTCTATATTGCTTTTCGCTATCATGATTTTTGAGTGACTCTAGGATGTCATTGACTAGAGGAACAAGGAAGAAACATGATATTTTTCTTGTCTACTATCTGAAAAATTAATCATTAATATGTGCAAATTTGTCTCGAGACATGATCATCGAAGTATCATTGAAGACATTTCTGATTTGCGTATTGAAATGATTAATTCTGCCTATTTTATGCAAACAACACTTAGGTCATTGTGGTTCAATTATACCTCGATGCTTGTGTTAACTTGCTATATCCAAATCCATGAAAGTAATGCTCAGGTCATCATGGTTTAATTATACCATCGATGTTTGCACTCACTTCCCATATTTCAAAAGCTCAATGATTAGAAAACGCAAAATAATCCAATGACTGGTCTGGTCGTAGCATTTCATTGCATCTTAGCTTGCATTTCATTCTTGCATGGGATCCTAAAAGCTCCTTTTATCCAAGGTTAAATCTATCACAGGAATAATCAAAGTATTATCACATTTGTATATGCAATTAGAATAATGACTCATGCCTCTCTCATGATATTATCAACCTAGCGAAAATCTTATACTATCTTTCTCAATAGAACCAACATCAGCATATCCAAATATTTCTGCAACTTAATATCAACAAATTGTCAGTTCTTTATCAATCAACCTTATCAAATCAAATCAATCAATCAAACCTAATTAATTTTGAATCACATCTTATATAGGATGTATCCTTCCTAAAACCAGACGATCTAATTCTGATTCATGTCTTATACAGGATGTATCCTTCCTAAAACTAGACATTCTCATCATGTCTTATATAAGATGTATCCTTCCTAAAACCAGACGCTTTGATCATCATTGTCTTATACAAGATGAATCCTTCCTGAAAGCAGACTGAATCTAATTGTAGACACTCAAAATTGTCATGTCTAATTAAATAAATATTTTATTTATTTAATTAATTATCTAAGCCTAATTCTTCTATTAATTAAATAAATCTTTATTTATTTAATTAATTCATTTATCCTATTCTAGCCTTATTTCTCATTTAAATAAATACATTTATTTATTTAAATTATCCCTTTCCTAAATTAAATAAATATTTTATTTATTTAATTGTCCTACTTCTTCTATTAATTAAATAAATATTTATTTAATTAATTCATTATCTTTTTCTACACATGACACATGTCATTCATCTCTTATTTCCTACACTACCTACCTCTTTCATTATTTTGGTATTTCTTATACCTACCCTCTAATCCTAGCCGACCTCTCTTTTTACACCTCTCAATCTTAACCCTCCATTTTCTATTGTGTCTTCTATTTAAGGAGATGCTTTCTTCATTGTCAAACCCTAATCCCTAATGACATACCCTAACTACTTGATCAATTGACTACACTACAATTCTACTTGCAACCACATTCCGTTCTTTATTGAGCTCTTGTGCATACAAAAATCTGAGAGCAAGCATATCAAACAAGATCAATGGAGATAGGAAGAATGGAGATCAAAACCCTAGTGGGCATGTGATGGTATAATCTTTGTGATTTTTGAGTTATTTGCATTGTCTTAGGTTATCTTCATATGTTATGGTGGATCTTTGTTCATTGTTAGGCTAGGGTTTGGTGGTTGAATCCATTTTAGTCTTTCAATATTGTTGTTTATTGCTATCCATTTTCACCATATACATTTTGGCACGCCCGGTGGGACTCTTGTCCCTTTGCATTTAACATTTTTGTTGCAGATTTTGCATTTTTGAAGTTGCAGATCGGACGATTTCGACGACATTTTAGGTTTTTTCCGCGTCTGCGAGTGTTCGGATCGCGTTTTTGTATTTCAGAGGCGTCTGTGATATCTTGGATCGCGTCTGTGTTTCTGTCATTTTCTATTTTTGCAGGTTTCCGAAAGTCGCGTCTGTGATCCGAATCGCGTCTGTGATCCCGAATCGCGTCTGTGATCCCGAATCGCGTCTGTGAACCATCTGATCGCGTCTGCAGAATAAAGAGGCGTTTGTGTTCTGAGACCGCGTCTGTGAATAACAGAATCGCGTCTGTGTCGGACAGACACATCTGTGTCTGGTATAACAGCGTCTGTGCATTCTGTTTTGCAAATTTTTCAAGTTTTTCGATTCGGCTTTTCGGATTTTTGTACTTAGGGTTTCAGATCTGGTTTATTTTTGGCTAACCTTTGCAGATCTAGCTAACCTGGTTTGTGCAGCTTGCTTTGGAGGCAAATACGTTTTGTTGAAGGCCCCTTTTCACAAAGTCTTTTTGGGTTTTCTTAAAATTTACCTAACTTGTGTGCTTGCAGGAAGGGGTTATCACTTGAAACAACCCAAACTACTAACAATTTTGTTGCAGGGCCTTAGCTAGGGTTTTGTAATTTTATTTGTGTGCCTTGTCTTCATAGCTTAGCAAACACTTCAATTGGTGCACTAAAATTGAACCATTGTCTTTTGTGTCTTGAGCAATAGGCTCTTTTTGTTTATTCTTTAGAGGGCCTGTCTTCCCGTGTGGTCATTAGGACTACTAGTGAGAAGAGAACGACCCAAGTGGTAGCAAAAGAAAAGCCATCTTCTTCCAAGCCACTATAATCAAATGTATTCATGGTGAAAACTATGAATAACGTGTGCTGATTAGTTCATACCGACACTCTGTCTCCCCATAAACCCGTTTGATCAAATTTATTTGATCATTTGTAGGGCGTAACCCCTACCGGCTGGGAGCCTTCTGTATTTACAGAGCTGAAAGTGCCGCATGTATGGCCACACGAGCGGATGCCCTTACTAGCACCATTTTGTTTTAGATGCCCAAATCCTTCTAGTTGTTGAGGCAGGAGGTCGAACCTCTGGTAGCGGCCCACACACATACGGTTCTTAGTAGAGATACAAAGTTCGCCATGGGGAGTTTTCATGGGGACTGATGCTTGGCTGACCCGAGAAGTGAGTGCCAAGGGTGGAGCCAGTGAGGTCAAGCATCTAAGTATCTGCTCTGAATAGCGTAGCCTCGAGGGTAAAACCCCATGTGGGATCAACAATTATTGTCCTGGCCAGCCATAAGAATTGTGCTTGACTTATGATAAACATTCAAACAATCAAGACAAAACAGCAAAACATTGTGTCTTTTGTGTCTTCAAGTGTATGCAAAAACTTTTTACATCAAACAACACATTTTTTTGAGTCTAAACAGTCTGCAAACATTGGGTCATCAACACTGTGTCCTCTTGTCACGAAAAATAGTCGAAAAATCAGATTTGGTCACAGCAAAACAAATTCACAGATAGGAAAGATTGCACTAAGGTTACAGAAACGTGTCTGTGTCGGTTAAAATCGCGTCTGTGTCTGATAAACGCGTCTGTGCAGTACAGAATAGCGTCTGTGTTTTTTATCAGCGTCTGTGTCGAACAGAGACACGTCTGTGTCTGGAAATCGCGTCTGTAAAGTATACAGGCGCGTCTGTGTCCACAAATTGCAAAAAACTGTTACAGTCCTAGCAAACATCAACAGGAAATCTCAGAATCACGTTTATGTCAAATAGAATAGCGTTTGTGTCTTAAAACCGCGTCTGTGAAGTATACAGAGGCGTCTGTGTCAGGATTTGAAAAGTTTAACAGTCAAGCAAACAAAGAAATCAGTTTCGGCATACTTGAGCTTCCTAGGTTGTATCTTCAGATTTCATCTAGCATTCAGCCTGTTCTAAGGTCTTACATAGTCCATCATTGCTTCATACCTCATTTTACATTCATACTTGTCTAAACTTGAGTCAAAAGGTCACTTGCTTGTCCTCACTATACTTTGTCAACACACTACATACAACAACACTTTGCTAAGTGGTCCCTCATCAAGGTTTCTTACCTTTGGGTCTCATTTGGTCTTACTTAGAGTCAAGGTCAGCTTACCTCATCAAGAGAAACTATCCTCTCTTTGGAAGTCACACCTACTCTACTCCTTACATACTTGGTCTTACACTTTGGACATTGCAAGTAAACTTCAGATTCATTTACATTCCATACAACTCTTGGTCTTCCATACTCTTGTCATTTTCGTCTAGTCTCCCACATATTGCTAAACACCTAGTTCATGGTTGAAACCCGTCTTCAAAAATCTAGGCGAATAGTCAAAGAAGCTCAAGGGTCCGTAAACATGAGTTCTTATGAGTATGACAATGATGTCTTCTACAATCCTGAGCACACTACATTACCAGACATGAATGTTTATAGACACAATCCAAATATGGAAAACGCAAACGCTATACACAACGCTACACACAATGATAATGTGGACAATTCTTCAATACTATCAGCAGACATACAAGAATCTATAATGGATCCTCAATTCAATAGATTGGTTGAAGAGATAATGAGGAGAGATCGTCAATACTTTCTAAACATGATGGCACAAAGTGGAGCTAAAATACCACATGATTTTGACTTATCTCAACTTATGGAAAGTAGACCTTCACAACAAACTCAACCTAATAGTGGAGGACCAAATAATATGATGCCGGAGTCACCATCAGTTTTGCTTCAGAAACCAGCAATCCCACATACACAAGCTCAAATGCATGATACTTACACTCAAATACCATCATGGAGGCCCTATGTTCAAACACATGCTCAAGATATGGGTCAACCAAGACAAATGGATACTCAAGGACTTCCTCAAAATTTTGACACAAGGAGACCTCATGCCAAAATTGGGGGCAACACAATGGAAAATGAAAGACCTGCTGAATATGGTTTATACACACAAAACAGATATGGGGTCCCTCAACAAGAAATTATGCCAAGTGCTCCATACATGTCGCAACAATATAGACCTCCATATGGGCATGTCTACGATCAGTATCATCCATATATGCAACAAGCTCCTCCTCAAATGGGTGTTTCAAACATGGGATATGCTACAAGAAATCCATCTCCTCCCAAAAATAATTTGGAGCAACAAATTAGAGATCTACAAAAGAAAGTGGAAGACATGGGCACATCAAAACCCACATATACTATGAGAGATATATGCCCTTATCCATTTGATAAGAGCATTCCAATGCCTCCATTTCCTCCGCACTTTGCAACACCGAAATTTGACAAATATAGAGGGAGAGGAGATCCCAAGGCACACATAAGACAATTCTTCACAGCTTGCATTGAGGTAGCGGCAGAAGAAACATACTTAATGAGGTTGTTCCCACAGAGCTTAGGAGATCAAGCGATGGAATGGTTTTCTCAATTACCTCCTAGTATTAAGTCATGGGGCGACTTAGCAGAAGCATTCATTCAACATTTCTCTTACAACATTGAAACAGATGTCTCAGTTACTACCTTGTGCAATACGAAACAAAAAGAAGGAGAATCTTTTGCGTCATTTCTACAAAGATGGAGAAACTTAGCTAGCAGATGCTCTTGTGAAATCCCGCAAAAACAAATGGTGGAAATGTTCACACAAAATGTTAACAAGGCTATTGGTTATGATCTCAGAAAAGCTTGTTTGTCTACATTTAAGGATGTCATTGAAAAGGGCCTAGCAACAGAAAAGGTCTTGATTGAACAAGGAGTTATCAAACTATTCAAAGAAAACAAAGAGGACTTTAAGGGAAAGGATAAACCAAAGTTTTGGAACAAGAACAAGAACACAGTTAATGATGGTGTTGTTGATGCCAACACAGTGAGACCAAAGTTCATCTTTTCTGGATCAAATTCTACCAACAATCAAGTGAACAATCAAACGGCTGCTAAACCACGAAGGAAGTACACTCCATTGGGAGAACCACTTGAATCAGTATTCAAAAAGCTTGTAGCAAACAAGGTGATCACAGTCCCAGATTTTCCTCCATATGAACCAAAGGTGAAACCGAATTGGTGGAATGATGATGAATATTGCGAGTTTCATAAGAGCAAGGGTCACAAGACAAGTAATTGCCATCGATTGAAAAACATTGTACAAGATCTCATTGATAGAGGAGATATTGAGATTGAGGGACATTCATCTAACCAAGAGCATGAGGTGTTTAAGGAACCATTCCCAAAACATGACAAGGGAAAAGGCAAAGTCACAGATGATCAAGCTAATTACACCAGAACATCTTACAATTATGATTCCACTATTAATCACATCTCAATGGACAATCATATTTCTACCATTACTATCAAAAACAAAAATCCTAAGAATCCTCCTCAGCGACCTAAAATTGTCCTAAAAGGTGTGGGATCTTCGTCCACATCTACCTCCGAATGTCATGTTACAACCCGTCGAGGTAAGATCACATTGCCAGGAACCTCTACTAAGAATACCAATCTTCCGTTAACTAAGCCTGAGTACGATCTTGTAGAGCAATTAGGGAAAACACCCGCACTCATCTCTATTCTTGAGCTCTTACGTATATCTCCTGCACATAAAGCTGTCCTTGACAAAACCTTGAGAGATACTGCTGTCCCTACTGATCTGAACGTGGATCAGTTTCAAGCCATGGTGGGATACCTATCCGTTCCACACTCCCTCACATTCACAGAAGCCGATGACGCCTCCATAAGTCAGCCTCATAATGCACCTCTACATATTGAAGCCTTCATACATAAACACCGAATAAAACGAGTCCTGATAGATGGAGGAGCAGGTCTTAATATTTGTACATTGAGCACCATCAGACAATTAGGATATTCTAACAAAGCTGTGAATTCTACAAACCAAATCACTATTAAGGCTTATGATGATGAAGAGCGTTCGTCCAAGGGCACAGTCATCTTACCGCTAAGAATAGGGCCAGTCACAAAGGACGTGATTTGTCAAGTCCTGGATCTAGACCTCACATATAACATATTGCTAGGACGTCCGTGGATTCATGAAATGAGAGCAGTCCCATCAACGTACCATCAGTGCATAAAATTTCCTCATAATGGAGTCGAGGTAACGGTCAATGGTGATCCAAATCCATTCATATATTGCAATAACTTGAGATCACATACTGAGATTATCATTCCCAGCAATCGTGAGGCTACTCCTTCTTCAGCATATATTGATCCTGAGTCATTAAAGCCCTCGACATCCAAACAAGGTGAACTTAGAGCCAAGTTTCAAGACAAAGGCATGGGAGAATACACTCTGAATCAAACAATGTTTTTACGACAAGTCATGAACTCCCCCAAGGAATATGGGAGGCCACATCCTAATAAGCAAATCTCCATCATGCTACTCAAATGGGATCCTACCGTCTTTCAAAAATGGGGTGAACTAGAGGAAGAAACTTTATATAAAATGCTATATAAGGACGCTGAAGATGATACACATGATCAAATTATAATACCCTGTGAAAACTATGGTAAAGGTTTCAAAATTCTGCAGAGATTCGGGTATGATGGAAAAAGTCCTCTCGGACTACGCAAAGAAGGTGTCATGGAGCCTCTACAACCTGAGCTAACTACAAGAAGGGAACGCTCTAAGGGGCTTGGTTTTCTGAATCCCAAGATTCAAAACAAGAGAACAAAATAGATATGGCGAGTCAAAGTGGCTGAAGTTCAGTAAGAGGATAATTATTCCACAGACTCCAATGAGTGGGAATGGGGTTCAGACAAATCCTCCAGCGACTATGAACACAATGAGACATTTAGAGAGCCAGATGAACCTACAGAGGAGGAGGAGTTTTACAAGAAATTCAGAGTTGGTCAAGAACCGACCTATAAGGATCCCACACAAGCTTCGTTTCAAGGCCCTAGGTCAGGATCACATAGGATGAGGACACCTATCCCTGAGGGTGCTACTAGTGATGATAATTTGGACTCACTCACGATCGACACTGATGAGGAGAGTGCCATTGACGACCTCGATGACTATCTTGACATACCTGAATATAACCACATCTTCACTATTAGCCTTGCGGACTCTAAAAACACTAAAGATCTTCCCCTCGTTCACCCCCAACTCATTGACTGGGATCAGGATGGACCACCACAGATTGATACATTTCAAAATGACGAAGCTATTGTTGATTATCTTGGCATTCGCGATGATCTTCCTCTTGGAGACCATAAAGCAGGATACGCCATAGAGCTAAATAACATGGCATACTTTGGTGAGGGTGTCGGGCCTTCTAATCGCAAAAATGTGAAAATAAAAACAAAACAAGGGTCTTATGGCGAAAACCACACTGTGGCGCTCCCTGACTCTAAAAAAGTAAAAAGAAAGGATGTATCTGAGGGTGAAAACCTCTCTGAGGCACCCGAAGATGGAAGGTTTGACATTCTCCCAGCATCATATGAGGAAAAATCATCCATGTTGGTAGAGGAGACTATAAAGACAAACATTGGTACAGCAGAGGTTCCACACAACATATTTTTGGCTCAATCATTGACAGAGACCGAGAAAGCAAGGTTCATAAGCTTCTTTAAGGAACGACAAGTCAACTTCGCATGGTCTTATGCTGATATGCCTGGACTAGACCCCGATTTAGTAATGCATCATTTAACAGTCAAACCGGGGGCAAAACCAGTAAAACAGAAATTGAGGAAAATGCATCCACAGGTGGCATTGCTAGTCAAGGCAGAGCTGGAGAAATTACTAGATGTTGGATTCATACGCCCAATTGATTATCCTGAATGGATTTCCAACTTAGTACCTGTTAGCAAACCAGATCGCAGCATCCGAATATGTACAGACTTCAGGGATATCAACAAGGCTTTCCCGAAGGACGATTTCCCACTGCCAAACATTGATTTAATTGTTGATCTTACAGCAGGCCATGAGATGTTATCTTTAATGGACGGATTTTCTAGATATAATCAGATCAAGATTGCACCTGAAGATCAACATAAAACATCATTCACTTGTCCATGGGGAACCTTCTGCTAGAATGTCATGCCCTTTGGGTTGAAGAATGCAGGTGCCACGTATCAACGAGCCATGACTACTATCTTCCATGATCTCATGCATGTAACAGTGGAAGATTATGTCGATGACCTTTTGGTTAAATCAATAGATAGAAATACACACTTGGACATACTTTCAGTTACTTTTGATAGGCTGAAAAAATACAAGGTAAGATTAAATCCAAAGAAATGTGTCTTTGGAGTAACCTCCGGGAAGCTCCTAGGATTCATTGTGTCTAAAAGAGGAATAGAAGCTGATCCAGCAAAAGTCAAGGCTATCTTGGACATGCCGCCACCCAAGAATATCAGTCAACTTCGGTCTTTACAAGGGAGACTCCAGTCTATACGAAGATTCATAGCACAACTTGCAGATAAGTGCAATCCTTTCCAGCACCTGCTACACAAAAACATTAAGTTCAAATGGGATGAGAACTGTCAACAGGCTTTTCAGGCACTCAAAGACTATCTTTTGAACCCGCCAGTTTTGATGCCACCAATTCAAGATCAACCATTGCTACTTTACATATCAGCTACTCCGACAGCACTGGGGGCACTCCTAGCACAGCAAATACCTGACGGCAAGGAAAAAGCAGTCTACTATATCAGTCGCACATTGGTGGGATATGAGCTGAACTACACACCAATTGAGCGTGCATGTCTCGCTGTGGTCTTCGCTTCACAAAAATTACGACATTATATGCTCACTCACAAGACCAAGTTGATTGCCAGAATTGATCCACTAAAATACCTTCTCAACAAAGCTACACTTACTGGGCGACTGGCCAAGTGGGTAATGATTTTGAGTGAATTCGACATTGAATACGTGGACAGAAAAGCCATAAAAGGACAAGCCATCACAGATCAACTGGCAGATGCTCCCATGATAGATGATGTTCCTCTACAGTCAGAATTTCCAGATGAGTCCATTCTAACAATATCACCTGCAAAGCCATGGCAACTATACTTTGATGGCTCATACACACAGCATGGGGCAGGAGCGGGTATACTCTTTATAACTCCCCAAGGCGGTTCTATACCAAAGTCATACCGCTTATCATTTCCTTGTACCAACAATATAGCGGAATACGAGGCATTAACAACGGGGTTAAGAATTGCAGTTCATTGGAAGATCCAAGAACTTCGTGTTTTTGGCGATTCTCAACTTGTCATCCGTCAAACAACTGATGATTATCAAACAAAAGATGAAAAGCTAATGCCTTACAAACAACTGGTAGATAATCTGAAACAGCACTTTGCAAAGATAGAGTTTGAGCAGATACCAAGAGAACAGAATCGTGCTGCTGATGCCATGGCTACAATTGCTTCGCTCATTGACCTACCGCAAAATGAGACCTGCTATGAGTTCCTGGTTGACAACCTGCTGATTCCGTCATATGAGATCACTCCTACGGAAATGATATGTGTTGTTGGTCCTGAATCCCAGTTATATGGTTCCATATTCACATACCTTCGCGACAACATCTTACCTCCCGATTTATCGAACAACCAACGCCTCACTTTCATTCGCCAATCCTCCCGATACGTTATCCTAGCTGATATCCTATACCGACGAGGTCTAGATGGCACCCTCCTTAGATGTTTAGAGAGTGACGAAGCTCAGATTGCATTACGAGAAGTACACGAAGGGATATGTGGTCCACATACTAGTGGTCCTACCTTGGCCAAGAAACTCATCAGGACTGGATACTACTGGCCTACTATGGAAAAAGATGCATATCAGTTTGTCAAGAGGTGTAAGCAGTGTCAAATTCATGGAGACCTCATACATGCACCAGCGCAGGAACTACAGCCACTTGCATCTCCTTGGCCCTTTTGTCAGTGGGGACTCGATCTCATAGGCAAGATTCACCCTCCTTCTTCCAATGGACATAAATTCATTATCACAGCCACAGAGTATTTCACAAAGTGGATTGAAGCCGTGCCTCTCACACAAGTTACTGGGAAACAAATCGCTACTTTCATCCTGAACTACATCATTTGCCGATACGGGATTCCTACTTCCATTATTACCGATAACGGGCGTCCTTTCAAGAACCAGGATGTTCGTGAACTCTGTGAGCGCTTCCATATCTCTCATCGTTTCTCCACACCATATTACCCCCAAGGTAATGGCCAAGCTGAGGCGTCTAACAAAACAATTCTCAAAATCCTTAAAAAGACAGTCGACGACGCTGGCCGTAACTGGCATGTCCAACTCAATCCCACACTTTGGGCCTATCGTACCACTGTCCGCACACCTACAGGAGCTACACCCTACTCACTTGTCTACGGTGCTGAAGCCATCTTGCCTATTGAGGTCGAGTTACCTTCTTTACGGGTCTCCTTGAGAAACATAATCAACGATGAAGACTACAGGGTCTCTCGCTTACAAGAACTAGAACTGCTGGAGGAACGACGACACACTGCTTTTAATCATCTCAAGGCTTACCAACAACGAATGAGTCGCAGTTACAATCACAAGGTCAAGCCTCGCACATTTGAGGTAGGTGACTTAGTCCTCAGAGAGAACCCCAAGAATCAGCAAGATAGAGAAAAAAAGGGCAAATTTGAACCCAACTGGCTTGGTCCTTACATCATCACAGCAGCATATGGATCTGGGGCATATCAACTCTCAACTACAGAAGGTGAACCCTTGGAGGATCCTATCAACAGCATGCACCTTCGCAGGTTCTACACATGAGCTCTTTTTGAGTATCCTAATTTCAAAAATACAAAAAAATCAAAAAAATTCAAAAATACAAAAAAAAAATTTATAAAACAAAAAAATCGTTACATGGTGAAAACCTGGCAAACAGGCGCCTTGTGACAACAAAAAAAATTGAAAAATCCAAAAAAGTAAAGAGAAATAATTTCGTCCAACGGTGAAAACCACTTCGGTGGCGCCCTGGGCAAGTACCATGGTGAAAACTGGGTCACCAGCGCCATGCGTAGGGACTTTGCTCCTCCCTCCTTCAGGATTCTCTTTCATCCTCTCACTTTGCACACACTCACAACCTATTCACTCACAATAAACTTACCCATTCCCATCATGGCTTGTTATTGATCTACCCAAGATTGGTTAGCCATCCATAACCCTCCCCCTTTCACTCCCTTTTCCATCCATAATAAATCAGATCCTATCTGTGACTACGGCCAATTCCTACGTCTAGTAATGGGTGTGGAACTGAGAACATCACATGTTTCGAGGAGTACAACTTTCTTCAGTCTATCCGCGCACAATCCACAATAAAAGTTTCATCTTCTCCACAATAAGGTATCAGTTTCATGGATCCAGTCAGTCTCAAAGGAGACACAGCAGCAACAATGCGCTTCAACAAAATCAAATCTTTTAACAGACTCGGACAACATATGGTTCAGTGCTATCTATCCTTTTTGTGAAAGTGAACATTGTGACCACAATCGAATAAGACTTAAACAAGTGACAAGAGACACTAAACTTGAGGACTACAGTGGATGTTGGTGTCGAGTCTTGGTTTTCTTTTGATTTTATCTTTTTGGTGACATGTCTTTTAGCTTTTCCAGGATGTCTTTGACTAGAGATTCTATCTCCAGGATGTCTTTGGCTAGAAAGGCGAGGATGGGGTATCGTCACTTATTTGCATTTGCTGTCTGTGGATTGTCTTTTAGTAATGCTATGACTTGTCTAAGGATATGAGGACACTGTGAGTCTAGTATGAACTGGGGCATTCCTTGTTTGTGACTATCTTATCTCCATGCAAACAGGTACGATGACTTTCTGGGCCGAACAAATGCCTCGATTGTCATAACCTATTCTACCATAGTAAAACTCAATGATGATAACGCACAAGAAGCTCTTTCACGTTCATATCTTCTGTCTTCCATCCCCCTTTCTTGATTGACTTCCATCGTCCTTCTCGAGTCCGCGTAGCCCGCTATCACATGACTGAGTATAATGACACACCAAAAACATTTGCATTTCATATAGTTGCACCTGCATCACCACATATAAGCATTTCATACATACATATAGATATTACAACTGCATCACATCCTGCATACAACACATGTTAACACATCTCACATTTTCATTATGTAAGTAATCATTTGCATTATCATATCCATTTGCATTACATACATTCACATTTGCATCATACATCACATATACAACATAAAAGAACAAAAATATATTGCATTGCATCATATAAGCATCCATATCATAAAATATGTATCACATAAGAACATTTCATCACATAAGGTACACATGCATATAGCTGCCGCAAAAATGAATCATCTCATATATATAATCAAATGTGTCATAATACAATGATGTCAAAAGAATCATATGGCTACAAAAGAATCACCCGCAGGTGTCTACAATACAATAATGGTACATATACTGATACAATGGGAGCCCACTATAGCTATGAGGAACTCCCTCCCTCGGAGCCACCTCTCCTCGACGGAGTCTGAGCTATAGATGGACCTGCCCCAGGATCCCCCTGTCCCTCTGGTGGTGGTGGAGGCCCCATAACCCCACCGCTGGATGCCTGTCTCCTGCGGCTCCCTCCCGTAGCCGTCGCTGTGCGCGACGATCTATGAAAGCTCCTAGCCCGCTGATCTGCTGGCATGGCTGCATAGTATAGATCCCTCCAGTAGGCGATCTCCTCTCCGGCTCGCAAAACATATGCGTAGCCTGCCCCTGCATCCTCTGCTGCCCACCTACCTGCCCTCAGAGCTGTCTCGGCCTCTGTATATCTCTAGATGGCCTGATCTCTCTCCCGCTCTGTGTCTCGGACCCTAATCCTGAGGTGGTTCCTCTCTCGAACCAAATCCTCAATCTCATCTGCCTGGCCCTGGCAGATCTCCCGCAGCCTAAGCACCTCATCCTCCTCGGAGTCTCCGCTCTCCGTCCCTGCCTGTGGCTCCTCCTCTACAGGTGCCTGGCCCTGTGCCTCTGCCTGCACCTGTCCTTGTGCCTGTATAGGTACCTGTGGCTGCACTTGTCTCTGTCCCTCTCTGGGACCCTGTGCTGCTGGCACCTGTAGGGGCAGTCCACCCCGTCCTCTCACCACTGGAGCTGCTCTCTCCTGTCCTCCCTCCCTCCGAGGTGCTACCCGTCTCTCTCCCACCACTCCCCTCCGCCTCCGCCGGCCCCTGCCTCCATCCCCTCCTCCATCATCATCCTCTCCTCCACCCTCTCCATCCACTGGCTCTGTTGGATCTGTCAATCTCGGAAATGGATGCTCTGCCCAGTACGCAGAGTACTCTGCGTCCATCCCTGCATCATCTACCTCTGGCCACATGTCTCATGGCATCGACATCATCTCCGCTAGCTGCATCACTGCCTGATCATATGATAGCAGTGGGCCAAACTGCACCTGATCTCTGACAGTACGGGCATACATGCCCGAGCCTCGGGGCATCCTCTGAATCCTGCCATACTGCCTGCATACCCTATCCACCAGCTGTCTCTCTAATATATAGGGCATCCGCCCAATCAGGTACCTGCTCTGGAAGGTGTAGGGCAGCTCCAATGCGTCGTCCTCCCACTCCTCGCACCCCAGGTACGGCCTCCAGATCACCATGTCGATGTCATCAATGACTCTCCTCCAGTGCTCCAATCTCCCAATCCGAGGCTGGGATGTAATCATGGCATACAGGTGCACAAAACTCTGTCCCTGTCCTCTGCCTCTGAAGTGAATCGGCCGTGTGATGGGAAGGTGCTCATAGGCCCACACCTGCAAGAGAGTCACACCGCAGCCCAACCCCACTGATCCATGGTATACAAACTGATGCAGCTCATAATACAAATGTGCTAGGACACATGGCCCCCATGCATACCTAGTGTGCTCTGCCATCAGCGTCTCCAAGGCCCCTCCCCAGCCCACTGCCAATCCTCGTGTGGCCCTGTCTAGACACAAGTATCCACTGATAACTCCCCCAACAACTGCCGGCAATGCTAATCCTGTGGCAGTCATGGTGTCCCAGGCTACATGGCCTGCTCGCATCTCCAACTCAGGATCCTGAAAGACCCGTCTCAAGGCCTCCCTGTCACCATCACGGTCGTAGGGGATCAACTCTCCATCAATGGGAACATGTAATATCCTGTATACATCCTCCAATGTCACTGTCATCTCACCCATCGACAGGTGAAACGTGCATGTCTCTGAGTGCCATCTCTCGGCCAACGCAGTCAGCAACCCCATGTTTGCCCGAAACTCGGGCACATAGAGCATATGTGTGAGGCCCATCTCCTCAACGGAAATCATGTCCTGGATAGACAACTCTGGTCGCAGTCTCTGTGTCGATGGGAATCTCTCCCGTGACTCCAACATCGGCAAATACTCCTGCAGTCAAGCAAATCAATCTTGTCAGTAATCGTGGCATTCACTGTTTATCACAAAATGCTACTTGCTATCTAAATGCATATGGCTATCTACACTAGTGACACTCACTGTTCATCACAAAGTGTTGCTATCTATCCTAGTAGTGCTCACTGTTCATCACAAAGTACTACGTGTGTGACATTCCCTGTTCATCACAAAGTGTCACTCACATTCGCACTCCCTGTTCATCACAAAGTGCTGTCTATCCTGGTGCTCCCTGTTCATCACAAAGTGCCTTGATCTATCCTAATCTTCCTAGAGGACCTGCTTGAGTGTATCCTCTCAGCAGCTTATCCAATCGACAGCGTATGTTCATCACAGAACTGCCGATTTGACCTAAAGGACTAAAACCATGCATTTAAACACACAAACGCACTGTTTCAACACACACGCGCTTTTAACTCATAAATGCGCTTATAGACTGCATAAACGCGCCTTTGCAACACAGATGCGCTTTTTGAACACAAACATGCCTAGGCCAGACACAAACGCGACCAGGGAGCACAGACGTCCCTGCATGACATAAACGCTACTAAAAATCAGAGACACCTCTGCATTTCACAAACGCGTCCGCATTCAACACAAACGCGGTTCCAGGCACAGACGCGCCTGGATCCGACACAGACGCGCCTGTTGGACACAGACGCGCCTGGCGCTGACACAGACGCGGTTGCGCGTTTTTTGCACTTTTAAACTATCCTATTTCTAGCGCATTTATTGCTCCTAAACATGCATTAATGACAAACCTCGAAATGCGTGAAAGTACGAGGAGGTTTTCGGGTACTTACCGGCTCTCCTACATCGGCTGGTCGCTGGAATCGGCGGACACGGTCGAATCTATGAACGAATGCCATCGCTGCTCACTACTGCTGCTCTTTTCTCACTCTACACTGTGATCTTCTAAGGGTGTGGATGACAATGAGGATGTCTTTTGCCCGTGGTCTATCTTATAGCCTACCCTAGCCCTGCCTTTCATTTCCCGAGTCAGTATTCTTCATCCTGTGACTTTGTCACATTATCCACTCAACCCATTCTATTCCATCTTTCTTATCGAGAGATTGTCTGCACTCTTTCCAGACTTTTTCATCCAATCTCTCGAGGGGGCATATACTTCCTTATTCTGGGGCAACTCTGTATCAGTTCATCTTATCTTCTTTGAAACAACGCGACAAGCCGCATTGTCTCAAAGAGGGGCAAAATGTAGACACTCAAAATTGTCATGTCTAATTAAATAAATATTTTATTTATTTAATTAATTATCTAAGCCTAATTCTTCTATTAATTAAATAAATCTTTATTTAGTTAATTAATTCATTTATCCTATTCTAGCCTTATTTCTCATTTAAATAAATACATTTATTTATTTAAATTATCCCTTTCCTAAATTAAATAAATATTTTATTTATTTAATTGTCCTACTTCTTCTATTAATTAAATAAATATTTATTTAATTAATTCATTATCTTTTTCTACACATGACACGTGTCATTCATCTCTTATTTCCTACACTACCTACCTCTTTCATTATTTTGGTATTTCTTATACCTACCCTCTAATCCTAGCCGACCTCTCTTTTTACACCTCTCAATCTTAACCCTCCATTTTCTATTGTGTCTTCTATTTAAGGAGATGCTTTCTTCATTGTCAAACCCTAATCCCTAATGACATACCCTAACTACTTGATCAATTGACTACACTACAATTCTACTTGCAACCACATTTCGTTCTTTATTGAGCTCTTGTGCATACAAAAATCTGAGAGCAAGCATATCAAACAAGATCAATGGAGATAGGAAGAATGGAGATCAAAACCCTAGTGGGCATGTGATGGTATAATCTTTGTGATTTTTGAGTTATTTGCATTGTCTTAGGTTATCTTCATATGTTATGGTGGATCTTTGTTCATTGTTAGGCTAGGGTTTGGTGGTTGAATCCATTTTAGTCTTTCAATATTGTTGTTTATTGCTATCCATTTTCACCATATACACTAATCAATCAAGATTTTTCAATCTTATCAATCTAAACAATCAAGCTAATCAAAGAACTCGCATTTTCATCAAACACAGTTGCAGAAATCAAATCAAATCTACTAGGATATCAATCTCGTAAAACTCCAAAGATCAATTATCTCAATTGATCTCCCGAGGGGGCATCATCGTACCAGAATTTAGCAATCAAGAGCTGGGGCATCCTATCAAATCAATATCAACATCAAAATAAGATTATTCTTTGAATCAATGCATCATCACACCTTGCTTCAAAGAGGGGCAAAATGTATACACCTAAAAATGGTCTAAAGATAATTAATTAAATAAACAATTATTTAATTAATATCTCTTCCCAATTTAATTGAATTCACTAAGTAATTTGATTAAATTTCCCCTTTCATCTACTTATTAATAAATCTAAGGATTTATTTAATAGGTTCATTTCATTTCATCCCCTTTAATTAATTAATTCAAATTGATTAATTCCCTCCATCCAAATTCATTTCTTCTATTCCTTTAATTAATTAAAACAAATCAAATTCATGAGTTGTTGAGATTAATTATCCTTTTCCTATTATTTGAATTTCTGAATTCAAATTCTCCTAACCTCTACCACTCCTAAACCTAACCTATTCTACCTACCACCATGTCCCCTTTCATCTAACTCCTTCTAGAAGCCTCTTGACACTTGTCACCATAGAGATGACAAATATTCCCTTTAATCCAACCCCCTTTGTCATCCTCCTCTGATTTAACCATTGATTCTTGCCACATCACCCCTAACCTTGGAAAATCCTATAAATAGACCTCATTTTGAGCAATATGCATCCCATCTCATTTGTAGCTTAAGCATTGTTACTATAGGCATCTATCTTCTAGTTTATCATTTCTTAGCAATGTTATCATGCTCAATCTTAGCTTAATTGCATCTTAATCTTAGTTCATTTTCTAGAACAATCAGTCTATTGTTGCTAGATCATGCATTTTCCTCATTCAAATCCTCCATGTAAGTGTAGTCAAGTCACTAGAGTATGCATAATCAGATCTAAGAGCATTTTTCATGCTTGCATTTACTAGGAGGCAATAAGTCGATTAGCTATGGTTTTGTCTTTCATTGTTTCAATTTACTAACCATTGCTTGTAATGATTTATTGAGTGCATTGTGGTTGTAGGTACAGGTACACTTCATAGAGCATGACATATAAAAATATTCTACAATTGCTTTCTCTATAGTTCTTTTGTCGGATTCATCAAAATTATCATACCACTCTGATAGTGGCTTTAGATTACCATTCTTAACAACTTCATTAACAATATCACTCAAATATATAGGAGGCTTAACATTAAGTTTATCTTGCTTTAGGGCCTCATCAAGCTCATATTTTTATTTCTTACCATATTTAGGTCCACTGTATGGTTTCTCCTTTGAGATCTTGGTGACCTTAGCACCTTTTTCTTTGACCTCCTTGACTACTTCATCTCACTTCGTCTCCTCTCCATCAGTAGCAATAGATACCCTAGCTTGTCCTCTCTTCATCTTTCCTTCACTAGATGGTTTAGGTGAACTAACATGTTGTTTACCATCGGAGGAGGGTGTTGAGCTCTTTGGTTTCTTTGACTTAGGTGCAAGGGCTTCCGGTTTAGCCTTTGGCTTCACAATGTCTTCTTATTTTAGAATGTTTAGCTCTCTAGCTCTCCAGACCACCTCTTTGGTAATCCCCATGCTTTCTGCTATCTACTCTACTTCCTTCCTCACCTTGTTCTACATCTCAGGCTTCTTGAACTTAGAGGGTAAGTCCAAGCTCTTCTCCTTATAGGTTTGAAACCTTTCTTCAGATTTATCTACCGGTTTGCTCAATAAGTGTTGAGAATATAAATAAAGAATGTATCCTTCCACCTCATACCCCATGGGCATGATCCATGATGTTCTTGGTTCCACAACTTCCATAAGACATTGGTCAGTATCAACCATAAAATAGATTGAGTTCTCATATTTTTATACTATCTCGTTAGGAATCCTCTCCCTGATCTGCATCATACTCTGCAAACTTTTGAACTATCCCTAAAGAATTCCTTTCCAGACTATAGCATCTCCAAGACCATGAAGTATTTCATTAATTTCAAGCGCCACAGGTTTGTTGTAGGCCCATTGAACTTTGCCAACACTCGAGATATCATTCATGAAATAGAAATATAGGCATATGATCAAAGTTCCAAATTTCAATACATGCTTCTTATCCTATTTTATTTTCTTCAGATTGCTTGATATCTCACTCCAGAGAACCTCACACAAATCATATTTCTTATCTTCCTTCAACATGTTATAAGCTACATAGATGTTCGTACCAGATAGTGAATTATCTTGGCTAGAATGGTATATCTTGTACCCCACAACCATCTATGCCAATATGACATCATATTCAATAATATCATTGACTAACATTCCCCTTTTGTCAAATTGTGAATGGGTTGCCTCTATTACCATCTTGTTCTTCATATTCCTCGACGAAGACACCTCATTGACTAAGATTAAACATGTTATCGCCTTAATTTAATTCTTGGTAATCTTGTAGGGTTTGTTAAGCCACATGAATTCATCATGCGTTCTGCTTAGGATTTATCAAACCCACTCAGGCTCATCAAACTTTAAAATTTTTATGAACTATGTGAAACCCTTCTCCTCAATCGACTTAAATTAAAGTTTCAGGCTTCCCATTCTGTCAATCATGTGCTGAGTGTATAATTTCATTATTTGAGTACTCCCAAGATCCTCAATGTTACAGTGGATGTAAGCCCTAATATCTCCCACATGCAACACTTTGTAAGGGACTAATGAAAATGTGTCGCTCAAATCATCCTCCATTGACTTATACAGATGCTTCTTGAAATGAGGTCTTTCCCTATCAGTGACATTTACTACCAATGGGGTCACAATACCAAAAGATGCCGTATCTGAAAATTTAATCTTCAAATTGAAAAAGTATCAACTGATAAATACCTTTCAATTGGATGCAAGAGCGTGCGACAAATCTTCTTTTCGCTCTAAATCTCTGGAAATTCTACTTCACTACGCTCTTCTACTCAATCGCTTCTAATGCAAAGTGAGAATTGAAAGGTCAATTTTCTTTTTATCCTCTACATACCTAAATTTTAGGTATAATAAATGCACTTAACCCTAACTCTTTAGGATACCTTGTATTTATAAAGTTCTCTCAAAAGATCATCTACAAATCATTAGGTCTGATTATAAATTTTTGGAAATCCATCTATAACCATCACACACATCTCTGCAACCTGCTAGAACTAGGTACAAATCTCCAACAAGGGGTTTGTAATCTTATCATGAAATCGTCCCCCTAAGGCCGGATGCCTTACCTTAGTTACTAGATGAGGTTCCAATACTAAAATCAGGTGCAGACCCATTCACTACATTATCATCATTCTTCTTAACCCAAGTCTTGTTCATCTGATCTCTGATCTCCTCAACTTTTAATTTTCCCTTCTCATTTAGCTTCACATTCTTGTTCTTGTCTTTCAAACCTCTCCTATTCACATTTCTTCTTCTACAATACTTAGCAATGTGACCAGATTTGTTGCAAGCATAGCAAACAATATTTCCTTGCATTGGTCTAAAATTCATCTGATTTCTTCTTCATTTGAACTAATTAGCAACATGTCCAAATCTACCACATGCATAACATCTAACATTTCTCCTAATTTGAAATTTATTCATCACACTTATCCATACATTTGCCTTAGGACAATACTTATTTCATTTGAAACATTGCCCGGTAAAAGATAAACCATTGTTAGTCATCCTATTTCTACACTGACTAGCCATATGACCAAATTTATTGCAAAAACAATAGTTTCCATTGATTTTATGAGCATTAGGTTGCCTTACCAGAGGATTTATTGAGTTGTTCTTACACTATCTTGATTTGGAGCTTTCACCCTTCTCAAATCCAGGACCTTGAGTATCATTAGGATTCTTCTGACTTGCAAGCATCTCATCTAGTCTAGCTGAGCTGATCTCGAACTTCTCCTTGTACTCATTTGCAGCTTCAAGGTCAAACTTAAGAAGTAGAACCCGATTTCCAAGATCTTCTTTAGATTTGCTTTTCAAAGACTGAGCAAGATTCCTCATTCTTCTTCCTTTCTTCAATCTCTCTTGCCAGTTTGATAATAGTGGCTTCCATCTCATTCTTCTAAACCACATTATCTGTGACAAGATTCTCACATTAGTTTGTCTTTTCCTTCAAGGCTTCATCATCCATGCTTAGACTTTATTTCTTCTTAAGCTAATCAACAAATTCCTTTCTCTTTTCTTTGGACTTAATCAGTTTCTCCATTAATGTTTGAATGAATTTTTCAACATCCTTGAAAGTTGTTTTCAATTCCTAGATTTTGGCTTTGGGTTGATCAAGATCATCAAGTGCAACAAGTAACTTTTGTCTAAGACCATTGGAATCCATTAAAACACCTTCCCATATCTCCCTCAAGCTATTAAGCTCCTTTTGAGGAAATAGGCTTTGATGCCAATTGTTGGAATCAAGGAATACTGAGAGGGGGGGGGTGAATCAGTGTTTTGCAATTTTTAACATTTCAAATAAACAAAAGAAAGATGTAAACACATAAGGAAAGAATCCACAACATCACAACACCAGATTTATACATTGAAAACCCACTTAATAGAAAAACCATGATGAGAACCTACCCACATTGAGATAATACGCTATTAGGAGTAAACGTAAATATTATAGTGGGGAATGCACATGCATTCATGGACATTTCCTAGAGCTCACTGCTCAAAATTACAATAAGGGCTACAACCGAGAAGGCTCACTGCCTTACAAAATGATTACAAAATATACAAGAAGGTTTGAAATATTTAATAGCATCAAAAAATGACTAAGTTTAGTTTTGGTTAAGCACAAAACACATATTCTTACTCTACTTTGTTATGATATTCTACATTATACCGGAGCACAAATCTTTCTACCATGCATGTGAAATTGCGCACAATCATTCACAAACACTTTCCACACCATCATTGATCTCTAAAATAATGAAATCAATCTGCCTAATATATCTGCATCAATATTTTAGGTCTTCATCATGTTGGCCCAAAAATGCATAACACACAACATGAAATGTGTTAGACAAGTCGACTCAATCAGATTAAAAATAATCATGTGGAGGAAAACAAAATATCCACATTCTTCCCATATGTCAGCTCAACATCCTCAAACACACAAACAACCGCCAAAATCACTTCACATGATCTAGACAATGAATCTTCACACATTATTGCCAATAAACATTGTTCTACCAAAAAACCTCTCTACCAAATCTACCAACTGACTGAACACTCAACACTGAAGGCCACTGTAGACGTATAAAAATGACCATATTCCTAAATGAATATTTTATGTTCATTTCTCTATTTAATTAAATCCAATTTAATTAAATTACCCGCATTCCTCTATTTAATTAAGTAAATTACTCAATTAAATTCACTATATCCATTTAATGAATAAATCATTTTATTCAATTAAATTCCCCCTATCCACTTTTAATTAAATTCAAATTTAATTAAATAGTTATCCTAAATTGAATAAATCTAATTTATTTAATTTCCCCAAATTGCAACCAAATTGAATTAAATTACTTTATTTCAATTAAATCCTATTATCCCTCCATCCACTTGAAAAATCCCAAACCCCTTTCTAATCCCTTCTAGACTCTTCTAATCACTTCTAATTAGCCTAACCCATCTTCTAAACTTTGTCACATCCCTAAGCAAGGGGAGGTCACTTCTCAAACCCTCAAAGTCTTTGATAACCATTAAAGGCTTCCAACCTTCAACCACTTAATTCCTCAAAGTCTTTGATAACCATTAAAGGCTTCAAACCTTCAACCACTTAATTCCCCAAAGTCTTCAATAACCATTAATGGTTAACTCAAACCCTCTTACATGGTTAAATCATTTGTTTTGACTCAACCTTTACCCAACCCAACGGTCTCATTAGGCCTTTAATGCTTTGACCATGATTATCTCTTAATCATTTGCACAAAGGTTTATCCTTGGATTAACTCTTAATCCAGTGGGTAATCCTAATTTAAGCTTGACCCTTACCCTCTAGATAACCATAAGGTCTTCTCAGGCATTTAATGTCTCCAACCCCTTCTCTCAACCCAACCCTATGTTGACACTTGTCACCATTTCATTGGTGCAAATTGCAAACATGGATCCCCAACTTTCAAACTCAACCCTTGATCAACCCATTCAATCTTGACCATCCATTGCCCTATTTTTGCTATAAATAGAACTCTCATTCCTCCATTTTCAATCATCCTCCAAATTTGTAATATCATACTTATGCTCAAATACATTCAAGCTTTCATATCATTTTTATGCTCATCATTTAGCCTCTTTGAAATCAGGAATTAGTCTAAATATGCATGTTTAGAATATTTATTTATCATTTTAGCTCAATCATGGACTAAATATATCATGTTAGGATAGTATTTATACTAACCTTGTCATCTTATAATCTAGTTTATTGTATTTTAAGATCATGCATAGCTTAGGATGCATCTCATACTAAAATCTATCAAAGCATCCCTCGTTCTTGCATTTGCCATCCCTAAACCATTTTGCTCAGTGATCTGAGAGCAAAAACATTGGTTTGAGGGACATTGTAAGATAGAGAACCATGGGACCCACCTTGGGAAGCTGAGTAATACTTCATTACTCCATAGCTTGCACCAAGAAAACTTGTGTGTGTGGGTGGACAGGTATTTTGGAACATATTTTCACATATTAAGTTCTATCGACCTGCTTTTCCCGCATACAGCCACAAATCCGGAATAAGGCATATTACACGTCCAGCATGCATCTCCAAGATCCACAACACCAAATACTCAACACAACTGAATCACCAACCACAACACTATACACAATGTCGGATGACCTGTTCTTCTCACTAGACCTCACCGAACCTCAATCAATCTTCTAGTATGAGTGAATTCTGATCTCTAGACTGGATATCTAACTCAAGTTGCCATCAATGACAACATCTGATCAGAAATGCAATGTCTCTTTCCGACAAAGTTTATGGTAGATTCCTCATCCATTGTGGATTAAACTCAATTTTTATGGCATGGCTAAGAGAAATCCTGGAAGAGCAGGTGGTGGTTGTCTACTCTTTAGGGATTTGGAAGGTAAATTGTGGTTCTTCATTCTTAAAGCTTTAGGTTAGAGACCAACAATAATACTAAGGCTAGAGTAGCATTGTGGGGCCAATGATTACTAGAAAGAAGAGATGGAAAAAATTATGGGTTGAGGGAGACTCCATAGTGATAATAGAGGCTTTCAATGGAAGATCTATGTATTCAAGAAAACTAGGAGAAATAGTAGATGAATCTAGAAAGGTTAAGGAATTCTTTTATGATATCCATTTTTCCCATATTAGGGGAGTGGGGAACTAGGTTGCTAATTGGGTGGCCAATAAGGGTTTCCAACTATGGAAAAATGTCAAAGTTAACCTTCAATTCTAGTAGAAGAAGTTGTTATATGAGACTATTCAATTGATACACGACGATATCAAGGCTCACCCTTTTGATTGGGCTCCGAAGTGGAGAACCAATGATATGATAATTAATTAATTTAATTGATTTGTCAATGATGTTTGGGTTGATTAGAGTGCAGATTGATTCCTTATTGGAATTTTGGCATAGGATAGTTTCATTGGATTCTTTATTTTTGCAATTTGATGCCTTTATTTGTTCTATGTGCCTCCCTACTATTGGTTGTGGTGTGTTCCCATTTGCCTCTTGATATCATAGGGGATGTGGTACCATATGTGCTTTCTTTTTGTATCTAGTTAGTCGGTTGCTAGTGATGGTCATGTGTCTCCTTGTAGTGGTAGGGGAGAGGGAGTAGTAGTCATGAGTGCTAACTTTGTCAACATGTAGCCATCAGATGGAATATCATAGGACCTCCATTTCTTTTTAGAAAAGTAAAATGGACACTTAGCTATCTAGAACTAAGGTTTGAAGGCATGAATCATCATGCAACTCGTCAAAATAACACATATAGTGCTTAGTGTCCAAAAAATAAATTTTTAAAGATTCGAAGAACAATCTAAAAATACCTTGTAGTTAAATAAAATAAAATGATTTGTAATTAGTATAATATTGTATTTCTATGTAAAATATAGCTGATATGCAACTTAAATGAACAAATACCTATTAGTAATCATAAATGTGTGTTATCTCCAACATTTTTATCCAACACTAAAGGATCAATAGTTGTACACAAAAAAAATGTTTTTTGTTATAAAAATAGCATATTATTATCTAAAATACAACTTATATTGAACACAAAGGGACCAATTGTTGAGCACTAAAACCTTTGGACAATCCCTCACATTTCATGAAAAAGACAAAGTATTTATTCTGTTCACCTTTTATATTTGTGACAAGACAAATTATTAGTATGAAATACTCCAATGCATATACATTGTCACCCCAATAGTTGTACACATACGAATAATATTTTTTGACTATGATAATAGTATTTGTTTAAGCGAGAATCGTATTTTATAAATGACAAACTTAGGATAGAGATGACATTTTGTTTGAAACAAAAACATTTATTTTGTTGTGACTGTATACATTTATGTCTTTTTTATATAACATCTATAGGTTCTCTTGTGTTCCAAGTATTGATCCATTTTCACCAACATTTGGTAATATAGTATAAATATGTGGGAAAACTGAACATTATAAGCACAAATGAATGTACAATTATTAGATCTTGCACAACTACAACAATTGAACCATAGATACTATTTCAAAATATGGTTGTTATTATTATTATGTACATTCTATACTTCCTCAAAATTACATATTGGAAAACCCTAAAAAAAAAAGGTGAAGAAATATGACCTACTCAATTATACTGAATTTTCCAGATTTCTAGCCTACTAAGTCATGCGTCCATGAAATTTTTCAGATCTCTGGTATGTTCAATCGCCCATTTTCCTTCATCCTTTTCTTCACCAATTTTTGAGGTTCTAAAATAATTTAATATATATTTCAAAAGAAACTATAAATTTTAAAAAATAAAAATAAAAAATAAGATAATGAATACTAGTTACATGTAAGAGTAAAATAAATTTTCAAATGAAAATAACATAAAAATAAATAATATAGTCTTAAAATAATATAAAGTAAATAAAATACTAATATATATGATAGACAAATATATATAACTATTCACTTAGTACATGTTTTTATTCTATCTGTGTATTCATTTTTCTTTCTTTCTTTCTTTTTCCTATTTCTTCTCATTTGTTGTATGTCTTGTTGTCATTCCTATCCTACCCCTTTTTTAGAATTATTTATACATTTAACTATTCATTTAGTACATGGTTTTATGTTATCCATGTATATTCGTTTTCTTCCATTCTTTTTTCTCCTTTCTTTTCATTTATTTTCTGTCTTGTTGTTATTCCCCTACCCTAACCCCTTTTTTAGTATTAATTTCTATGATCCATATTATAAGTCTCTCAACATGGCAAATGATGAATCAACTAGTGTGATCTATAACTTTGATAAAAAATACATGATGGGTCTCCTAGTGTGATCTATAAATTAGATACATGGCTGAATCCAAAACAAGTATATGAGAATTTCATGGAATATGGAAAATTCATCCCTTCTATAATTTCATTACATCTTCTACAATCTGAAGTCTATATTTTTTGTTAAAACTTATATGAATGCAATGTAGAAAATAACAACCCTAGAAGAAATTTTTCCCAACATTAGTGTGTGAGTAATACAGAACAAGTAGGATGGTGAAGATAACACGAAATCAAGAAGTTGGCAAGCATATAATAGGGAAAATGATTTAGATTTAAATAGAAAAACCTATGCATGGATTTCCAAATTACATTCCAATGAAAGAAAGGGAAATGTTAATCTATGTCTTTCAAGGTAGGCATTCTCGGATTGGAGGAAGTAATAGATGAGAATCCATATGATGATTCTAGCAGATCTTAATCTTTAATTTTTAGAACTCTTGATTATTGTTCTTTATAATAAAAGATTGTTGATCACCTATAAATATGAAAGAAAGAATATTTTGATTATTGTTCTCTATAATAAAAAATTGTTTATCAGAAAGAATATTAAATCATACTTTGTTTTTCAATTAAATTTCTTTTTAACTAAAAAACTTGCATATAAAAAATATAACCAAATTTATTATGGGATTAAAAACAAAATGACCATTAAAAACATAGTAAAAATTAGATAAAGAACACTAACAACCACTTTACATTAATGTCAAACACTAGCACCCAACTATTGCTAGTGTATAGGGTCTCAAATATAATTACTCAACACCCACCATATATTGGTTATTCTTAAACTACATTTAACGTAATGATCAAAGGTAAAATTTGACCCTAAATGGTCAGAAATGGGCAGTGGTCTCCATCATTATAGTAAGATCCTAAAATGACCAACGTTTTGCGGGCTAGAGACAATACGCTCGGCACTTGGCGTATATGGCTTGTAAATTTGAAGAAAAGGAGTTGCTTGTCCACATCAATCATACTTTTCAGGATGCCATCATCTCTCTCCTTCAAAAGTCCTTACCAGATATTCACCGACCCCATGTCATAAGCAGTGAATTCGGTCTGCCGTAGAAAACTGGTTTCTGAGATAGACTAGTTTGGTATCTCCATGTTTGATAGGACTTCTATAAATTGGAGTGGAGGAGAAACCTCGGATTAAACAAGATAAGATCTTCCTCGCCCAGTAGGATATAGCATTACAGCCAAAATGTCTCTTCCTTGCATTACACCATTGCCTTGCAGTATGGTTGGACACAAGTTACAGAAGCCACCAATCCATAAGCCTCTTTTTTATCACAAGCCTTTCAATACGCCATACCTTAAAAAGAAAATCCCTGCGCGCAGCAGACTTGCTAAAACTACCATCAATATGGCAGTGATAACCACTGATGAAGGCATAACACGACGCATTGGCAATCATCATCCTAACTTGTGGGATGATGATTTCATACAATCTCTCCCAAAAGCTTATGAGGTAAGCTAATTTACTCTTTATTTTGAGCTCAGTTAATGATTAAATACTTAGTTTCTAGAGTTTTCTTTAGGATCATACTACATGATCTATTTCTGATATATTTTTGTTTAACTCCTTGGATCTGTGATCCTTTCTTATATTTATTAATTATTATAAAAATAGAAATTTATATTGACCTATAATTTATTTATTTATATAAAGTTTGTAAAACTTTATTGTAAATAATATTCACTAAGATGGTCTATTTACTTATTACCAAAAATAGAGTTACCTTTAATTTTATTATTTAATATGTCAAAAAATTCTACTTAATTTACAAAGTATTTACCCTATATACCCTTTTAGTAGTTACAATATCATTTTTATAAAAATGACATTCTTTGGGTCTCATTAATTTTTCCATTTTTGTTATATATAATAGAAATATTAGAATGGAAAGAAATTGGTAGGTATTCATGAATATTAAAATGTTCAAAATTAAAAGATGTAACTAAAGGAACCCAACCAAAATAAGAAACACAACACATATTCTATCACTAAGATAGGATGACATACTAAGACGAGGGACGGATTCTCCTATTGAAAAACTATCCAAATGTAAATTTAATAAAAAGATAATTATAGACCTCCTATCCATTCTAATGTTTTTTGTGTAAGTGGCAACACTCCTCCCTAACCAGATAATATATGTAGAAAAGAAACCATGGCAATGACCTACATGTACCTTAATTCCCCTCCATAAGAAATAAGGTGATTCCATTACTGGGAAGATAATAAAAAGATGTTTTGAGTAGAATAATGATGATAGTACAAAGAACACTCCATAGGTTCTTGATGAGGTAGTAGAAGCACATAACAATTTTAGTGTCAAGTTCATTATCTATTTTTACATCTAAAATAAACATAGGTAAAAACATAGATCTACATTGCCAAAAAAATCTATAGCATTTCTATTTAAAATAACATAATTTTTAGCAAGATAAATTTGAATACACTATTTAGAGAAATTTTTAATTTTAACAATGTAAATAGGCCATGAGATTGCATGTCACAAAATAACAATGCAATATGAAATATATCTTAGATTAAATGAAGGGAAAAATTATTTGTCCACTATGAAACATTTTAGAAATTGGCAAGTCCCAATGCAATGTTTAAATGACTCCAATATTCGAAAAGATAAAAATTTTAAGATAATAAAATAATTATTCATCATATTTTACATGAATTAGAAGTCCTAGGTAAAGTAAACATTCCTAAAATGATAAATAGCAGGAAATTTTTTTTTAAAAAATAAAAAAATGAAAGCCTATTTTAAAAGTAGAATTTTATACCTATCACATATCATAGTTATAAAAGACATGGGAGAAAATACTAAGCACCCTATAAGTATTAGCTATAATTCCTAGATATAACGTTGAAATTTTATTGCCAATATTTCCACACAACTATTAAAATTATTTTCTCTCTCTCTCTCATTACATATATATAATTTTCTATTCATCTCTTTAATTGAAAAAAATGTAGATAGATTATAATTATTTTATTAAAAAGAGTAAATTTTAGGTTATTGTTTTTGCTCTTTATAAGAGACCTAGTATACAAGGTGGAGGTATATTAAATATTTCTTTTTGTTTTTTAATTGCACTTTAATATATTAGTTTTACTTGCAATACCAATGTGAATACAATGTTGAAAACTTAAATATTGTTTACATTTCCATTTCTCAATTAAATTAAATCTTATATTATACATACTTAATATGGTCAACTTACTAATAACATACTAGTTTTACTCAACATTTTAAAGCAATTTGAATTGTATTTTTTAAAATTTATATGGTTATTTGACTTAATATCTATTTTTCAGGTTGATTTGGCTAGTTTTTCTTGTTAATTTTATTATCATAAAATATTAATATTAACTTGGAATGTTTTTTGAATGTAGTGGGAAGTTTATATAGATGCCTACATGAAAGAAGCAGAGTGGCTTGCTATGGGTTATACACCATCTTTAGAGGAATATTTAGAGAATGGAAAAGTGAGTGCTGGGTCCCGTGTTTTGACCTTGCAACCTGTGTTAACTTTAGATGCACCTCTTTCTGATGAAATTCTCAAAGAAATTGATTACCCATCAAGATTTGATGAGTTATTATGCTTAACCCTCAGATTAAGAGGTGACACAAGGACTTTTAAGGTATGTTATATATTTAAAAAATGTAACAGTCATAGACTCATGTTTCTTTGTATATGATCAGTTAAAATAGATTTTAGTTAGCCATAATTTACATCTCACAAAAAAATAATGTTTATTGTGAAGGCTGAGGCAGATCGTGGAGAAGTGGTATCATGTATAACATGTTACATGAAAGACCACCCTGAATCTAATGAGGAAGATGCACTGAACTATCTCAATTCTTTAATTGATGAAAGACTTAAAGAATTGAATTGGGAATATTTGAAATCACATAATGTTCCATTAGTTAGCAAAGATAATGCATATAATTTATCAAAAGGTCTTCAACTTTTCTACAAAGAAAGAGATGGATTTAGTGTCTCTAACATTGAGACAAAGAATCTTATTAGCAAAATTATGATTGAACCAATACCAATATGACTTTTGAATTGGTTCATGTATTTATAAGTGGAATATCATCATGTAATAGAGTCTCCTACCCTCATCAATATTATATATATTGAAAATATGTAACTTATCATAACTTATTATTTTATAGAATAAAAGTCACCATATTTTCTTTCTTAATTTATATCAAATTGTAAGGTTTTCCAAAATATAAATATCTTTGGTTGAATTTTTTAAATTTAATTTCATAATATTTTTATTGTTTGGGACTACAAATAATTACCACTTATCCTACAACTATAATTAAATGTCACTCCATAATTTTCACTCAAATTTATATAATTTAATTGATATAATTTAATAATTACTTATGTTTTAAAAATTTAATGCTTGTTTAATGATAAATCTATTTAAATATATAAAACAATTTATGTTTCTAAAAAAGGAAAGGAATCAATTACAAGCCTCACTCGGAATAAATGTTTTAGGAAACAAAATGATTAGGTGTTCAAACCATAAAATAATTTCTACAACCTCAATTGAGGAATTTGGTGATAATTAAACCTATCAAAGTCATAGAAGACTACTAAGCAAACAACACTAATAATAATTTAAGATAATGATGATTCATCATCTCAAAATACTCTAGTTTTTCTATAAGAGTAAGGAAAATAAGTTAAAAGTGAGCTCTCCATAGTTGAATAAATGTCAACATTGATTAAACCCTTGACATAAAAATGAAACATTTCTTTTTGGTTATGATTTTCTCTTACTATTCTTGTTATTTGAAGGATTGGTGAGATATTTGAACCAAATGAGAGGAAATACCAATCCATTTCCTAACTCTCATGCTAGATGAAGAATCCTAAACTCCATAATATTTGCCCAAAAAACCCTTAGAGCTACATTTAAGATGAAAATTATCAAAAGGGAATTTATTACCATTATTATTCTCCTTTATTTCCTTTTTTTCCCCATGTACTCATCCCCGATTAGCTTTGGGACTACAATTTACTTTTTACTTAAAAAATTAAAAAATTTCTAGTTATATATTTGTAAGAATTTGTCTACAACTATTCAAAAATTTACTTTTAATTTAAAAATTTCTAGCTATATAATTGTAAGAATTTGTCTACAAACAATTCATCTTCCTTAAATTTCAAGTATTGAAAGACAAAAAATTCAACCTTAGTGTCACTTGATACATCCAAGTCACCATCACTTTTTCTCCTTAAAGAATATGTAGTGTTTTGAAAACATTATCTATTGATTATCAAATATTATTTTTGTGTATGACTTCTTATACATCCTATATTCAATTAAAAGAAACTATATAATAAACACTCCATATATATAATGTTCTACATTGAATTATGATAAGATAAACTTTAAATATTAGTCTCATAATTAATATCGAAACCTAAAATATTAAGAGATTGCCTATATCAAACAAGGTTTTCTATAAAATTATAGAACAATAGTTTTAATACATACCATATAGATTTTTTAGAAATATTATAAAAGAAAAAAAAATATTATGTCTATGAAAAAACATAAAAAAGTATTACCCTAAAAATTTTGGAGAGATTATTATTCCATCATGAAGTTGCAGACTTCAAGGGATTGAGCCAGGAAACTATCCAACCACACATAAGAATGTTCCAACTTGAGAAATGAAGAACAACAAGATTGAAATACAATGCTAGACAAGAACTTACAATGAGTTGCTATAAATTGATGCTCAATCGATATGATATAATGTACAAATGACCTTGCTTATATTGGTAAGTGAGGAGGGAGTAGTTACAACTACCCCATGACACAATTAAATGCATAATGTTGACTCATCTCTATTGATTTAGTTTAAAAATTTGAATCAGCATTGATCATTTCCTTTATAAAAGTGTGACATAGCTTTGTACTTTTAAAACTCTCACTATTCTTCTTATTTGAAGGATTGGTGAGATATTTGAACCAAATGAAAGGAAATACCAATCTATTTCCTAACTCTTGTGCTAAAGGAAGAATCCTAAACTCCATAATATTTGCCCAAAAAACCCTTAGAGCCACATTTAAGATGAAAATTATCAAAAGGGAATTTATTACCATTATTAGTCTCCTTGATTTCCTTTTTGTTCCCATGTATTCATTCTCAATTAGCTTTGGGACTACAATTTACTTTTTTCTTTAAAAATTTCTAGTTATATATTTGTAAGAATTTGTCTACAACTATTCAACACTTTACTTTTAATTTAAAAAACTCTACCTATATAACTGTAAGAATTTGTCTACAAACAATTCATCTTCCTTAAATTCCAAGTATTGAAAGACAAAAAATTCAACCTTAGTGTCACTTGATACATCCAAGTCACCATCACTTTTTCTCCTTAAAGAATAGGTAGTGTTTTGAAAACATTATCTATTGATTATCAAATATTATTTTTGCATATGACTTCTTATACATCCTATATTTAACTAAAAGAAACTATATAATAAACACTCCATGTATATAATGTTCTACATTGAATTATCATAAGGTACACTTTAAATATTAGTCTCATAATTAATATCGAGACCTAAAATATTAAGAAATTACCTATATCAAACAAGGTTTTCTATAAACTTATAGAACAATAGTTTTAATACATACCATATAGTTTCTTTAGAAATATTATGAAAGAAGAAAAACTATTATGTCTATGAAAAAACATTAAAAAGTATTACCCTAAAAATTTTGGAGAGATTATTATTCCATCATGAAGTTGCAGACTTCAAGGGATTGAGCCAGGAAACTATCCAACCACACACAAGAATGTTCCAAATTGAGCAATGAAGAACAACAAGATTGAAATACAATGCTAGACAAGAACTTAATATGAGTTGCTATAAATTTCAGATGATCAATCGATATGATATAATGTACAAATTATCTTTCTTATATTGGCAAGTGAGGAGGGAGTAGTTACAAGTACCCTATGACATAATTAAATGCATAATGTTGACTCATATCTATCTAGAATGAAACCTAAGATAACTAACTTAAACAATATTAAATGATTGTGTCATGTGACTGTTGGTATTTTGGTATGGTTTTGTCATTGATGTCAACATCTACTGAATACACCTACTTTGGAGATCCAGCAACATTCACCGGCAAACAGTAAACTGTGCAACAATTACTGGTATATGATTCACCGGCAGGATATATTGTTCACCGGTACCTAGAAGGATATGGAAGACACTACATAATGTCCAAGACATCATGTGGACACTTTATTTTGAAGTAATAATAATTGGTATATTCATATTTGCATATTTTCTTTTACTGATAAATAGGTCCAGGTTATTTAGGGTTACACCGGCAAGTTTATCTTTTCCAAATCAGCATGGCATGATTTATTATTGTTGTAAATGCATTAAGCCAACATGTTTAATCGACTTTTGCATCAGATATTATATTATTTGTAAAATGTTTTTATTGTAATATCTTATAGAGCTGACCTACTAAAATTGGTCTTAGGGTATGGTATAAATGTAAGATCTTATTTGTAAGATCAAGTGTGGAATGCGAAAAAGATTTGAGTGAAGGTATATGCGAGATCAAGTAGAGGCATACACGAAGACATCATTTGAAGGTGAAGTTAGGTTTTTGTAGAAGCATATCAGCATTACACTGGTACTGAATCCAGCATATGAAGATGCTATTTTGTGTAGTACATTCTTATTGGATTTAACCATCCAACTATAGTCAGTGTGACTCCCATTTGTGATTGAGCAGTGAGCTCTAGGCTGTTCGCCTTTCTGCATGTGCAGACCCCTTTTGTACACTTATTATCTGCAGTAGTATCATCTGATTGTGGGTAAGGTTTCCCACTGTGGTTTTTCCCCTTACAGGGTTTCCACGTACAAATATTGGTGTCATGTGTTGTGGATGACTTTATGTTTTTGTTTGATGCATTAATCCTTACCGATATAGCAATTTACTATTAACACTGTCTACCGGCATACTTAACTAGTTTACCGACATTAAGCATTAAGTGGTTAATTAGTTTTGGTTTGAATTTATTAGGCAACTGATTCACCCCCCCCCCCAACCTCTTAGTTATCTCCAGGATCTAATAGTGACAACTAAGGTATTCTAGAAGTAAACTTAACATGTGTGAATAGGTTCTAACCATTATCTAGTTAGTAAATATCCTTATTCACACAAACACTCCCCTTAAGTGCAACTTAAGGAGAAAAATTATTATGCAAAACTAATTATGAAGGTGCGATTTTTACGGGTCTCGACAACTAGGCCATGTTAGGTACCCATGCACAACCAATCATGCAACTAGGAAATTTACACCAAATTGAGACCAAAAGTGATGATGGTGAAGAAATAAGGGAGTGTAAAGTGGAAAATTTGGGAGCTTAGCAAATTTGCCATTTGAAAGGGGAAAATCACTGAGCTCAATTTTCACATAGGGAAACTTTACATTCAAAAGAGGGGTTGAATCTACTAGATCGAATCCTAAATGATGCAAGGACTGAATACTAAGTAGATTGGTTGAAATTGGAATGTGGTTGACCCTCTTTTGTACATTGCATAAGTCAAGTGTTGAAATTGAAGACAAAATAGGCAGAAACAGTGAGCTACAGATTCAGGATTCATTTGTGCACTTGGATATGAGAAGTTTGAGATGATTTGGAGCTACTCCACAAAATTGGGCAAAAGTTGGGGTCACCGCCAACTTGGTCCTCTGAACTTTCCGCACATCAAAAAGGGTTTTTTTATCTCTAAAAATAAAGCTTAATTCCAAAAGTATAGTTGCGAACATCCTTCCTACACACATAAAGAAGAAGAGAGGGGTTGGTAATAGGGGTTTTCCTAATTCAAACCCCAATTTGGAATCAACCTTGAATGGAATATTGCAAATACTTGAAATAAATGATGAAAAGGTATACCTTCAGATATGTAATAGATGATGATGATGCTTTGCTTCTTAGATGTAATCACATATGTTGTATGAAATGACATGAACATGACTAAACCCTAACACACATACATGCTTGCAAATAGATGAATGAAGAGTATGCCGCCTTGAGGAATTCTTGATGATGAATGCTTGGATGCTTGAGCACTTGAATGCTTGAGATCCAATTCTACCTTCATGAATGTATGATCCTATATCAAAATAAGAGGGGAAGACCTCCTTATATACTTGCCTATTGTCAAATATTTAATTTTTTGACAGAGGCCATCATAGGGGATTAATTTCCCACTCAAAATTTAGAGAGGGCCTAGGGACCAAGACAGGTCCCAATTAGGGAGGACCAGGGCATGGTGCCCTTGTCCTACCCTAGTTTGGGCCAGGATCAAAGGGCTATGCAATTTGTAAGATGCAAATATGAGGTTTGGGTGCACAAAAGAGGCATAAATAGGTCCAGATCAAGCATGGCGATGAAACCGGTAGGGCGAGTGCCCAAAATATGGCCAAAATTACATAGGATGCAAAATTTAGTCCCCACTTTAGCAGGATTATGGGCTTATGCAAATACTCATAGTAAAGTAGAAGAAAGGGAGACAAAGATGAAGAATGCAGAGCAAAATCACAAGGAGTATAATATATCACTAATTTCAAGGAAGTAAGCCCCCAATCTTAGGATCTTAACTAACTCAAACATATGCAAGGGCACACAAAAAAACAAAAAAACAAAAAGACAAATCAATAAAAAAAGACAAACAAAGGCAAATACACAAAGGCACATAAGACCCAAAACAAGACCCCAAGTCAACTAACCAAAGAGACCTCGATATCAAAATTTCTCAACAACTAATATCATTCTTGAAAATGCAATTTCCCAAACACAAATGATCGCAAAAAAGAGAAAAGCAAGCATCATCCATGAAATATCAAATAGAAAAACTATGAGTTCATGAGAGGAAGAAGAGAGAGCATGAATACACTCTAGATGTATTTATCGAGGTGATACATGAGAAGAATGATGAGAGAGAGCATGGAATACTCACCCCTAGGTGTTTTTATCTAGGTGATCCATGGTGAGAAAGGACATGGACAACTCACCCCTAGATGTTTTTATCCAAGTGATCCATGTGGGGAGGAGAGTAAGAATATTCTAGTTGTTTTTAGCTAGTTCCACCCATCCTCGTGCATGTGTGCAAATGATGTCTGGTTTCAAGTATATAGCACCCCGTTTAAGAGTCTTTGCTTTATTTTTTAGTGTGCTTCAACCTATTTAAGACTTGTAATGTAAATAAAAATTCCAAGGGGTGATTATGTGTGTGCAAATGTGTAAATGCCAAGAGGCAGATACATGTCTGGTTTCGAGGCCATCCCATTTAAGACTTTTCTATTTTTGGTGATGTGTTGACACTGTCTAAGACATATATCAAATGTTGTATATGGTTTCGAGTGTGAAGCATCCCACTCTAAGATTTTTTACTATAAATCTAAGAATGAACACCCAGTTTAAGACATGCAAAAATGATATGCAAGAGGTACAGTACAATATGATACAAGGGAACGGTATGGGTGCCCCCCGCTTAAGATATTAACATAGTTTTATGTTGATATCTTAAGGAAGATAGAGACAAGGATACCTTACCTTCAACACCAAGGATATATCATATAGGCAACAATGTCATAAATTCAAGCTAGAGAGGGAATAGTCTTCAAGCAAGGATAAGATAGTTGAAAAAGAGATATCTTGCAACAAGTGTAAAGGGGATCCTTGGAGGAGAAGAGATGTTTTCTCAAAAGACATCTACCTCCAAGATGATCTATCTTGCACAAACATAACATATTGTACCAAAATAAGGGAAGGAGATCAAGAATTCATACCTTTCTCGTATTACTAGGTGAAATAGATTCTTGATGAACGATGACATACTTTTGACCCAATTTTAGGGGTGAATTTATGATAGATATACATTTCTAAGTGAAGAAGAGGTTGTAGCCAAGAAATTACACCTCTTGTATAAGAGAGAATTGTTGAGAAAATAATAACTTCACACAAGGAATGACACCCCATTATGAACAAACACCACTCCACAAAGGAAAAGTAGATCCTTAGAGAGGAAGAGATATCAATCAGTGCCCCCCAAGTGTAATGACAATGAGAATAATTACACAATATTTGAAGGAGAGATTAAGCATAAGGAAATGAAAAATAAACTCACATGAATCAATATCAAATGCAAGAAAAGACATTAGTATATGTAAAATGCATCTCAAAAGAAGTGGTAATCTTCAAACATAGAGAGAGATAAAAAGAAAGATAAAAAATATTCCCCTAAGGAGGTATTTAATCATAAGAGACATAGAATTGCAAGAAAGGATATCCACACATGAAAAATGCAACCCCTAAAGAGAAGGGTGATAGATGAGAAAGAGAGGGAAAATAACCATCCTTTCCCCCCAATTAAGAGGACAAGGAGAAGAACTACACATCTTCTAAATAGAGGTTAGTCATAAGAGACATGCCATTTCAAACAAAGAATAGATCCTCATAAGGGACAGACATGTATTCACATAGAGAATAATCCTATGCAAGAAAGTGAATCACATTATGGGGTGTGTGCACAAAGATGGTGGTCAAAAAAGTGGACACCACCAAAAAAAAACTTGGAAAAATAGGCAGCGCGTACGCGGTTTTAAAATTTCAAATTCCCGCGTACGCACTTAGGTTTGTTCTTCTTGAGCCTAGAAAAGGTAGCGAGTACGTGTTGCTTTTAAGAAAATGAGCGCATACGTGCTACACCTAGGAAAATTAGTGCGTACATGCTGCTTATAGGAAAATGAGCGCGTACGCGCTAATAATCCAAATAAAACTGTGTACGCAGTGCTTGGTAAAAAAAGTTTTAAAAAAAAAACTAGGTCTCATTTACCCATAAAGTGTGTTTTTTACTTTGTTTTTTTCCCATTTTCTAACCTAAACCGCGAACGGGGTGCTAAATTTGTCCTTCAGGCTATGGATCAAGGTTAGTTTTTGTTTATTTTTGTCTTTCTTTCCAGTTTATGCAATTTGTTTTACATTTTGAATTTAATTTCATTAATTTTGATTAGGTTTTTTCATTTTTTGTTTCAAAAACCAGATTCTTCTAATCTAGAACAAGAACAACCAAATGCACCTCCTGAAAACCCACAAGAACAACCAAATGCACCTCTTGAAAACACACAAGAACAACCCCCAATTCCTCCTTTTGACTGCACAGCTGAAACATAGGAAGAATTAATTAATCAGTTAAGATAAAATACGTCTAAAATAAATACACTGATTGTAAAATTGAAAACTTCTGAACTTGACCATCATCAATCCCTCGCCACTAGCCTAGAAACATTAGCTAGTGGTGCCATAGCTGTTTCCACATAAATTACCAAATGGGGAAGCTTTAGGGATAGGTGTCGTCAATTCTATGCCAATGGGCTATCATACGATGGAGTAAAAATCAAACATATTTCTAAACAACAAATATGTGCCCTTTTTGTTGATCCCAAAACTTATCAATCATTACCCCTTAATGCAAAGAGGTTTCACATACATTGGTGTACCAATGTGTAGATGAAGAATCTTTTTTGGCAGAGGTGGTGGATGGTCTTTGATGATCTACCTTGTAATAATTATGAGGTGCCATTATATTTTTTGAGAAAAATATATTGTGAGTTTGTGCTCAATGTGTGGCCAAACCATTTTGACATGAGAGAGTTTCATCATAGAGGTGGTAGCTCTATCCAAGATAACGTGGAGCTCATAGGTGATTAGCTGTGGAGAGTCGCCACCCCCTAGCACCCAAACCCAAGGTGCATTAGGCTGTCCCATTAGAGCTGAAAGAGTTGATGGAGCTACAAACTATTCAGGCAGCCACAACATTGACTGGTGCCATCATCTAGCATGGGACATCATTAGCACACCCTATTGTATTGGATGATGACCCATTAGAGGGCGACAGAGAGCCCATCGAGCATATGTGTGTCAGTTGCTCGAGGATATGCTCGGGGATAGATGATGCAGCCGGTGTAGATGGATACTCATATCATCTATGCATGATTTGTGGTTGTAGATGTTAGGCTCACACGGTTAAGGATGTCGTGTTGACAGATGAGTTGATGGACATGGTGTTTGCCCATGAGCCACAGACACAGGTGTGTTGATTTGAATTCATAACATTTAATTTATCAGTCACTTTAAATTTGTAATTACATAAATGAATTTTCATTTATACATAAATTTAAATTGAGACAAATAATATGCATTTCAGGATGCAAGAGCGGTATCCCATACACCTCCCATAGTTACCATAGCTGCAACTTCGATGCCTGAGGTATAAATTTTGTAACATGTTAAAATAGAATAGTACACTTTGAATTCAAAAAAATACAAGATATACTAACTATCTTTAATGCTTGGTCCAATTTCTGGTTTGTAGGTGTTGACAGGGGACGAAATGTCCCAGATTGATGACATCATGCTCTCAACAATCGATTTTGGCCTACAAGGCTATATGGTATCATATTTTGTACAACTATTTTTATGTATTGTTTTGATGGAATATGCAAGTCATTTCATTTTAGAGTTTTAAAATTATGTTTAATTTATTATCTGTACTAATATCTCATGTTAATTTTGTGTTTTTAGGGTACCCCCTCCACGTCTAGGGCTCATCCTAAGAAAAAAAATTCCTTGAAGACACCAAAACGTGTGAAGAAGGTAATTGAACACATTTTTAGTTGTACAATTGTTTGAAAATATTGAAATCAAGTATTAGTTGGGGTTTGTAGATTGATTAGTGTTTGTTGGGGTTTGTAGAAATGGAGGGAAATCAAGTATTAGATTGAGAGAGAGAGAGGGAGAGGGGGGAGAGTAGGGGGCAGGGAAAGAGGAGGGGTCTTAAGGGGTCACTAGATATCATATGACCTCTTAGGAAACAATACAACCTCTAATGACACGTAAGGGGTCATATGGTGGTCTAATAAAATGATATATTAAATTTAAAGTTATGAATAGAACATCATACAAAGAGACTCCAAGTGAACAAACAACGAGGCTTCACTAAAAAGCAAGTGTAAGAGCTTTACCTAACCCTAAGAGTACTGCCTAAGTTATAAAACATATGATGCTATTAAATTTGCAAGGTTATAAGACTAATCTCGATTGTGACTATAGGAATTACACACTTGATTTCTATCATGGGTATGTACCGTTCCAAACTATTTGACAAGTGATGATCATCATATACTACCATTTCCATGCATACAACAAACTTTAATTTCTTTAGGTGACAGGCATTGTGTAACAACATGGGAACTCTCGCATACCCACCACTATCATTCTACAGGACATCATTTGTGTTACTCTCCCTCTTTCTCTTCGTACCTGTTCTTTTCTTCTGAAAAACATATTGCAGGTAGAGAGAGAGGGAGAGAGAGGGAGAGAGAGAGAGACAGGGGAGGGAAGGTTGAGAGAGGGAGAGAGGTAGAGGGAGGGAGAGGGAGAGAGAAGAGGGGGGTGGGAGAGAAAAAGGGGTATGGATGAAGGGAGAGGGGGAGAGTGAGAGAGAGAGAAAGAGAGAGAGAGAGGGGGGGAAGGTAGAGAGAGGGAGAGAGATAGAAGGAGGGAGAGGGAGAGAGAGAGAGAGGGAAAGGGGGAGAGTAGGGGGGAGGGAAAGAGGAGGGGTGTTAAGGGGTCACAAGATACCATATGACCTCTTAAGAAACAATACGACCTCTAATGACACCTAAGGGGCCATATGGTGGGCTAATAAAATGATATATTAAATTTAAGGTTATGAATAGAACATCATACAATGAGACTCCAAGCAAACAAACAACAAGGCTTCACTAAAAAGCAAGTGTAATAGCTTGACCTAACCCTAAGATTACTGCCTAAGTTCTAAAACATATGATGTTATTAAATTTTCAAGGTTATAAGACTGATCTCGATTGTGACTATAGGAATTACACACTTGATTTCTTTCATGGGTATGTATCATTCCAAACTTTTTGACAAGTGATGATCATCATATACTACCATTGCCATGCATACAACAAACTTTAATTTCTTTAGGTGACAGGCATTGTGTAACAACATGGGAACTCTCGTATACCCACCACTATCATTCTATAGGACATCATCTATGTTACTTTCCCTCTTTCTCTTCCTACCTATTGTTTTCTTTTGAAAAGCATATTGTAGGTACTCCGACTCATCATGTTGCTTTGTTGACACAATTTTCCACATCTAGTCTACTCATGTAAAAACACATTCGAGAAGAATATTGCTACATGTTTCCTTGTTTGTCACGGTAATACATCTATGGTTCAATTTCAAACCCTATTCCTCCTATTCAATATATGCACAATAATCCATCAGTCAATTTTTTTAGGAGAGGATACATGATAAAAATCAAAGAGGAAGTTGCAGACAAGAAATAAATTCACTTACTTCTATACAAGTGCAAACACAGTTGCAGTGGGGTATGGAGGGAGAGAATAAGAGAAAGAGGGATGGGGGATGGAGAGAGAGAGAGAGAGAGAGAGAGAGAGAGAGAGAGAGACTTTGTATGCATTTGAGAGGGAGAGACGATACACTTACATGTGTATATATATGTTTAATATATTATATATATACATATACTATATGTATATAAACATATTATATATACAATGTCATATTATACACATATTATATATTACATATATTATATGTATATACACATATTATACATAGAATATCAAATTATACAATAGCGTATACGCGCTGCTTACACTATACGTACCACGTATGTGCTTTTGACTGTTTAGGCTTGGAAATAGGCCTGGATGACAAAGCTATGGATTGGAAGTTTGATTTCCCTCCATTTCTCTCATTTTTGACGTGTTTTATTTTATCAACTTGGTTTATCGACTTTGTCATCATCCGGTTTACACTTCATAAAGTGGGTATTTCTAAAATTGCCACCAAATTTTCACCCATCTTCTGAGCTTTCTAACCATATAATTTGTTTTCAATTTGAACAACAATAACATATTATTATTGAATTTCTCTTACTAGTGTCTCCATAGTTCTCACAGACATAGGTGCACCATTTTTTGAATAACTTTTGATATACGTATCCAAATTTTAAAAAAATTATATATTATTGTAGTGCACTTGATTCTTTACAAGTTTAAAAAAAAAACTGTATTTTCGATTTGTTTAGTGCAACTTATGCTTCGCGTACAAACAGGTACCAAATTTTTAGGATGTGTTCGATTGGAAAAATCATAAAAAAAAAATACTCAACAAAAAATTACAAAAAAATACACATCTTCTAGTGCTCACTCTTAACTATCTTTCTCCCAAAGGATTTGTCAAAATACTAAATCTAACTATGAATTTTTTGATGTGTACGTCAGACACTATGTTATGTTTTTCAGAAAAAAAATAGGGTCAGTTTTTCATGCGCAAAGGATTTGACCCCCTTAATCTTATCCAATTTTGAAAAAGTTTAGTAGTTTGGAAGCTAGATTCAGAGTAATACAATATTTGTTCTTTGATTATCTTCATATCTTGAGTGGATGACTTTCAAATTTTGCCTCCAAGTTCAGGTTCACTTGATCTCGAAAAAAAAGTGTCCACTTATACCCCCCTTTTTGACCACCATCTGTGTGCACTTACCCTATGAATAATGCAACTCACAAGAAAAGGTAATATCTTGAAAGAGAAAGAGGAAGATAGAAGAGGGATCGCAAATCCTCTCTGACCTGAGAGATTATTCATAAAAGGTGTACCATCTCAAGCAAGGAATAGGTCAAAGCCAAGAAACAAGTATATGCTCACATGAAAGATAATTCCATGCAAGAAAGGACATCAAGTTATAAATAATGCAATCACAAAGAAAATACTAAAACTTTTAGGAAGAGGAGAGAAAGAGGGGAAATCATGTTGCTACTCTAGGATATTTGATTTTAAAGAAGCATCACCTCTAATGAAAAAGAGCCCACAATTAAGTTAATTTCTTATGTCATAGGGTGAGAAGAAACACAGGGGTGAAAGGAGTGCTAAGGCACTACCTTTTCACCTAGAAAGAGAGCAAGATCTGTTGAAAGACATATACAAGAATGATCATATTGTTCTTGAACAAATTCCTTAAATGCTTTACACTTTCCAAGAGAATGAGAATAACAATTATGAAAAAGACAATTTAAATCATCTTTCTTATGCTTGTAACTGTAATTAGTTCTAATTAAATGAAAAGCAATATTCTTATCATACTTCAATCTCTAAAAGATTCTAGCTGCTAATCTTTCTTGATCATTAATAGATGTAGGTTTATTCTTTTGAGATTGAGGAAAAGAGTTGTTATTAGAAGAGGAAGGATTATCATCCATTATTTTAACTTTACCACTATTGATAAGTCTTTTTATTGAATTTTGAAAATTGGTACAATCATCGGCATGATAATCATGAGTTTGATGAAATGAACAAAAATGAGTTTTTGAAGAAGAAGCTCTTTTTTGAGCACTAATGGCTTGTTGCCTTGCAAGATGATTTTTGAATTCTTGAATCCTAAAGAGTTCATCCATAGGAGATTTATTATCATTCCTAGGCCTTTTGTGGTTATTTGTGCAGGAGGGTTTATAGGGACTCAAATTCCTTGTTCAAAATTTCCAAGTCCTTGTCCTCTAAAACCTTGTTTTAATACCATGTTGAATCCACTCCTATAATAATCCTTTAATTGAGAAGGTGGGGGAACATTTAATAAATTTCTTTGAATTTTTTAGTGTAAGGATGTTTAAAAGGAATGAAAGGATTAGTAGGTGAAGAATAAATATCTTACAGATGACTTCCCTTTCTTTAATCATGCATGCCCTCTTTGGTAGATTGGGAAGGAAGATCCTTATCACCTAAGGCCTCATCATTGATTAATGTTATATGGGGAGGGAGATCATCAATAAAATGCATGACACCATCTTCTCTATAAATGTTTTAATGTTTAAGATAGGCTCTAGGATTATAAGGAGGATCTAGAGAGATGGACCAAGATAGGCAAGGGTATGTGTATGAGAAGAAGATGGGGCCATGTTCATCCTTAATGATTTCTCTCCATTAGAGATATCATTGATAGGAGTATTAGCTCTTTCTTCATTCACATTAGATACCCCAGTTGAGCTACAAGTATTAGGTTTCTCATTGTCATCTCTAGGATTAGGATCTACAAAATATTTTAGGTGATCTGCATATGAAATGCATTTTCCCCAAAATATCACCATAGCACAACATATATGAAAAATGAAAGCTTGGATATCTAATATATGAAAAGGAATCAACTTGGAAATCCAAAAAATGCAATATGTCCAGGTGCTATGGATTAAAAGAAGTAACATGAAGTGAAAGAAGGCATTATCCAACACATAATTATAATAAATGTATGGAAAAAGCAATGTAATCATATGTGAAATAGGAAATAGATCAAGTCCATTAATTGACATGATTAATATTGAAATTTAATTTCAAGCAAATTATTTAAAGATAAAAGCACTTAATTTATTTAAATTGATGAGATTCAAATTTGAATTTGAATTTTTTATTTTGAAAATTGTGAAATGAAAATTTGAAAATGAGAATTTGAAAGTTTGAGATTTGGAAATTGGAATTTGAATAATTCAAAAATTTTAAAAAATTATGCAACCTCCTAGGAAATTTAAATATATACTTAGGACCTTGAAAATAACCTCTTTTAATTTATATTTTAAAATGACTCACTAGAAGATTTGAATTTATCCAAAAAAAAATTAATTTTAAAATAAGGGCTTTGTTAAATAACCTCTTAATTTTAAAATTTGAAATATTGAAATTTGAGAATTGAAAGAATTAATTTAATTTAAAAAATTAGGGGTCTTTTAATTAACCTCTTAATTTAAAATTTGAATCTGAAATTGTCCATAAGAGAATTAAATTTAAAATTAGGATCTTGTAGAAAGAAACACTTAATTTAAAATTTAAATATAAATAAACATCTAAGTTTGGGATTTGGAATTGGAAAATGTACATGATTAATTTAGGAACCAACCACTTAATTTTAAAATTTAAATTTGATCCAAGGTTGCAATTTTGAGTTTGAATTTTAAATTAGCAACCAAATTTGAAGAGGGAAATTCAAAATTTAAACAACCCACAAGCTCAATTTAAAAAATTTAAAAATTAGGGTTTTTGAAATTAACCACTTAATTTTAAAAATTAAATGTGAAACTTGACTTGTATATGTAAATTTGAATTTGCAAATGGAATGAATGCTTAGATCTGAAATATTTAATCCAATTTATACAAATCACAAGCTCAATTTGGAATTTAAAAATTAGGTTTTTAGTGAAATTAATCTCTAAATTTTTAAAATTTGGAAGGAAATCACACTTGTAAATGAAAATTTGAATTTTAAATTGCATACAATCATATCTAAAAACAAAAAAATAGAAATAATGGTGTAAGGAGACAGGTTCACCAAAATGCAAAGTGGAAAATTTGGGAGCTTAGCAAATTCGCCAGTTGAAAGGGGAAAATCACTAAGATCAATTTTCGCTTGGATGAAGACAAAATAGGTAGAAACAGTGAGCTACAAATTCAAGATTCAATCATGTACCTGGATCTAAGAAGTTTGAGATGATTCAGAGCTACTCCATGAAATTAGGCAAAAGTTGCAGGGGCCATGTGTCCAAACAGGGGTGCCCCCAACTTGGTCCTCTGAACTTTCTGCACGTCGAAAAGGGTTTTTTCATCTCTACAAATAAATCTTAATTATAGAAGTACAACTGTGCACCTACTTCCTACACATAGAAAGAATAAGAAAGGGGTTTTCCTAGACAAACCCTAGTTTGGAATCAACCTTGAATGAAATACTGCAAATACTTGAAATAAATGATGGAAAGGTATATCTTGAGATCTGCAATAGATGATGATGATGATTTGCCTCTTAGATGTAATAAACAATGAACACTGAAGGAGGGAGCTAAATCAGTGTTTCAGTATTTATAAATTTGTTAATGTGATTCTTTATCCATTGAATGCTAGTAGCGAAAACTATAATGCAGAAACATAAAACAAATAAGCACATAACCATAACACAAATATTTTTACATGGAAACCCAGAAAGTGAAAAACCAATGAACACTGAGAGGGGGAGCTAAATCAGTGTTTTGGTATTTATAAATTTGTTAATTTGATTCTTTATCCACCAAATGATAATAGTAGAAATTATAATGCAAAAACACAAAAAAAAAGCACATAACCATAACTCCAATATTTTTATATGGAAACCCAGAAAGGGAAAATCCATAGTGGGATTTGAACCCACAATATTATTATACTATGGCCAGTAGTAAAATAATATTACATGAGGAGAATGCACATGCATTCAGGCTCATTGCCTAGAGCTCACTACTTAATTAAAAAAGGGCTACAACCCAGAGGAAGGCTCACTACCTTACATGCTAATACAAAATAATTATAATGAGCAATGAACTGAAGAAAAAAATCTAACTATACCAAATGATAGTTCTAGTTAGGCACAAAGTGATCCATTGTTACTGTTCTGATAAATTGCTCTATTATGCTCTACTACTGAATAATACATGTGAAACTATGCTCAATTGCTCCTAAAATCATCTCACATATCATCTCATCCTACAAAAACTAGGGTGGGAACCTACCCACAATAAGATGATACTTTGCAGTAGTATGTGTAAATATTACAATGGGGAATGCACATGCATTCAGGAACTCTTCCTAGAGCTCACTGCTCAAAATAAGATGACCTAGAAGGCTCCAAACTTCAGGGAAGGTTCACTACCTTATAATAAGATTCAGACTACAATCTGGATTATATGAAGTGCAAAGATATCATCTGCTAATGCCTAATAAAAGTTTTGGTTAAGAATATTTGTCTTCCCTGCAAAATCTCTGCTCAATACACCATACAAAAGGATAAACTATCTTATATACACACACACCACTCTGTAATAATGCAGACACCACATCGACATGCAAATTACATGACTATACCACCGATTTATACAAATCATCAACCTTGACTACAAGATCGGCCAAACCCTCAACCCTTAATTACAAAATTGCATCACACAATATATATCAACCACTAGACCAATATAATGGCATATATGACATAGCATGGACCTAAATCAAAACTCCAAATATGCATCACCACCAAAAATCTTGCCAAGGTCAACCGCGCAACATGCTACACCACCACGAATACTGCATAACACAAAGAATATAATTGGATCAATAAAATCACCAAGAACGTGCACAAAAATCAATGCAAACCACCAAGAAAAATAGGACACAATTAGGAAACACTAACAAATACATTATAAACATCCACAATAGTTGTACCAACACCACTTATTCAAATCTTCATCGATCAACATGCTAACTCACAAGAATTCTCAACATCAGCAATGCAGACTAGAAAGATAGCTTGCAAAGCACCAAATCATGAACCATCTGAATTGAAGATACACATGAACATCCAAAAAATTCTCCCAAATTTGCAACCAAAAATTTAATCATCCTGGAGCTCACCCAATCAAATACAAAACTCTGCCAACCACATAATAAAAAGACTGAACTACAAACTAGATCAAATAATATGATCAAGTAAACATACAAACCACTAAAACAAATAAGGAATGAAGTATTCCAGCATCCCAAATAGATAAATGAACCATATCAACAATCCAATCATCGAAACACCAAAACATAGGAATGTGTTGACATCAGTTACAACAACATATCCTAGCAGCAACAATATCCAACAATCTCCCCCTTTGGCATTGATGGCAATATATGAATATGAAAAAAAATCAATGCAAAGGAAATATATCAACATCATCAAACTAAAACAAACTCCCCCTAAGATCATGCTCACAAGGCTTCCAAAGATAAAGCAATTTTTCACATGTCTCTCTCCCCCTATACAAGATAATCTTTCACAACTCAATCCACTGATCATTTGAACCACATACTGACTACTCCAACTAAGTAGCAGAACCAACTCATCAACTCGAATAAAAAGAAAATGCTCTAAAATCCATCGGATTGATGCAACTCCATGCATCTAGTTCTTAGCAGGAGTGGTAGAGACCCCTAACTTATCTCTCAAATAGACAAATGTATCTACAGACAAAGGATTAGTGAAAATATTTGCAATTTGATCCTTTGTAGATACATATCCCAATCTAACTTCCTGATCACTAGCTTTCTCCCTCAAGAAATGATACATTATTGATACATTCTTTGTTTTAGAATGTAGCAATGGATTCTTTGAGATATTGATAGCACTTTAATTGTCACTATATATAATAGTAGGCTAATCATAAATCATTCTAATATCCTTCAACATTTTCTTCATACAAACTACCCGAGTATAGTTTCTAGTAGCAACAATGTATTCAGCTTCAACATTAGATAAAGATACATCATCTTGTTTCTTGCTGGACCATGAAATCAACTTCTTTCCCAAAAATAATGCTCCATCAGTAATTCTTTGTCGGTCATCAATATCACTAGCCTAATCAGCATCAATATAGGCACATATCAAGAAAACATCATTCTTTGGATACCACAAACCATAGTCAATAGTCCCCTATAGGTATCTGAAAATCCTCTTTACAATAGTAACATGAGTTTCTTTAGGATTAGCTTGAAATCTAGTGCAAAGATAAACAACATGCATAATATTCGGTCTTGTCTAAGTTAAGTACAATAATCCACCAACCATAGATCTATACAAATCTTGATTAACTTTATGAGATTCATCATTCTTAGACAACTTGCATCCAGTCACCATAGGAGTTCCAACAAGCTTTTAATTAGGTAACCCAAACTTTTCAACAATTCCTTCACATACTTAGATTGAGAAATGAAAATACCTTTATCAGTCTAAGTAATCTACAACCCTAAAAATAATTTCATCTCACTTATCATAGACATCTCAAATTTCTTTTGCATATCATTAGCAAAATTCATACTCAAATTACCATCACCACCAATAATGGTATCATCAACAAAGACTTCAACAATCAAAATGTTATTATTCTCAACCTTAAAATATAAGTTACTTTTATTAGTATGTTTACTGAATCCCAAGTTAAATAAATACTTATCCAATATTGCATACCAGGGTCTAGGGGCTTGCTTCAGTCTATATAGAGATTTCTTCAATTTGCATACCATATCTCCTTCATCTAATAAATAAAATCTATCTGGTTACTCAATGTAGACTTCCTCTTCAAGATCACCATTCAAAAATGCTAACTTGACATCCATCTAATATACCTTGAATTTCTTATAAGCAGGATATCCAAGTAGCAATCTAATAGCTTCAATTCTAGCTACTGGGGGAAAAGTTTCTTTATAATCAATACCTTCCATCTAAGAAAACCCTTTACATACTAGTCTTTCTTTGTATCTAACAACTTCACCAGCTTCATTTAGTTTGTTTTGGAACACCCTTTTAGTATCGATCACATTCTTGTCTTTAGGTCTCGGAACAAGATCCCAAGTGTTATTCTTTTCAATCTGATTCAACTCTTTTTCAATTTCTTTGATCCAATTATCATCCTTGCATAATTTTGCAACATCTTTAGGTTAAATCTTTCAAATGAAACATATCTCTTCAACATCAATCATTCTCCTAGTCATTATACCTTTATTCTTGTCACCAATAATTTGATTTTCTAAATGATTCAATCCTACATACCTCATAGTCTTCTGATTATTTTCATTTTTCAGGCTCTTGCACTTCTTCATCGACAACACCAATAGCCGAATTAACTATCTCAATCGAATCATTATGCTTCAAGATCTCAGTCTACACAGGCTTAGGAACAACATCTTCATCATCAAAATCATATATGCATGCTCTGATCTGCTTTCCAAAATATTCATCTACTTTTATATTTGCACTTTCAATCATCTTCTTCAGTGTCTTATTATAGAACCGATAGGCCTTTCTCTTGGTAGAATATCCCAAGAAGATTCCTTCATCACATCTTGGATCAAACTTTCCTATATTGTCATCTCTCTTGATATAACATTTACTTCCAAAAACTCTGAAATATCTAATTTTAGGAACATGACCAAATCATAGCTCATAAGGAGTCTTACCACAATCACCTTTAATATGCACTCGGCTGTATGTGTAAATAACAATGCTAACAAATTCTCTCCAAAAGGTATTTGCAATATTTTCTTTTATTAGCATAGTCCTTGCACCATCCAAGATATTTTTGTTTTTCCTTTCAATAACTCCATTCTATTGAGGGGTTCTAGGAGCAGATAAAATTGTCTTCTAATTCTATTCCTCTCATAGAATGTATCAAATTCTCTTGATGTAAATTCTCCTCCTCTATCGGATCTTAGGCACTTCATCTTTAATCCTATCTCAATCTCTACTCTGGCTTTGAATATCTTGAATTTCTCCAACACTTTTGATTTCTCTCGTAAGAAGGTAACCCACATCATCCTTGAATATTCATCAAATAGAAACATGAAATATCTATCACCCTCCATGCTTCTCACTCTAGTAGGACCACATAATTAAGTATGAACAAGATCTAGTAATCTATTAGATAAACATAGCTTGCTCTTAAATGAATTTCTTGTTTGCTTTCCCATCTAATATTCCTTACATACTAGATTAGTAGGCTTCACAATCTTAGGCAAATCTTTAACAGCTTGAGTAGGACTTATCCTTACCATGTAATCAAAGTTAACATGACACATTCTTCTATGCCACAACCAACTTTCATCAATCTAAACAATCAAACAATGTTTCTCACCAGCATTTAAGTGAAACATATTTCCTTTAGTCTTAGTTCTTGATTCAATCTCTATACTGAAGGCATTTAGAATCTTACATTTACCATTCTTTAATTTCAAATCATATCCCTTGTCAACCATCTATCGAACACTCAAAATATTACGATTAAAATCTTCAACATAAAAGATATCATTAGTATTATTCTTACTATTGAAAGATATAGAACCTCTACCATGAATCACACAAGCTTTGTCATCTCCAAATCTCACTATACCTCCATCATACCTTTCCATACTTACAAATTTTATTTTATCACCTATCATATGATGTGAACAACCGTTGTCAATCACCCATTCATTTTTTTCTTCAATATTAGTAGCTAAATCTTTCTCCTCAACAATGTAGCTTATAGGATTCACTGATACCAGATCATCTTCCTTGATAGCAATTAATACAAATTTGTCTTCTGAATTCCCATTCTCTAATTCTCCATCTTTCACACCTTCATCAACAACATAGTAGCATCTCTTCTAATTTCTTTACTTCTAGTAGGGCTTGTAGGGCTTATCATTCTTATGATGCTTCTCATATCTATCATTCTTATTAGATCTATCATGCCTTTCAAATTTATCATGCTTATCATATTTCGGCATTCTGTCAAGGCACCTAGATGAAAAGTGTCCTAGCTTAATACAAGAGAAACATTTCAAAGGTAACTTTCCATCATAGTTACCTACTCCTTTAGGGAATCTATGAGTAATTAGGGCTACAAGGTCATCCAGATTTCTTTCTTTCTCTTCAATTTCTCTCTTTTTTAGTTCAAATCTTGATACCCAACATGAAATTTCTCTCAAACCATACTTCTTCTTCTCGGATATACAGGATTTTAAGGCAATCTCATATTTTCCATGTGATTCTCTAAATTCACTCAACTCAAATTTAGCAATCTTCACAGCCTTCCTAGCCAACATATATCTAGTCATAGTAGTCACACTTCATATTTCATCAATAGTAGCTACCTTATGACTGTAAGGAGGAGGTAATGATATCAACACCTTAGAAACAATCTCATCATCTTCAATGGTTCCACCGACACATCTGATATTCATGACAAGTGCATTCACCTTAGCCATAAAGGATGTTATGTTTTCATCTTCTCCTATCTTCAACTCTTTTTTCTTTCCTTTCAAACTCTACAACTTAGCAACTTTAACTTGCACATCTACTTCATACAAGTTCTTCAACTTCTTCCAAATCTCATGTACAGTCTACACACCAAACATATTAGTAATCTTTAAATCAATCATGACACTCGACAATGCTTTCTTAGCTCTTATGTTATGTTCAACATCTTTGATCTCAGCAACAGTAATTGGTCCATTTTGAGGAACATTGTAGACATTCTTTGTAATCTTCCAATACTCATCTCCAAGAAATTTCAAGTGAACTTCCATCTGGTCTTTCCAAATAGTATATTTGCTTCCATCAAATCTAGGACTCTCCCTCCTGAACACATAGGTTTCCATGCCAAATCTCCTCAAGCGGTCAAGCTTCTTCCAGAGGATATAGCTCTGATACCAATTGTTAGCAACAACATAGAAGAAAAACTTAGAAGGGGGGAGGGTCAATTAGTTTTCATCAGATTAAACAATTTCAGAACAATCTCATATCTAAACAACAGTAGAAAGAATAAAGATAAAAACTATTAGGATTCCCACAGATACTGAGAGGGGGGGTGAATCAGTATCTAACCGGTTAGAATATTTTCTTAACTTAAAACATGTAGAGCATATTAATACTATATACCAATAAAAAGAAAGTAATGCACTAAACAGAGATAACAACAACCACATGAAAAACACACCATAACATAGTAGTTTAACGAGGAAATCCAGTGTGGGAAAAACCTTGGTGGGATTTGTGACCCACAATATTCACTTACTAGCCAATAAGAGAATATTACTGCTACAATAGGGGCCTGCACATGCAGGAAGGCCAAGTGCCTAGAGCTCACTGATCAATTACAAAATGGGAAGTCTCACTGACTTACAAAATGGATTATATAAATCCAATGTCTTGTACTACTTCAGAATAGCATCCACTATGCCAGATCTAGTACTAGTTTATAGCTCTACATTATACATAAACCCTTAACCTATAATTCGCATATTAGGTCTGCCTTATTTCGCCTAATAATCTCCTTCCATCTTCTTACATAATTACAACAATGTTCTACAATGAACTCTTATATATGAGTCATTTTACAATTTGCCAAGTCGGCTTATAATGATTTTACAATAATTAACAAATATATTACAAACAAAATTCTTATTGGCTTCAGTGCTGGTATACTTCCTTTCACTGCCAGTCTTGGTGGTTTGTGTGGAGTTTGACCTTGTTAGTGTCAGTGGATTGGCTTGCTGGTGTCATAAGATTGTAAGGTTGCCATCAATGACAAAACCTTCAATCACCTACAATGTCTCATTGGAGTGTGCATTTGCCAACAATCTCCTCCTTTGGCATTGATGGCAATAGTCATGAGAAAAATCCAAAAACTGTCATCCAAAAAGAATCTATCAGAATTGACTTACCAAAAGAATATGTGCTACCAAAAGAATATGTGTACTCCCCCTGAGTTGATGAGTCATTTTCTGATTATTTTTCTCATTCCACTACTCCTCCTTTGGCATCAATGACAAATCTTGTCAAAGTGTCAATTGAGTGTGGTCTCCTGTTTCATCCTTGTAATCGGTTGGTTACAATCTGAAAAATATCCACCAGTACAAGATTCAGGCTTTCAATGAACTTTTTATTTTGGCCTTTGTCCTCTGAACTGCACCGGTGAGGTGTTGCATTTGCTCTGCCAGTGTTTTCTGTCCTTTAATCAAAGCATTAGATATTTCTTTTCTTAAGGAGGTGAGGTAGTCCAATTTTGGATTTAGTCTCCATTTAAGATCTTTAGCCTTACCTTTTATTCTTTCTTTTTCTCTTTCCAATTTTAGTAGTTCTTCCTCAAAACCTGTTATTTTCTGTTCAAAAACTGATAATGAATCAGATGAATTAATGAAATTGTCAGCTAGTTGGTTTATTTCCTCCTGTATCTTGCTAATCTTCGGGTCTATATCAACTGTCAAAAAGCTAGTTTTACATGTATCTCTATATAGGGTTTTAAATTCCTTCAATGTGCTACATAATTCTAGTAGAAGTGTGTCAAATTGCCTTGTACACTTCTTTATTTCTTCCTCAAAAAAATTCTCTAATATTTCCTTGAATGCTTCCTCTTTTATTTGTTCAACTGTCATAGTGTTGTCAATAATATACTTAGACAAAGTGTCAAGTTGACTCAAAGAATCTTTATTATCTACATTACATTTAGGTGCTATCATTTTCAAAATTGGAATGGTATCATCTATTGCCTTGTAAGCTTGTGAGCTACAATCTATTATCTTCTTTATGGAATCCAAAAGAACTTCTGTTACATTAGTTGGTTTGAATTCTGCACTTGAAGAGCCAACACTCTATATTCCACTGGTGGGAGCAATTTCCTTGCTTATGGTGACCTCTGGTAGCTCAGTTTGTGTTTCCATTTCTTTAAGCAAAGGTTTGTATTGCTCGGCTAATGCCGGTGGCACTGTCTTTGAATGAACCTGTTGCTGAGAGGGAGCCTGTTGCTCTGAGTGAGCCTGTTTCTTTGCTGGTTTCTCAATGTTGTCATCTATCGGTGTACCTTCTATTCTATCTATTGGCGGTGGCTCATTAGCCATATCTATCTTCCCAGTTGTATCCTTATCTACCACAATATTGACTTTCTGAGTGTCAATGTCAACTATGTATAACACCTCAGAATTAGGATTTGTTTCCTCTTGTGGTATGTCCATACTCTCACTAGCCGGTTGATTTTCAGTGGTAACTACCGGTGGAGTATCTAGAGGCGGTGGGGATAGATTATCTATTATTTTTATGCTAGGTGGTCCACCAACCTTGCCTTTTCCCTTATCCTTATCTTTTTGGTAAACTTTGATGGGTTTAGGATTTCTATATTCTTCCTACTTTTCTTTCTCTACAAGGAATATGTCCCATGCATTAGCAGTTTCCTCTGCTACCTCATTCACTCTACCAACCATAAGTGCTACATGCCGATGTGCAGTTGAGAATACTGACCAGTTAGCTTCTAAGATCAGATCATCAATCTCTTTTGGTGAGTTGACTGGGTATACAGCAAGTAGTTTTTCAATTTTTATTTTCTTATCAAGCAATACAACAGCTTGCCTTCTAGCTTCAAGTCTTTGAAATAGTTCTGTCGATAATTCATCCACAACTTGCATTAAAAATTTCTTGTAAATGTCCAAGTGTAGAATTACACTATTTTCAACTCTCTCCTTGTCATCAATTGATAGTGAATCATATAATTTGTTTATGTTCTTAAGCTTTCCATCCTCTATTATTTCATCTAGTAGTTTGTCAATTGGAGCAATGGTTTGTTGAGTCTTCTTCTTGGGTGTTAACTTATTCCTTAGAGTTATCTTCTTAGCCGGGGGCCTTACTGCCTATTGTTTTTGTCTAGTTCTTTTAGGAGAAGGTGTTGATACCGGTGAAGGTGTTACTACTTATCAAATTGCCATTAGTTTTTATATTCAAAGTCATACTATATATTCTAGTCGGTTAGTATTACCGAATCATGTAGTTGGTACACACAAAGAAGTCAGTATGAACAGTCTAGTCAGTTACAGAAGAAAGCAGTCACAGAACGCAGTATTCACCAAGCTATTTAACGAGTATTGTTTCATGGCTACCGAGTAGTAAAATTAACTCACCGAGTTGATATTCATCGAGTGAAACATTTTACCAGATACATTGAACCTGGACATGCACATGAAAATGTGTTACAAGATTGAGGCACATCTAACCGTTATTACATTGGAAATTGCACTAGAAGATTGTGTATGATTGCAAGGTCAATCTAACCAATGAAATATTTTGTTTAGTTATTTATTCAAGGAATCTTTTTGTAAGATCAAAGCAATGAATTAGATCACCGCTTTAAAAGATCTATTTATACAGCATGGGAAGAGAGAAATGTGTGTGTGTATGTATGAAGGAAGACTATTGCAGAGACACAGAGAGGTCATCGAGAAGGTTATCAGTGAACAGTCAAAGAACAGAGTAAACAGAAGGGTTTACCGAGTTACAATATGGGTTACCGAGGTATGCTACAAGCTAGGTAATCTTATTCTGAGCACATAGAATCTGCTATAACATTTCAGATTTAAAGTTGTAGATATTTGTAATGATTTTTTGTAAAATTGTGAAGTTGAAAGAGATACCTTTAACAGGGTAAAAGACTATACCAAGTCTATAAATTGTAAATCCTCTAACCAGGTGCAGCATTTATATAGTGTTGTGAAATCCTTTAGTAAGGTAGATCTAACAGATCTTGTTACTCCTAATAGGGTAAGCTATCAAAAATAGCTAAATGTAGCTCTAACTGAGCAATCTTTATTATTGTAGTAGTGAAGTTGTGGGTGCCATCCCCACCACAGTTTTTCTCTCTAACCAAGAGTTTCTGCGTAACCAAAATATATGTGTTATGGAGTGAATCTTGTATGATTATTATCTATTTTTTTTAACTTTACTTTATGTTACTGCACTATTCTATTTATGCATAACAGTAAGGTTATTATTAAATAAATTTTTTGGAGTACTGATTCACCCCTCCCCTCTCAGTACATTAGCTTTCCATATTGGGCCTAACAATTGGTATCAAAGCTTGAATCTTGGAAAAGGGTTTAACTACCTAAAGAGAAAGATCTTATCAATGGAAGGCTACAAACAATCTCAGAGGATTATGTATCTACAAGAAGAGCTGGATAATGCAAATCAAGTGATTGCAGACATGCAAAGGCAAATGCAAAAATCTTTTAAAGTAAGGAGAAGATTATCTGATGACTTGCAGGATTCTCAAGAGTTAGTGGAACAAATCGAGACATCATCTAAGAACAGTATATCTGAAGAGACTGAAGAAATGATTGGAATGTTGAAAGAAAAGAACAAAGCATTGGCTGATCAACTAAAAGCAATGAAAAGGGAACATGAACATTTTGGTACACAGATGACTGAAAATCTAGATGCATTAAGGATAGCTGAGGATAAAGCAAGAGATCTACAAAGAGAGAAATGTATGAAGGAAGACTATTACAGAGACACAGAGAGGTCACCAAGAAGGTTATCAGTGAACAGTCAAAGAACAGAGTAAAAAAAAGGGTTTACTAAGTTACAATATGGGTTACCGAGGTATGCTACAAACTAGGTAATCTTATTCTGAGCACATAGAATCTACTATAACATTTTAGATGTAAAGTTGCAGATATTTGTAATGATTTTATTGTAAAATTGTGAAGTTGAAAGAGATACCTTTAATAGGGTAAAAGACTCTAACCAAGTCTATAAATTGTAAATCCTCTAACCAGGTGCAGCATTTATATAGTGTTGTGAAATCCTTTAGTAAGGTAGATCTAACAGATCTTATTACTCCTAACAGGGTAAGCTATCAGAAATAGCTAAATGTAGCTCTAACCGAGCAATCTTTATTATTGCAGTAGTGAAGTTGTGGGTGCCATCCCCACCGTATTTTTTCTCTCTAACCAAGAGTTTCTGTGTAACCAAAATATATGTGTTATGGAGTGAATCATGTATGATTGTTATCTGTTTGTTTTAACTTTATTTTATGTTACTGCACTATTCTGTTTATGCATAACAGTAAGGTTATTATTAAAGAAAATTTTTGGAGTACTGATTGACCCCTCCCCTCTCAGTACATTATCTTTCCATATTGGGCCTAACAGAAGGTTCTCTTTTTCTCACAACTCTTTTAAATATAGCTGGCATATCACTTTTCGAAGAAGTTGCTACCGGTGAAAGGTGAGTTTCTGGCTGAAGTGCTTCTAACTCATCTTCAGTAATACCAATTTGTTTAAGTACATCTTCCTTGATAGCCTTAGCTTGTCTGGATCCTCTTCTAACTGTTGCTTCCACTTTATTTACCCTTTTCTTAGATTGAATTTGGTTCTCAATAATCTTAGCACTGCCAAATACCTCTTCTTTAGGTTCCTTGGGTGCTTCCAGGAGGGCTTTTGCATATGTTTCAATTATGTGGTCATCAGTTTCATAACCCATTTCAGTAACCCAAATGGTTCTTGGGATAACTACCTCCATCCAAATTTCATCCTTCTTAATAACAAAACAGATTTTATCCTTATACTTATTTACAATTGCTTGTGATAATCTGACTCTGTTATTCATCTGGGCCTTTAATGCTTGAAAGTACTCATTTATGTTCTTTTCTCTATTTTCACCCATGTTGTTTAGTAAATCTGGTAGTTGTTTGCCTACCGGTATATCAAAACCAAGATTTTTGTTACCGATACCAGACATTTGTTTTGTTATGTGCAGTATTAAATAGACAAGTAGGTTTCAAAATCTAAATGTCCCCTTTTTGTCTTTCTTTATCTTTCCAACATTGTCAATTAGTTCATCTTTCAACCATTCACACACATCTATTTTTGCATTATCTTTGATCATATCATAGGCACTCTTTATGCATAGGCTCGAGACTGAGTTTAACCTATTTGCATGTGTGGTTTTGTATCCTAAAATCATACTAATGAATCTGACATTGATGTCAGTTACATCATTTACTCTTAAAGATCTCTTATCAGATGCCACACCAGTTAGGTTAATCACTAGGTCATTTGAGACCTTCTTTGTCTTATCAGGTCTGTTACCGGTGGAGGGTAACCCTGTCACAACTTTTACTGCCTCTTTGGTGTTTTTGTGAACTGAGTCTAACTAGAAGAATGCACCATGTACCCTTCTTAATACTATCCTTATAACTTCCTTAGGAAAATCCGGAATACTGAGAATTTCAGTGAATCCTAGGGTTTCTACTATTTTGTGCTCAGGTTTAACATTACCGAAATCATCACAAATTATAGACTTATACATGCTCTTGATTTCTTCATCACCCAATTCTTCTATGTGATAATGAATGTACATTCTAGGGTCTTCAGCAAAAACTACTCCTTTGGGGATTTGAGAAAAATCACCAACATTGTCATCTTTCTTAGCAATTTTGGGAACTAACCAAAATACGGGTCTAGGGCGCTTGATCAATTCAACTACAGTAGGGTTTTCTATGAATTTAGGAATAGATGAAGAAGCCATGATTATAAATACCTTTATCTGCCTTAGGAATGATTGCTTGTTGAATTTATTCACTTCTTTGCTTGAAATGCCTTTGCTCAAGAATTTTTGCACTCTTTAAATGTTTGAATGCTTGGTGAAATGAAAATGGAGCCAAAACACTGATTTATAATGTCAATTTCGCCATCCACCACATTTAATGCTTGTCGGTTAAGTAATGACTTAACTTTATCTACTGGTATAGAAGTAATGTCAACTTCTCACCATCAACCGAGGGAATAATAGCATGTTTCGCATTTGATTGCCAAACCCTCAAGGGAATTTTCTTCAGTTAGATGAAAAGTCTCCTGCCAATGGAATGTTACTCTATTCTACTGATGGAGGAGTATTCCTATCAACATTTAGTTCTGATTTCTTGATCCATTATTTTGAGAATTCCTACTTTACTTCTTCAACTTTTTATTTTCCTTTCAAACTAGGACCTTTGTTATTTATCGGTGAGGACTTGCTTCTGCAAAATTTAGTAATATGTCCAATCTTGTTATAGGCATAACAAGTCACATTTTTTTTTTAATAGCTTTCCCATATCCTATGTCGGTTTGTGTTTTGAATTGATTAGATAAGTGTCCAAATCTTCCACAAACATAACATCTTACATTCATTCTGCAATTTTCTAAATTATGACCAACTTTGTTGCATTTTGAACATTGATTGGTGGGTGTATTGGTATTCTGATAATTTCTAGATCTACATTGATTTTCTCTATGACCATACTTGTTATAGTTAGGGCATTTACCATTAAATTTATAAGCAGTAGGTTGTCTTACCGGTTTGACATGATCCTATGTGTTTGTAGTACCGGAGCTTTCACTAGCTTCAAAGCCAAGTCCACAAGTGTCACCATTAGGTTTCTGATTCTTCAATAAGTCACCAAGTTCTTCTAATCTTTTCTTGAATTTTTCTTTGTGCTGATTTGTAGTATCCAATTCTCTTACCAAGATTTCTTTTTGTCTCATAAGTTCATTTGAGTCATTTTGTGTATGCATCAGATCTGTCTTCAACATATCATTTTCATAGCTAAGTCTTGTGTTCTCATTTGTAGCATCACTTAGTCTTCTAGTCAAATCTTCTTCATTCTTCTTTCTATCTTCAATTTCTTTACAAAATCTCATACTCATATCCTGCATCTCATTCCTTGTTGTCATGTTCTCTTGTTTCAGCTTGTTTATCAGATCACTAAGAGTTTCCTTTTCATCATTCTCAATTTGCATCTTTTCACAAAGTTCTCTTCTCTTGTTTCTTGCAATCGTAATATTTTCTTGAAGTGCTTGAATAATATCATGTGCTGCCTTTAGATCATCTTCAAGTTTGATATTTTTCAATTTTTCTGTATCATAGTCTGAGAGAGTTGCTTCTAATTGCTTCATCAAGTTTTCCATCTCTACCCATGTCAAGATCTTCCTCAAGCTGTTAGGCTTCTAAAAATAGAGGACCAGGCTCTGATACAAATTGTTAGGATTCCCATAGATACTGAGAGGGGGGGTGAATCAGTATCTAACCGGTTAGAATATTTTCTTAACTTAAAACATGTAGAGCATATTAATACTGTATATCGGTAAACAGAAAGTAATGCAATAAACAGAGATAACAACAATCACATGAAAAACACACCATAGCACAATAGTTTAACGAGGAAACCTGGTGTGGGAAAAACCTCGATGGGATTTGTGACCCACAATATTCACTTACTGGCCAATAAGAGAATATTACTACTACAATAGGGTCCTGCACATGCAGGAAGGCCAAGTGCCTAGAGCTCACTACTCAATTACAAAATGGGAAGTCTCACTGACTTACAAAATGGATTATATAAATCCAATGTCTTGTACTGCTTCAGAATAGCATCTACTATGCTAGATCTAGTACCGGTTTATAGCTCTGCATTATACATAAACCCTTAACCTATAATTCGCATAATAGGTCTACCTTATTTCACCTAATAATCTCCTTCCATCTTCTTACATAATTACAACAATGTTCTACAATGAACTCTTATATATATGATTCATTTTACAACTTGCCATGTTGGCTTACAATGATTTTACAATAATTAACAAAATATATTACAAACAAAATTCCTGTTGACTTTAATGCCGGTATACTTCCTTTCACTGTCGATGTCGATGGTCTGTGTGGAGTCTAACCTTGTTAGTGCCGGTGGATTGGCTTGCCGGTGTCATAGGATTGTAAGGTTGCCATCAATGACAAAACCTTCAATCACCTACAATGTCTCATTGGAGTGTGCATTTTCCAACAAACACAATAGCACCAACACATATAACACCAAGATTTTTGACATGGAAAACCTGGTTAAGAGAAAAACCATGGTGGGAACCTACCCACAATAAGATGATACTCTGTAGTAGTATGTGTAAATATTACAATGGGGAATGCACATGCATTCAGGAACACTTCCTAGAGCTCTCTACTCAAAATAAGATGACCTAGGAGGCTCCAACCCTCAGGGAAGGTTCACTACCTTACAATAAGATTCATATTACAATCCAGATTATATGAATTGCAAAGATAACATCTACAAATGTCTGATAACAATTTTGGTTAAGAACATTTGTTTGCCTTGGAATAATCTCTTCTGAATACACCATATCGAAGGATAAATTCACTTATGAACACATACACCACTCTCTGATAATGTAGACACCACATCGACACACAATTTACATGACTATACCACCTATTCATACAAATCATCAACCTTTAATACAAGGTTGGCCAAACCCTCAACCCTTAATTACGAAATTATATCACACGATACATATATCAACCACCAAACCAATATAATGACATATATGACATAGCATGGACCAAAAATCTCACCAAGGTCAACCGCAACAAGCTATACCACCGAGAATACCACATAACATGAAGAATATCACTAGATCAACAAAATCACCAAGAACATGCATAAGAATTAATGCAGACCACCAAGACAAATATCACACAATTAGGAAACACCAAAAATCATATTAGAAACATCTAGAATAGTTGCACCAACACCACTTATTCAAATCTTCATCAATCAACATGCTAACTCACAAGAATACTCAACAGTAGCAATTCAAACTAGAAAGATAGCTTTCAGAGCACCAAATCATGAACCATCTGAATTGAAGATACACATGAATGTCCAAAAATTCTCCCAAATCCGCAACCAAAAATATAATCATGTCGGAGCTCACCGAATCAAATATGAAACTCTTCCAACCACATAACAGAAAGACTGAACTACAAACTAGATCAAATAATATGATCAAGTAAACATCTAGATCACTAAAACAAATAAGAAATGAATTATTCTAGCATCCCAAATAGATAAATCAACCATATCAACTCAATGCAATCACCAAAACACCAAATAACTCTCTACAACACCAAAACATAGGAATATGTTGACATAAATGACAACATATCCTAGTAGCAGCAATATCCAACAGTATGAAATGGCATGAACATGAAAAAATGCTAACACAAACATGCTTGGAAATGATTGATGTAATGATTCTCTAATGGATGAATGAAGAGTATGCAACTTTGAAGAATTCTTGATGATGAATTCTTCTATGCTTCAACACTTGAATGCTTGAGATCCAATTTCGCCTTCATGAATGTATGATCCTATATAAAAATTAGAGGGGAAGACCTCCTTATATACTTGCATATTATGAAATATTTAATTTTCTTATAGAGGTTAATATAGAGGATTCATTTCCCCCTCAACATTATAGGGCCTAGGGGCTAAGATAGGTCCCAATTAGGGAGGACCAGGGCATGGTGCCATGGTCCTACCCTAGTTTGGGCCAGGATCAAAGGGCTATGCAAGTTGTAAGATGCAAATATGAGGTTTGGTTGCATAGAAGAGGCATAAACAGGTCCCAATCAAGCATGGGGATTAAACTGGTAAGGTGAGGGCCCAAAATACGGTCAAAATTATAGATGATGCAATTTTAGGATGCTACGAGGAGTAGATTAGAAAAGGAAAGAGGTTAGTTTTAATTTTGGTAGTATTGTTCTTCCTCATCTCAAAAAAGAAAGGCTTCCAAAGGGTGAGTACAACAAGTTGAAAGATAAGAAAATTAATCCTTGTAGGGTTCTAAGGAGATTTTCTAGCAATTCATATGAAATAGAACTTGCAAGAGGTAAATTGGAATTTCTCATGGCTTTAATTTTGCAGATCTATACCCTTACAAAGGTGAAAAATAGACAGTTTGAGCACCTAAAAAAAGTAAAGCGATGATCATTGAGTGGGAATAATAGCTGCCCAAATAGGCACCAAGCAACCAGAGGCTATTTTGGAGAAGAAAGTGGTACAAGAGGCAAAGAGTATTTTTAGTACTTGGTAAAGTGGAAGGAACATCTAGTTAAAGATGCTACATGGATGATAGCTTCAGACATATCCAAGCATGATAGAAATACTAGTGAACTCATGGGCAGGAGGCCATGAAGAAATATTTTATTCCTTGGTAGTTTGATGCAGGTGCATCATAAATGTATTTGTGGTTTGATTTTAGTTTTTTTTTCTAGATAGTATAATTAGAGGGTTGCAAGTTTTGTGAATCAATTTGTTTTAACTAAAACATAGGAGGTTAGAGGAATTATGTAAATATTTTTTTCCTTAACAAGGGGATCCTGATCGAATTTTTTTAGGCTTGAATTAGCCTATTTGTGTGTTTAAAAATGGGCAAGGTTCTTTGCTTCAAGAAAAAGAGAGTTTTCATGCACCATTTGAAATATGTAAAACTCTCATTTTTCTTATTTTGTTTATGATTTTTTCAAGGCTCATTTTTTGGCTTCCCTTTTCACACTACTAATATTGTTTTAGAATAAATAGATTCAAAATGTTGTAGAAAATTTTATCATAGAGTCACTCCATGAATATTCCTATGTGTGTAACTTATTTAGATCTTATGCTAGACTATTTTTCTTAAAAATTATATGGTTATTTGGTGATATGAAAAATTAATATTTGGCACTATTATTGGTTGGACAATAAAGCATTAAGAAAGGAACCCTACTTATGAATGCATCTTGAGGATGTTTCTAGCACTTTTTTTAAGGATTATATTATTCAGATGGCTCTTTAAAATAGTGGAATCTCTTGGTTCCCTTGGTGGTTGAATTAAGAGAAGCTTGTAGAGAAATTCAAAGGAAACTAGATATGTGGCATATCCTTGGATCTCCTAAGGAGGATTGTATGTTTTCGGGTGAGCAAGGTGTTGGAAGTATGTGTTGTTGTGGTTGTCATTTATGTCAAATTTTTTCTTCTGGATATTTGTTGGTTTGAAATATTTGTGGTGCAGAGATATCTTGTTGTATTGATATTGAACTTATTCTATTGGTTGTTTTGGAAGTGTTTTGGTCTAGGAAGTGTTGCTAATGTTTCTTGGTGTTATCTTCTTTGGTTATGTTTTTCACATTATGGATTTGATGGGTTTATGTTCCAAAAGTAATTTTGTGTTCTCCAGAAGTTGTAGTATGTTTGATTTGAAATTGTGGTGTTCTATGTTAAATCCTACCTTTCGGTCTGGATATGATTCAAGCAAAAGGTAGTATGATGTGTTATGGGTCTCACTATAGCCTGTGGAGATCTGGATAAGAGTAGTTTGCACTGAAAAATATTTTTTTGCCCAATTAATTGTCTATATGGACAAGTTACATGTTGGAATATTGAGGTTTTAGTTTCGGTGATTATGGATTGGTGGATTGGACTTAGGAATATGTCTTTTGGTCACCTCTTTCTCCTAGAGTGGATCATTGCGTGTGTTTTTGGTTTAGAAGTTATATTTTTGGTTCAAGTCAACTTGGTTCAAGTTTTGATGATCTATCCTATATATAAAGAATTTATGTGGTTGAGTTGTGACATATAGAGAGAGAGAGCATGCTAGAGAGTGTGATATGGAGATAGTAAGCAAAATTCAATGAAGAGTTTTGAAGAAGAGTTGTGTTTGAATGATATGCAAATTGTTTGAGATTGTGGTAGAGGTAAAAGATGGTGTGTTCACAGTTAAGATCAAAATTGTGTGAGGTGATGTTGTTGGAATTTGTATGAAGATTGCATTAATGAATTGTTATGTTGTCATTGATGTCAATTAACCAGTAATGATGTTGTTATAATATTGTTTTTCAATAGGTAGGAAGAACTAGTAAAGGGAACTACAATCGGTAAGTGAGTTTACGGAGGAAACCAATATTACTTATGAAATGGAGAGATGAACCGGTAACCATACCTATAGATGAGACCAAACCCTAACCAATGGAGCTTGGTCAATCACTTGAAGTGGTTTATGATCAAATGATGAATGGTGAAGATTATGACACGTATGCATGTTGTATTAGAAATGTTTTAAATGATGCATAGCACATAGAGATAACAATTTTTGTCTTGGGAATAAGCAAGTTCATTGCATGTAATGTAAACCGCGTGATGAGTTACAAAGTTCGATGAAGCGGTTATGAAGGAGAAGTTAAGGTTATCTTGAATGATGTGCAGTGATTTTTGTGTAATTTTCTATGTAATCTAATGGTCATACTTGAACCGATTTGTTTGTAATCTCTATGAGATAATTAGGTTTGTGTTGTGTTACTGACCCATTGATTTGTTTATAAGGTCGATGAGTTGTTTTGTTGTAGTGTTGGCAATTTGTAGTTGAGAGTAAGAGAGAGTGGTTGTCGAACTTGATAATGTATTTGTAGTATATGTAAAGGCAGATAGAAGCATGAAAAGGATCTGAACAAGCAAGTGTAGTGCTATTCAAATGGATCGGCAAAACCCTATTATTTTCTAACAATTATAGTAGTCAAATCCCCCAACTGGGTAAGCTCTAACAAGCTTAGTGTTATTAAAATCCTCCAACCAGGTGGTCCATTAGCTTGGAATTCAAATCTTCTACTGAGGTTACTCCTTACAAGGTATTTCTTCTAATAGGACATTACAGTCAATCCCTTAATCGGGTGGTCCCTAACATGATCTGTTCTTAACAGGACTTTTTGTAAAATCTTTAACACACTTGGCTCCTAATAGGGTGAACTTCAGAAAAGTTCAGAATACTTGTGGGTATTCATCCCCACCATGGTTTTTCCCATTTGGGTTTCCACATCAAAAATATTGTGTCAAGTGGTGAGTACTTTTGTGGTTATGTTTACTATGGTTAAATTACTTAACTGCTAAATCCACTTTTCTATGATATGATAGCTGACAACAATCTGAAATATGTTTTAACTACTATCAGTAAAGTATTTGAATGATTTAGTGAAAAGGTTTTGAGAGTTTCAAAGATGTTTTACTGTTAGTCTGTTATAATAGTGAACCGGTTTAACTTGTCAAAAATATTGCATGTGAAAGTTCAATATTTAAACCACTCAGTTTAGAGTTTGTCCTGAGAGGTTGATTTTGAGTTTAGTGAAAGTATAATCAGTTTTCTATCTACTAATTCACCCCTCCCCCTCTCAGTAGCTGATCGGATCCTTATTCTTTCATCATACCATCAATTGGTATCAGAGCTATCCAGGTCCTCTAAGGTCTAATCATAACAGCTTGAGGTAAAGAACTTGTAGAACATGATAAAAAAAGAAGGTCCAAAGTTTAATAGAGAGAATTATAGAATATTGAGTGATAGAGTGAAAATATATATCAAGAGTCTAGGAAGTCAATAATGGGAACATGTTGTTACTCAATATATTGCACCTAGTGGGACTATGTCTGATGATCAAAAGAAAGAGCAACAAGAAAACAGTCAAGCTCTGGAGGCTATTATCAGTTCTTTGTCTGATTCAATGTATGTTGATGTCCATGGTATATAGACTACTTATGAGCTATGGAAGAAACTTGAGAAAATCTACAGCGGTGATGAGCATCTGAAGATTGCCAAAGAAGAGAGTCTAAGAGGAAAATTTGATGACATGCAGATGGCTGAAGGTGAAAATATTCAACAGTATGATCAAAGGATCAAGGATATAGTTGGTGAGATCAAGAGTGTTGGTGGTAAAGTGGAGGATGATGAATACTAAGAGGAAGGGTGAATTAGTATACCAAAAAATACTGTACTTAAACACTTTAACAATCTAGCAGTAAACTGGTAAAACATTTTAAATAACAAACCGGTTAACACACATACAAACCAAATAGCAAATAAGGCATTCACCCATAGAAGCAAGATCACCATAACACAAGAGATTTTGACATGGAAACCCAAATGGGAAAAAACATAGTGAGATGAAACTCACAAGTAACTATCTGCAGAATAGTAACCAGACTGGTTAAGGTTAGACCAGTTAAGGTCATACAATGTTCTTCACCAAAAAAAATCTTGTTAGGAATCTCAATCTCTGTTAGGAGATAAGTCTGATTAAAGACTACCTTGTGAGAGGATTTCAGATCCACAGATGTGAACCACCTTGTTAGAGGATTTACAAAGGCTTTTTTGGGCCTACCCTATTAAGGGTTTCTGACTTGTCAAAGATGTGAGTAATCAACAAGTGAATGATCTAGCAAATGGCACAGTCTACTTGATTAGATCCATTGTAGCTCATAGCTAATGCATTTCAGCATTACTTCAATCTTCAGTAAATCCACACTCTGTTATAGCTCATAGACTTGATCTTCTCAGTTAAGATCGCACATACAAGAACTTTGACAACCAGCAAAAACCTAACAACTACCCACATACACACATTCAAAACCCTAGACATGATGTCCTTAAAAGGAATCTGATTTCATGTCGGTCCAATAGGATTACATTGCAAGTTCCTAGGTTCATTGTATCTAGACACATTTGGTAACATGACACAAAATCACCGTCAAAGTGTCGGTGGATGGTAACTCATCACAAAAACATACCAGTTGGCAACTCATCATAGAGTATTACTGGTTTATACAACTTTTCAGTTACTAGTTGGTAACTCAAAGTAATACCGGTTTAATTATAAAGTAGATTACTGGTTGACAAAAATTGAAGACTGGGAAAATGTTAACTGCCACTTCTAGCTCCTTTGTTCCGCTCCGCTTGAGATCTTCAAACCGCTTGATCTCTTTATGCCGCTTGGGTCTTTATACCATTTGAGATTGGTAAGAACTTTCTGCATAACATTGATAGTCTAAAACTACAACATAATACCGGTTTGGAACAAATACCGGTTTAGCATAGTTCATACATTCAAAAAGTGATCTCATAGCAAGTGTGTATCCATCAATGACAATCACAACATAATCATCAAAATGCCAACAATCTCCCCATTTGGCATTGATGGCAACACTTAGGAAAAATCTTGACATCTAAGTGTTTTACAACAAAATTATGCCATAATAAAAAATACTCCCCGTAAGCATATACATTATCCCTTTTGCAGAAAATACAATGTATACTACTTCCTTACAAAGATAGACATGAAAGTATACATAGAATGCATCAAAATTTAAATACAGAATACTACTCCCCATCAAAATTTTAAATACAAATACTGCTCCCCCTTTGCCAACAATGACAAAGTATAGGTGAATAACCCCTATTCCATTAGTATTAAAAACTGATTTAAAGAGTTTAAGACAATAAAGAGTGAAACTTGTCAAAAACTAATTTAAAGTCCTACATAAATGTCTTCATGGATAAAGAAAATGATTTAAGAAATGAGGTAGCAACCTCATTCTCGGTTTGCATCTGATAAACCTGCTCTTCCATGGCATCCATGGTACTCATCTCTTGAGTGACTGTTAGGGCATCTAGATTGAGGTAGCATTTCTGGAGAATTTGCAGTCTTGGCAATAGGACCAGTTGAGGTTCCTACAAATTACATGTCTGGTTGCTTATCTCTGCCTCAATTCTTGCAGACTGGAGTTGAAACCGGTGAATGGTTTGTCCATATGTTTTGAAGGAATCATATGGCATCTTGAAGGTGCTTATGAATGTCTACAACTCTTTTTGCAGTTTGTCTTTTTGAGTGAGCACATCATCACAGAATAGATGAGGTTGACATATCTTGCCAAGAAGTAGATTTCCCTCATCCATTTCATCTTTGATGTATTTTTGTGCCTTCTAAAGTTCTAACCGAAGCTCATTCAACTTCTTCACCAAGGTAGTGTTCTGAGCCTTTTGATGCTTGTTTTGAGCACTGGCTTCAGCAACTTCTTCCAGGCTTTGCACCTAGTCTTCTACCACTATACATAGGAGCTTCAATTGTGCAAGAGAGGAGTTAGTACTAGGGAGGTTGGTATTAGGTATCAAACCAGTAAGAGTGTCCACCATAGCCTGGATCACATCTTGCTCCTTCTTCCTCCTTATTACTTCCAGGTGTTCTTGGGCAACCTTAATGGTCTGCAACAACTCTAATTCATTTGCAGACTGGAGGTCAATGGGACTAGTAACGCCAGCCGGTTTGGCTTGACTACTGGTTACCTTTGGGGTCTCCATCTGAGTTCTATGTGTTGCTTCTTCCTTCTCTTTAGCTCTTTTCTTGTCCTCTTTTGCCTTCTTTTTCTCCTCTTCCTCTGTCTTTCTTTTCTCTTCTTTCTACTTCTCCTCTTCCTTTCTTTTCTCCTCTTCCTTTTTCTTCTCCTCTTCTCTTCCTTTTTCTTCTCCTCTTCCTATTTCTTTTTCTCCTCTTCCTTTCTCTTATCCTCTTCTTGCTTCCTCTTCACCTTTGTCTATTGTTTCTCTTCTTCTTTCTTTTCCACTTCCCTCTTCTTCTCTTCTTCTTGTCTCTTATTCTCCTCTTCTTTTCTCTTTTCTTCCTCTTTTGTCTTCTCTTCTTCTTTTTGCTTCTTTTCCTTTCCTACCTATTTTATCTTTTCTTCCTCCTATTTCTCCTAACCTGTTGTTTATGTTGGTGCATCCGGAGTGACATTTTCTCCATTCAAGGCATCAACATCAATAGGGTCCAATTGAGTAGTGACCAGTTCTCCTTCACTATCATATAATTCATTTGATTGATTGATTTCTAGTTCTTGCTCAGCCTTTTTGTTGGCTTCAGCCACTTGATTAAATCTTAAAGCAGATTGAGCAAGCGAGTGGGTATCTTTGACCACTTCTAGGACTTTTCCTTCAAGCAGCAGGAGTCTCCTTCTTCTCATGAAGAAGAGGCCCTTATAACTTTCCATTACTTCATAAAGTTATGTTTTTGGCACATCAGGAAAGTATTGTGCAAATACTTCCTTTGTTATTTCCTGTTCCTTCTCTATGGCAATGCGCCATTTGCTATCTAAAGAATTATATAAAGAATCAAGTGTCTCAGACTTAATTTTTGATGGCCACTGGTCATTAATACATAAATAATTGATGACTTCTTGTTCAACTTCTTCCTTTTCATCATCATTAAAATCATCAAAGCACTCTTTCAAATCACCAAGCACTTTTCTTCTAATATTCTTAATTGTTCTTTGACAATGTGTCAAAGGTATGTAAGAGGAAATATCAATATTTACTGATGCAGATGTTGTCGGTTCATTCTTTGTCTTTTTCCTCGATTATCTGGTCTTCTTAGGCTATTCTTCAAAGACAGTGTCCTTTGAGTCTGGTGTCTTACATTTTGTCTTCTGCTTCCTCTCAAAGACTTTGGCAAGTGTCGCTTCTGGTTTCTTCTTTGCTGGTGACCGCTTGGTCACTTTGGGACTTGCTGTGGTAACCGGCGTCAATGTTGAAGGCACTACCTTTCCCTTCTTTACTGAGGGTTCTTCAACTGGTGTAATCCTTTCTAAATAGGTGTCGGTTCTCTTTTCCTTTGGATCAAGAGGCGAGGTGAGTAGGGTAGAGGCATACCCATCCAACATGTCATACATTACCTCATATCCCATCAGTTCCAGTTCTTCCTATCTTGGCTCAACCACCTCCATTATGCACTCATCAACTTTGATGGTGAAGCAGATGTCCTCCTCATAATTTTTGACAATATCACCAGATATTCTTACCCTTTGGTTCATTTTGCATCTGAACTCATCAAAGTATTTGTTCATCACTTTTGGATAGCTAGTTCTAATCGCTTGTAGGCTTTCCTTGATTTGCTTTGTCACCAGTTGGTTAGCAGACCACTGAATATCACCTACTCCTAGAAAGTAGCCTTGGAAGTAAAAGAACAACCCAACCAATAGTTGTCCAAACTTAAATCTCAAGGCATTGTCCTTTTTGATCGACTTGAGGTTCAAAAGAAGTTGTCTTTACATACAAGTGAACAGATCAAATGATACATCTTCCTTGATCATCCTGTAGGCAGCATTTACCATTGCAGTAGAGATAGAGTTGATTCTACTGGCATGGAATGTCTGGTATCCTATCACCATACACGCAAATTTGACCAGATCGTCCTTGATGGAATTGATAGTCATTCCCCATGAGTCGCTCACTGAACTAGTGAGCTTGGTCATTTCTGTCTTGCTAATCTTCCTTAGGGCTGGCACTTCACCGACATTGCAGAAACCAGTGATGGCATGAATTACTTCCAATGTAATATAATGCGTCCGCTCTAAGTATATTTTATCACCATGTACTATGCTCAGAATAATGCAGATGTGATCATCTGAAAACTCTTCAAGGAAATAGACAACTTTGTGAAGCTTCTTCTTTTCTAGAATGTTAAATTCTGGTTTAATCTTCTTGTCCTTCCCGTGGAGTAAACTCAACTGAGAATGGATCATCAGAGGTCCTAGATCTTCAATCTTACAGTCAATGTAATTGGAAATGCCTTCCTCCACTATAACACCAGTGGGTATTTGAGATAGGGCATTGTATTTTACCTTCCATTGAATGAATTCTACAGAATCAACAGGTGCACTAGAGCTAGGGTGTGATGTGGAAGCTGTGATAAACAGAGAATTTTGAAAAGTACCTTTGTAGATCAAAATTTAGGGCTCACAAATTATACTTCATCACACACTCCTTTGGTTGTTGAAATACCGCTTTTTGTTCTATACTTTTCCAACAGATGTTTGCTTCTGATTCTTCTTCAAAATTTTGAGAATTTCTTCGAATCGTAATGTAAATCACCTTTTTTTGCTCTACACTTGAAAACATCTTCACTCAAAAAATAACAAGTGAAAAATGACTTGAGAGTTCCTTTTAAACAGATTCTCCACCTACCATAATAAATGCTCCACTATTAGGGCATAAACCCTAATTTGCCTTTTACCGTTTCCGGTCTTCTGCCAACTGACAGGTATCACATACCAGTTGAGGTCTTTTATCGATGTAAACAGGGGGTTTGAGATATTTCACCATTTTCTCCCCCTAAGCTTTTGTGATGCTTAGTTTGCCAGTTCAGCGACTTCTACACTAGGTGTAGAAACTGGTTGTACTTGAATCACTTTTCTCGGCTTCTTCTTCTAGGTTTTCTTCATATCCGCTTGAATAGTTTCAACATCAATATTTCCTTCCAGAGTGACCGGTATATCATCTGATATACTCTTTCTTGTTCTACAGAATCTTGCTATATGACCTGATTTGTTGCAATGTTCTCCAAGGTCCATGATTCATTTTTCCATTCTTCCTTCTGCATGTTATAGCAGTGTGACCATGACCATGACAAATCCAATAGTTTTTTTCCATCCAATTGCCACTTGATAGCCACCGCTACCTAACTGGTGATTATAGGCATTAAACCAGTTTGGATTCTAGTTCCCAAAGGGTTCAGGAAGAACTCCTTGACTCCTTTGAGGATACCTTTTGGTATTATGCATGACTGACCTACATTCAAATGCTCTATGCCCAAACTTGTTGCATGCATAACAATTACCATTGAATCTATTGGGTCTAGGCTTATCGTTTAGAAAATGAGGAAAAGTATTGTAAGCCTTACTTCTACATACATTAGTAGTATGTCCTTCCTTAAGACAATTATATCAAACAGGTTTGAACTTTTTCTTACCTTTATCCTTTGGTGTTGGTTTCTTCTTTGATGCTCCATATTTTTTTCCAGAGGTCTCACCTTCCTCATAATCAGAGAAACCAAGTCCATTGGTATTCTTTACCGGTTTGGCTGATTCAAGCTTATGCTCTAGCTTGACAGTGCTCTTATTGAATTTGGCAAGTATTTCCTTCGACTCAGCGAGTTCTTTGGAAATAGTAGCAATGGATTCCTTCAAGGTTACATTCTCAGAAATAGCCATGTTTAGTTTACCTTGCACTTCTTCTTTTTCCATTTTGCTGTCATGAAGATGAGCGGTAAGTGCACTAATCTCTTGCTTCAGTTTGGAGATCTCATGATCTTTGTCTTTTACCAAATCTTCAGTTTTACTCCGGTTCTCAAGCTCTTGACACATTCGGATAGTCGGTCCATCCAACTCCTTTCTCAGGTTGGTATTGGATTCATTCAGCTTTTCTACTTCTTGAATTAGGGCTTCCATGTCTGCTTCATCAAAAGAACTATTTTCAGTTAGCTCCATTAGTTTTTCAGCATGCTCTCTTCTTTTTGCCTGAGAGGCCTTATATTTGACCTTAAGTTCATCATAGGCTTTCTCAGTCTAAGTGAGCCGATGAGTAAGTTCCCTCATAGTGTATTCCCCCATTTCTCTTTCCAAGTCATTAGACTTATAGAAAGGTTGGCTCTGATACCAACTCATGAATACTAAGAGGGGGGTGAATTAGTATACCAAAAAATACTGTACTTAAACACTTTAATAGTCTAGCAGTAAACTGGTAAAATAGTTTAACAAACAAATCGGTTAACACACATGCAAACCAAATAGAAAATAAGGCATTCACCCATAGAAGCACAATCATCATAACACAAGAGATTTTGATGTGGAAACCCAAATGGGAAAAACCACGGTGAGATGAAACTCATAAGTAACTATCTGCAGAATAGTAACTAGACAAGTTAAGGTCAGACTGGTTAAGGTCATACAATGTTCTTTACCAGAACAGATCCTATTAGGAATCTCAATCTCTGTTAGGAGATACGTCCGATTAAAGACTACCTTGTGAGAGAATTTTAGATCCACGGATGTGAACCACCTTGTTAGAGGATTTACAAAGGCTTTTCGGGGCCTACCCTATTAAGGGTTTCTGACTTGTCAAAGATGTGAGTAATCAACAAGTGAATGATCTAGCAAATGCCATAGTCTACTTGATTAGTTCCATTGTAGCTCATAGCTAATGCATTTCAGCATTACTTCAGTCTTCGGTAAATCCACACTCTATTATAGCTCATAGACTTGATCTTCTCAGTTAAGATCGAACATACAAGAATTTCAACAACCACCAAAAACCTAACAGCTACCCACATACACACATTCAAAACCCTAGACATGATGTCCTTAAAAGGAATTTGATTTCATGTCGGTCCAATAGGATTACATTGCAAGTTCCTAGGTTCATTGTATCTAGACACATTTGGTAACACGACACAATATCACCATCAAAGTGTTGGTGGATGGTAACTCATCACAAAAACATACCGGTTGGTAACTCAGACTAATACTGGTTGACAAAATTTGAAGACTGGGAAAATGTTAACTGTCGTTTCTATCTCCTTTGTTCCGCTCCTCTTGAGATCTTCAAACCGCTTGATCTCTTTATGTCGCTTGGGTCTTTATACCACTTGAGATCGGTAAACACTTTCTACATAACATCGATAGTCTAAAGACTATAATATAATACCAGTTTGGAAGAAATACCGGTTTAGCATAATTCATACATTTAAAAAGTGATCTCATAGCAAGTGTGTGTCCATCAATGAAAATCACAACATAATCATCAAAATGCCAACAAGAAAACAATCAAGCACTGGAGGCTATTATCAGTTCTTTGTCTGATTCAAAGTATGTTGATTTCCATGGTCTAGAGACTACTTATGAGGTATGCAAGAAACTTGAGAAAATCTATAGCGATGATGAGCATCTGAAGATTTCCAAAGAAGAGAGTCTAAGAGGAAAATTTGGTGACATGCGGATGGCTGAAGGTGAAAATATTCAACAGTATGGTCAGAGGATCAAGGAGATAGTCAATGAGATCAAGAGTGTTGGTGGTAAAGTGGAGGATGCCATAGTGATTAGTAAGGTGTTGAGAACCTCGCTACTAGTCTATGCTATTCGAGTTGTAGCCATTCAGGAGATAAAGTTTGTTAATAAAACTAAGGTAACTCTTGATTTCATCATTGGTAAGCTTACTACATCTGAATTAAATTGTTATGATGGTAGTGTTCAAAAATCTGAATCTGCATTTAGAGCTTCAGTTTCTAACCCATCTATGAGAAAAAGTAGAGATGTCAGTCATAGTTATGAATGTAGATCCAACATAGAAGTTGATGATGAAGATAGTCTAGTTGAGCTTGAAGCATTGTTGGCTAAGTGGTTGCCCAAAGGTATTGATAAGTATAGAGGTAAATTGCCTTTGAAAGGATTTTGTATGTAACAAGATTGGACACATTGCAACTAATTGTCCTAATGGTGACAATGAGCACAAGTGTGAAAAGTTTGAGAAATACAAAGGAAAGGACAAAAGAGATTGTCTCATTGCAGTTGATGGTGGTATCACTAATGAGGAATCTGAGGGAGATGCTAATGAAGACATTGTCTTTATTGTCATTAAAGAGGAGACATCTGATCAGAAGGCATTAGTTTCTCGCATGGATAGTTTTGATGATTGGATCATTGATAGTGGTTTTTGACACCACATGACCAGTGAGCAGAGAAAGTTTATTACTTTGAAGTAATTTGATGGAGGATTTGTGAGATCTAGCAATGACTCATCATGCATGGTAAAAGGTAAGGGAACTATTTCTCTTAATGGAAAGAGAAATGTAGATGATGTCTACTGGGTTGAAGGATTAAATCACAATCTTTTGAGTGTTACACAACTCAATGATAGAGGTTATCCACTGGAATTTAAGAATTGAATGTGCAAAATCTATGGGAGCAAAGTTGAAATAAATGCAAGGCAAGCAAAAAAAAGGTTAACTATTTCACCTGAATCCTAAAGTCAACAACTATTTGATTGCCCAAATAGATGATAGTTGGATTTGGCATAGGAAATTTTGTCATATAAACTTTGATAACATTGTCAAATTTAGTAAGTCCAAGTCAGTGAGAGGTTTGCCTCAGTTGGACAAACTGGTTAATGCTCTGTGTAAAGAATGTCAGTTGGGAAAGATGACATCCTCAACTTTAGAGAGCAAATTTTTTTTAGCAGAACATTTGTTAGAACTGGTTCATACAAATATTTGTGGACCCATAAGGAGTAGAAGTATTCAAGGTGACAGATATTTTATGATTTTCACTAATGATTGCTCAAGAGTGATGTGGGTCACATTCTTGAAGGATAAGTCAGAAGCCTTTAGTAAGTTCAAGGCATTCAGGGCCTTAGCTAAAAAGGAAAGTGGTAAGAAGATAAAGTGTCTAACGACTGATCAAGGTGGTGAATTTACTTATGAAGAATTCACTAGATATTATGAAGAAAATGGTATAATTGTTAGGATAACTGGTGAACAACTGAGAGGGGGGGGGGTTGAATCAGTTTTTAACATATTATATTAATCAAACCACATTATAACCTTTAACTAGAGCACGCAAACATTGAATACTGGAATAGAAGAAACAGATACAGGTAAGCAATAAAACATAAGAATGAAATAGAGAATTAACACAATGACACAATACCACATAGAACCATGATTTGTACGTGGAAAACCCCGTAAAGGGAAAAACCATGGTGGGAAGCCTACTCACAGTCAGATGATACTTCTATAGAAAGTATGTGATACAATGAGGGGCCTACACATGCAAGAAGGCACACTGCCTAGAGAAAACTCCTCATTATAAAAGAGTCTCATTGACTATGAAGAGGTTATAACCACCTCAAGAGAATTGGACAACAATCTAGAATAATGAACTGCCAGAGATAGCATCTACCATGCCTAATTATAGTCCTGGTTAAGCTCAATACCAGAGGCCTTTGACCTCTTCCTTAAACCCAATTCAATCACCTATGATTGACCAAATCTCCTTCGCATATGATATTGCATTCCATGACCATGACACCCAATCTACAATGAGAACTTACAATAATTTATACAAACCCTAAGGCCTAAACCAATTAGGTCAACCACCTAAAAGATATTATAATAATATCATTACATACATCCATATTACAATGATATGCCATGTCAGATTTAGACCAAAACAATAATAACCAATCCATAAATCATCCTGGTAATGTGTAGAGAACACATTAACATGATAACAGTCCATAACCTAGATAGGTACCAGACCTAATCTAGATCAACCATGCCAAAGCTATATCTTCAATCAGTTGAGGCACAATCAAGGATCACCTTTTGCATCCTGAATTCCATCTAGAAGCTGCACCAACACCACTTAGCATTTTGTCAAGGTTTCTTAGTTCAAAAGCTCTACCGGTTAAACCTTAAACCCATACCGGTAGCACAAGATCTTCTACCGGTAACGAGAATCTATCTACCAGTAAACAGCCATATCAGCTAGTATTGACATCAATGACAAAACATCAATGCAACACATACTCAATTCATCCATATTGCGAACAATCTCCCTCTTTGGCATTGATGGAAACACTAGATGTGCAAAACATCTAAGTGCCAAGAAATTTCAAACAAGTCTCCCCCTGTGGAAGATAACCAACAATCTCCTGTATATAGCTCTGAATATCAATTAATCTCCCCCTCTGAATAATATCTCTGTAAAATTTTTAATTTTTTTTTCACATCACTATCTCTCCCCCTTTGACATGAATGCCAAAAATCTGACAAAAATATCAAAGCAATAATATAAGCCTCTGAATCTCAAAGCTCACTACTCCCCCTGAGTAGTAGCACCACTCATCAGTGCCAAAATAAATAGTATCTCTGATAATGCATGTCGTAATGATGCCAAACCACATCAATCAAGTCTCTACCAAAGGGGCATAAACCCCTAACCTGTCTCTCAAATACACAAATGATTCCTTAAATAATGGTTTTGTGAATATACCTGCAATCTACTCTTTAGTGTTACATAAACCAATTTGACTTTCTTTTCTTCCACCTTGTCCTTCAGAAAGTTATATTTTATTGATATCTGTTTAGTCTTAGAGTGAAATACCGGATTCTTAGACATGTCAATAGCTACAGAGTTATCACAATAGATAACTACCGGTTCACTACAATTTACCTTGATATCCTTCAACATTTGCTTCATCCACAAGACTTGAGTGCGATTTGTTGCTGCTGCAACATATTCAGCTTCTACAGTAGATAAAAAATGCATGACTATTTATTGTTTTTCCATGAAACCAATTTCTTACCAAGAAAGAAATCTCCACCAGAAGTGATCTTCATGTCATCAGTATCTCCTGCCCAATCTGAATCTATATATGCACATAAAGTGAATTCATCATCTATAGAATACCACAAGACATTTTGTTGTTCCTTGCAAATACCAGAATATCCTCTTTACTGCACATTCATGATTTTCTTTAGGATTACTTTAATATCTTGAAACAATACTTATTACATTCATAATATTTGGTCTAGTCTGAGTTAGATATAACAAGCCACCAATCATAGACTTATACCTTGTCAGATTTACCAGTGTAGATGTATCTTTGATAGATAATTTATCACTTCTCACCATAGGAGTACTTACCAATTTGGAATTATCCATACCAAACTTCTTCAACAATTCCCTTAGATGCTTAGTTTGATAGATAAAAATGCCTTTGTCGGTTTGAGTAATTTGCAAACCTAAGAAAAATCTCATCTGACCAATGATGGACATTTCAAATTCATTCTTCATATTATTAGAGAATTCCATGCACAATTTATCTTCTCCTCCAAAAATGATATCATCAACAAATACTTCAATAATCAGAATATCATCATCAGTGATCTTATAATATAAATTGCTATTAGCACTGCCTTTAGTAAAACCAAGCTTCAAAAGATATTTATCCAACCTTGCATACCAAGCTCCAGGAGCTTGTTTTAAACCATATATAGCTTTCCTTAATCTGCAAACCATATCTTTATCATCTATGAGTGAAAATACATCAGGTTTCTTAATGTATACCTCTTCCTTAAGTTCACTATTCAAGAATGCACATTTAACATCCATTTGATAGACCTTATAGTTCTTATAAGCTGCATAGGCAAGAAATAGTCTAACAACTTCAATTCTAGATACAGGTGCAAATGTCTTACCATAATCAATTCCTTCCATTTGAGAATATCCTTTATAAACCAATCTAGCCTTGTTTCTTAAAACTTGACCATCCTCATTTATTTTATTCCTAAAAACCCATTCATCCGTGTCTTCAACTTTTATTGCCAAGGTGTTTTCCTCATTCTTGATAGCCGGTTCCGGTTCATCTTCCTTTAAAGAATAGAACACCCATTCCTTTCCATTGTCGGATCCACTAGCAGAGTCTACTGTCGATTCATCCTTAGAGTCATCACTTACTCCTTCCTTATCCACTATGTAGCAATGTTTACTTTTCTTGAATCTATATTTATTCTGATTAGGCTTAAATGATTTTGTAAATCTCTCTTCAAATCTTGCATTCCTTCTAGGAAATCTAGATGCAAAATGACCAATCTTATTACATGCAAAACATTTAAAAGGTGCTTTTCCTTCATATTTACTTCCTGTCAGTCCTTTAGCTACTCTTCTAGCAAATAAGGCTTCAAGTGTCTCAAATTATGCATCCTCTTTCCTCATGTCTTCCAATTCCTTTGAATATAAGGCTTTCCAATCACTTTTTCTGGTAGATGATGATACATGAAAAGCAGGTTCAAATTTTGTAGCTCCAAAAGGTCCAAATTCTTCAAGCTCAAAAGTAGATAATTTCCCAATTAGAATGTCTTTGTTAACTGAAGTGTTTGCATTGTTCTCAGTTCATTAATTGTAGTTGCCTTCATCTTGTAAGCCGGTGGAAGGGCTCTCAACACTTTGGAAACTATTTTATCTTCACTCAGAGATCCTCCACAACATTGAATTCCCATGACAATCTCATTTACTCTTTCCATAAATGTAGCAATTCTTTCATTATCTTCCATCTTCAAGTTTTCATACCCTACCCGGTAACCATCAAGTTCAACAATTTTGACAGTAGGATCACCTTCATTCAAAGTTTGCAATTTATCCCACATAACCTTTGTTGATGATTTATCAATTAATCCCATGATTTTCTGATCAGTAAGTGCACACAAGAGGGCTTCTCTAGCTCTACAATCATTTTCAATATTTTTGTCTAGGTCTGCAGGAGCAGGATTGCCAGATGCTGGATCATAAGGTGTATATACTTTCTCAGTGATATCCCAAATATCCTTGCCAATATATCTAACATGAGTCTCCATTCAGATTTCCATATCCCATAATTTGTTCCATCAAGCTTAGGGATTTCTCTTCTGAAAATAGTTGCCGGTGGGTTTGAAGTATAAGCTGCCATACGATCTACCTCAAGCGGTTAAGCTTCTGCAAAAGAGGACCAAAGCTCTGATACCAATTGTTAGGATAACCGGTGAACATCTGAGAAGGGGGGGGGGGTGAATCATTTGTTAACAAATTATATTAATCAAACCACTTTATAACCTTTAACCAGAGCACATAAACATTGAATACTGGAATAGCAAAAACAAATATCGGTAAGCAAAAAAACTTTAAAATGAAACAAAGAATTAACGCAATACAACCATACCGCATAACACCATGATTTGTACATAGAAAACCTAGTAAAGGGAAAATCCACAATGGGAATCCTACCCACAGTCAAATGATACTTCTACAGAAAGTATGTGATATAATGAGGGGCCTACACATCCAGGAAGGAAATCTGCCTAGAGCGTACTACTCATTACAAAAGAGTCTTAGTGACTATAGAGAGGTTATAACCACCTCAAGATAATTGAACAACAATCCAAAATAATGAACTGCCAGAGATAGCATCTACCATGCCTGATTACAGTCTCAGTTAAGCTCAATACTAGAGGCCTTTGACCTCTTCCTTAAGTCCAATTCGATCACCTATGATCGACCAAGTCTCCATTGCATATGATATTGCATTCCACAACCATGACACCTGATCTACAATGAGATTTTACATTAATTTATACAAACCCTAAGGCCTAAGCCAATTAGGTTAGCCACCTAAAAGATATTACAATAAGATCATTGCATACATCCATATTACAATGATATGCCATGTCGGCTTTAGACCAAACCAACAATAACCAATCCATAAATCATCCTGGTAATGTGTAGAGAACACGTTATCATGATACTGGTCCATAACCTGGATAGGTATCAGACCTAATCTGGGTCCACCACAACAAAGCAATGTCTTCAATCAATTGAGGCATGATCAAGGATCACCTTCTACATCCTGAATTTCATCTAGAAGCCACACCAACACCACTTAGCATTCTGTCAAGGTTTCTTAGTGAAAGCTTTGTCGATTAAACCTTAAACCCATACCGGTAACACAAGATCTTCCACTGGTAACCAAAACCTATCTTCTGTTAACCAACCATATCAGCTAATGTTGACATCAATGACAAAACATCAATGTTGTAATCAATTCATCCTTATTGCCAACAATAATGAAGCAGCTTTCTGCACCGAGGACACCACAACAGAATGGTATTGCAAAGAGAAACAACTGGTCAGTTGTTGAAGCTACTAGAATGATTTTGATACAAGGAGGTGTAGCAAAAACTTTCTATAGGGAAGCGTTTGGTAGATTTGTCTTCACTATGAACTGAATATTGGTAAAAAGAGGTAAGGATTAAACTCCTTATGAATACTGGTATATTAGATCACCTAATGTCACTTATTTCAAGATATTTGGCAGTAAATGTTTTATTAAGAGAGGTGACTATGTTAGCAAGTTTGAGGCTAAAAGTGATGAAGGCATATTTCTTGGTTACTCCACCAAGAGTAAGGCCTACAAATGTTACAATAACTGAACAAAGATAATCATTGAAAGTGTTGATGTTTGAGTGGATGAGTATCCTAAAGTCTTAGGAGAAACCAATGTGGATAAAAAGGAAGAAGATCCTTGCATTCAAATTCTGGAACCAGAACCAGTGAAACCAAAAACTAGTAAAGAGAATGTTGTTGTACCAGTTCAACCTGAATAGGTAGATTCAGAAGAAGATGGTGATAATGAAGAAGAAGAACCTCAAGATAATGATCATGTTATTCTGAGGTATGTGAGACTCAATCATAATCCTCACCAGATTATTGGAGATAAGGATGTTGGAGTGTTAACCAAAAGAATAATTAGAGATAATTCTTGCATGATCTCCACTATTGAGCTTAAGACTGCTAAGGAAGCATTTGGAGATGATCACTTAAGCTATGGAGGAGGAGCTTTATAAAATTGAGAAGAACAACACATGGAACCTAGTACCCAGACTAGTGAATAAAAATGTGATAGGTACTAAATGGGTATTCAAGAATAAACTGAATGAAGATGGAGTAGTAGTCTAAAACAAAGCTAGATTGGTTTGCAAAGGTTATGCACATGAATAAGGAGAAGACTATGGTGAGACTTTTGCACTAGTTGCTAGACTAGAAGGTGCCAGGACTTTACTTGATTTTGTAGTACATAAGGGATTCAAAGCATATCTGATGGATGTGAAGTCAACATTTCTAAATGGAATACTAGAAGAAGAAGTATTCATTAAGAAGCCATATGGTTATGCTTTGACTGATGTAAAAACCATAGTATGTAAACTGCACAAAGCACTATATGGTTTGAAGCAAGCACCAAGAGCATGGTATGAAAGGATGCATTCACACCTAATGAAGATAGGTTTTCAGAGAACCATTGAACATCTATCTCAAATTTGAATGAGATAAGATACTAGTTAGTGAAGTGTCTATAGATGATATCATATTTGGAGGCAATGATGACATGAGTGACGTCTTTGCAAATGAAATGAAAAGTGAGTTTGAAATGTCTCTAGTGAGAGAGATAAAAAAATTCATAGGCTTGCAATTTCAGCAAATGAAGAGTGGTATTTTTATCACAAGTCTAAATATGTGAAAGAGGTATTGAAGACATTTGGAATGAGTGACCGGAAACTAGTAGGGACACCAATGGTTACAAGTTGTAAACTATCTAAGGAAGATGAATCTGTTAGGTCCCGGAGACAACTGAGAAGGGGGGGGTGAATTAGTTGTCAAATAAATTCAAACCAAAAACAACTTAACCAACCCTAATGCTTAATACTAGTAAACCAAACTTTATGTCGGTAGACAGTTTAATAGTTAATTGCAATACCAATAAAGATTAATGCATGAAACAAAAAGATAATAACATCCAAAACACATAACACCAATATTTGTATGTGGAAACCCTATAAGGGGAAAAACCAAGATGGGAAACCTTACCCACAATCAGATGATACTACTATAGATAGTATGTGTATACAAATGGGGTCTACACATAGAGAAAGGCCAAACTCCTAGAGCTCACTGCTCAAACAAAAATAGGAGTCACATTGACTACAATTGGATGGTTAAATCCAGTAATGATGTACTGCTCAAAATAGCATCTTCATATGCTAGATTCAGTACCAGTTCAGTTCTAATATGCCTTCACAAAAACCTTGCTTCACCTTCAAATGATATCTGCATGTATAGCTCTGCTTATTCTCGCATATACTGAATTATTATCCTTCTCACATTCACACATTGATCTTTACAAATAAGATCTTACATATATACCATAACCTAAGACCAATTTTAGTAGGTCAGCTCTAAGAGATATTACAATAAAATCAATTTACATGTAAATCAATAACCGATGCAATAATCAATGTAACATGTCAGCTTAATGCATTTACAACAATAATAAATCATCTCCAAAGCATTTTGTGCTAATCTGGAATAGATAAGCCTGTCGGTGCTTATTTTGGACCTATTTGCCAATAATAGTAAATATGCAAATACGAATATACCAATGAGCAAATCTTAAAGACAAAGTGTCCAAATGATGTCTTCAACATAATCAAGTGTTCTCCATGATGTTCCAAGTGTTGATGAACATTATATCCTGCTAGGGTACCAGATATTGGTGACTGTGCATAAGTCACTTGCTTGCCGGTGAACATTACGGATTCTTCAAAGTGCCAGAGTTGATAAGTGTTAATAGGTGTTGACATCAATGACAAAACCATATCAACATATCCAAAATAACAACAATCTCCCCCTTTTGCATTGATGGAAACACAAGATGGGAAAACCATCAAAGTGCCAAAACAAAAATGCCATATACCAGAAACCAACAATCTCCCAAAAGAGATCAAAACCAGAAATCAATCTCTCCTAAACTAACAATCTCTCCCCTTGAGAGTAACATGTGTTTTTCCATATCAATCTCTCCCCCTTTGACATTAATTAAAAGAGGGAGATATTGTAGTACAAAACCAAGTTCAAATACAAAATACCAACCAATTTAGTATACCAACTACTCCCCCTTAGAAGTCATCAAGGCCGGAAAAAGTTTTTTATGTTAATTTTGTCGGTTGATGACATAAATCAATTGTCTAAGTCTCTACTGATGGGGGTATGACCCCAAGTTGATCTTTGAGATATTCAAAAGTCTCCTTAGACAAAGGATTAGTGAAAATATCGGCAATATGCTCTTTAGTATTTACATAAACAAGTTTTACTTCTTTTGCTTCAACATTCTCCTTCAAAAAATTCAGTTTGATAGAAACATGTTTAGTTCTAGAATGCAGTACCGGATTCTTAGATATATCAATTGCTGTAGTGTTATCACAATAGATAGTTATAGGTTCCTTGCGTTTTACCTTTATGTCCTTCAACATTTTCTTAAGCCATAATACTTGTGTACAGTTAGTTGTTGTTGCAACATATTTTGATTTTGTTGTTGATAAAGATGTGCAATTTTGTTTCTTAACCAAGAAATTAATCTGCTTCTAAGAAAAAATGCTCTGTCGGTGGTGCTTCTTCTATCATCCACATCTATTGCCCAATTTGCATCTATGTATGCACATAATTCAAATTTTTCATCTCTAGGATACCATAAACCAAGATTTGTAGTGCCTTGTAAGTATCGGAAAATCCTTTTTACTGTTGATTCATGATTTTCTCTAGGATTACTTTGAAATCTTCAAACAATACATACTGCATTCATAATATCAAGTCTAGTTTGTGTCAAATACAGTAGCCCTCCTATCATAGATTTGTACCTGGTTGGATTAACAGGTGTAGATTCATCCCTTAGTGACAATTTGTCATTTGTAGTAATAGGTGTGCTTACCAGTTTAGAGTTTTCCATCCCAAATTTCTTTAGTAACTCCTTCAAGTACTTGGATTCATTCAAGAATATACCTTTATTAGTCTGTGAAATCTGCAATCCTAAAAAGATTTTTATTTCTCCAATCATAGACAATTCAAATTCTTGTTGCATTTCAATAGAAAAGTGTTTACATAATCCATCTTCTCCTCCAAAGATTATATCATCAACAAAAACTTCTATAACCAAGATGTCATCATTAGTCACTTTATAGTATAAGTTGTTGGCAACATTACCTTTAAAAAATCCAATTTTCAAAAGATATTTATCTAATCTAGCATACAAAGCTCTTGGAGCTTGCTTCAACTCATACAAAGCTTTTCTTAACCTGCAAACCATATCTTTGTTATCTGTCAAAGAAAATCCATCAGGTTGCTCAATGTAAACTTCTTCTTCAAGATCTCCATTCAGAAATGCACATTTTATATCCATTTGATATACTTTGTAGTTCTTGTGTCTTGCAAAAGCCAAGAATAATTTGACTGCCTCAATTCTAGCTACCGGTGCAAAGGTTTCATTATAATCATTTCCTTATTTCTGAGAATATCCCTTACATACTAGTCTTGCTTTATTTCTGATTACCTTCTCATCTTCATTAAGTTTGTTTCTGAATACCCATTTTGTTCCAATCACATTTTTGTCTTTAGATCAGGGAACTAATGTCCATGTGTTATTCTTTTCAATAGGTTCTAGTCCCTCGTCCATAGCTTTCATCCAGTGCTTATCTTCACATGCCTCATTAATTGACGATGGTTCAATTTGAGAAATAAGACATACCTCTTGATTTGCCAATCTTCCTCTTGTCATAACTCCTTGATACTTGTTCCCAATTATCTAATTTTCAAAGTGGTTCAATCTTACATACCGGGGTGTCTTCGTTTGTTGTTGTTCCTCAGTTACAGTGGAATTTTCATATGATATTGGTGTAACTGGATCTTCATTCTGTACTAGTGGGTTCAATGTAGGTTCATTTGTCAATATTTCAGTTGCCGGTTCAGAGTCTATATACCTTGAAGTTCCTCTAAACTGTTCATCAATCTTCACATTTGTACTCTCAACAATTTTCTATAATCTTTTGTTAAAACATCTATATGCCTTGCTTTTAGATGAATAACAAATAAATATTCCTCCATCACTTCTAGGATCAAATTTACCAATATAATCATCTCTTCTAATATAGCATTTACTTCCAAGTATTCTAAAATATTTAAGAGTAGGAATAATATCAAACCATAGTTCATGAGGGATCTTAGCGGTTTCACCTTTGATGTGAACTTTGTTGAATGTATAAACCGATGTACTCACTACCTCTCTCCAATATTCATGTCGTAGATTTTCTTCTGATAACATACTTCTAGTTGCATCCAAGATAGTATTGGTTTTCCTTTCTACAACTCCATTCTGTTGTGGTGTCCAGGGTGTTGATAATTGTCTTCTGATTCCATTCACTTCACAAAATGCATTAAATTCCATAGATGTGAATTAACCTCCTTGGTTTGATCTCAAATATTTGATTTTCTTACCAATTTCATTTTCTACCATTGCTTTGAATAGTTTGTGTAGACGTCTAAAAATGGTCAACACTTGTGGAGTCATACTTTAACATTTGTGCATTGCCTTATTTTAGGGTTTTTGCATTGCATTAACATTTCTTCTATGTTGTGCACTTGGTTTTTATCATTTGCGAGCATCGAGTCCTTCTTCTACATTCCTCATTTTTCTTGCTTTTGAATTAGGTCTTGTCGATAACAATCTCCAATCATGATTTTGGTCGATCCTTGTCCTCTTGTCAATCTTGTCATCTTGTCATCAATTCGTCATCGATCCTCATCCTTGTCAATCTTGTCATTTTGTGATCGATTCGTCATTGATCCCTGTCCTTGTCAATCTTGTCATTTTGCGATCGATTCGTCATCGATCCTTGTCCTTGTCAATCTTGTCATTTTGCAATCGATTTGTCATCAATCCTTGCCCTTGTCAAATCTCGTCATTTTGCGATCGATTTGTCATCGATCCTTGTCCTTGTTAATCTCTTATCAACTTGTCAATCTTGTCATTTTGCAATCGATTTGTCATCGATCCTTGTCCTTTTCAAATCATGTCAATTTGGATCAATTAGTCATTGTTCCTTGTCAATTGGTGCATATCAATTTGATCTCTTTGTCAATCTTGGTCAATTTTTCAACCAATCTCAATTGTTTATCAGCATTGGTCCTTTGTCAATCAAAATCATGATCGAATCAATATTAATTTCTTGTTGTCTTGACCTAATTCCTTGTCCTCTTATTTCTAGGGTTTTATGATTTGATCATTAATCCTTTTCTTCTTCTTGTTGGGTTAAATAAATCTATTTATTTAGTCCTAGGTCTTTTTCATGAATTAATTAATGGATTAAAATCTATTAATTAATTCACCTAATTTCTATTTCATCTTTTTCCTCATTTTTTCCAATTTGCTAATTTCTCCTAATTCCTAATTTCTATTTCTCCTATTTTCTTCAATTTTTCTAATTTTCCCCTAATTTTCTCCTATGTTTATGCTTCCATTTGTTGCAATCATGGAGGCTATTTTCTCTCTTCCCTTTTGTCATGGGAATGACATTTTAATCTTGTCATAATTTGTCATAATTTTGTCAATCAATCAATCTTGATGTCAATCTTGTCATAATTTGTCATAATTTTGCCATTCATGATTTGAATTTCCATTCAAATATCTTCATGCTAATCTTGTCCTCTCTTCAATTTGTCTATAAATTGGATGATTTTCTTCAATGAAAGGAGAGAGAAAACCAAGCTTCTAGTATCCTTGTGTTGCCATTTTTCTAGTCATCTTGCTTTCATACTATGCTTTTGCACTTGTAGGTGAGATCCACAAACACACTAATTTGAAGGAGAAAGAAGGACAATGGAGGAACAATGAAGGAGATACATGCTTTGGTTTGCGTTTCATTTTAGTATTTCATCTTCATGCCTTTATTGAATGTTTTTAGGATTTCTTATCATTGCAATCTAGTTTTTGTGGTTGAGCTAGTTTAACATTTCTTTGATGCACTCCATTTTCCTATCTACATTTTTTGGTGAACCTAACATGAATCTTAACCACCTTAACCATGTTTTGAGTGCTCTTGAGCTGATTTGTAGGTGAAAAACTCAAGAAATAGGGCGACTCAGAGCTTTCTGGAAACTCCTGCGCCTATGTCAAGACATCCTGCGCCTGTGTTGAAGGGATCTGCACCTGTGTCAAGACATCCTACCCCTATGTTGATGGGATCTACGCCTATGTCAAGACATCTTGCGCCTGTGTTGAGACATTCTGCACCTATGTAAGGCCAGAAATAGAGGTAAAATCAGTATTTTTACTCGCAAATTAGTTTGTTTTCATTTTGTTTCTTGCATTCTGGTTTTTCCTTGGTACTGATTCTTTGTGCAGCATCTTGGCGTTACGTGTGATGAAGACTAAAAATACAACTACTAACAAATCTTATGCAGGACGTGGTCAAAGACTTTCACTAAAACATCGTGCTTGCATTTTTTTTTAAGTAGTTACATATTTAATTTCTTTAAGGTTAATGAACACCATGCATGCTTTGTTTGTTTTTAGCTTGATTGCATGTTTTAACCCTTAGAATTGGGCTTGCCTCTCAATTTTCCTGGCACTTCGCATAGGCATTGGTGAGAGGGAATGACCCAAAGTGGTGACAGGCTAAAGCCAAGCTCTTCCGAGCCACTCTAAATAACTGTGGATGCAACGAAAGTTGTAGACAATGGGTGTTGGAATGGTATTGCGACGATTTATTCACCGGATCAATACCCACCCAAACGGATGCCCTTACTAGAATCTCTTGTTTTTAGAGGCCAAAATCCTTCTATCTATTGGCTCAGGCATTGTGATATGCACATGCCAAAGACACCTCTCATGTACTCCTTAGTTAGAGATAGCAAGTTCTTGGGAAGTGATGCCCAAGAAGTGAGTGCACTATAAGGGGGAGCCAGTGCTACCAAGCATCTAGCTATCTGGCTGAGTGTTGTATTTTATGGTTGGAGGATTCAACAGATATTGCCCTTGCCAGCCATAGGATTTGTTGTGAATGTGCTTGATTGTCTTGAGTCAAAGTCAAACAAACATTTTGTCTTCCGTGATTGTCAAAGGTTAAATCAAAAACAAACTTTCAAAAAGTGCTCATAATCAACTTGGATTTTCAAAATCAACAACCTTCAATTCAAAACAAAATCCAAACAAAAGTCCAAATTTGTCCAAGTATTCATCCAACATTTGAACATGGCTTGTCAAAACATTGAATATCCTCATTTCAAAATTCATGTCACTTTAGGTTAGGTTTTGCATAGTCCAACTTAGGTCCTACGGCATATTGTCATCTCCCTTCATTTTATTCCTTTTCATTGCAAGCATCCTCATTTTGCACTTAGGTTCCAAATCATTTCTCTAAGTTTGCATTTCATTGTCATGCCCAAGTTAGATTTCCATTTAGGTGACAATCCTGCATTATCCTTGTCATGTCAAAATTAGGTATCGCCTAGGTTGCATTTCGCATATTCCAAGTCATTGGTCTTCGCATATCCTTGTCATTGTATTGTCATCTTGTCTTGGCTTCATCTTGTCATATCATATCCTTAGATAATTTTCATGTCCTAAGTCATTGTCATAATCATTGCCTTCCTGCATTTAGTCTCAAAAATTTGGTTTGTCAAATTTTGAAAAATCAAAAACTTTGGATGATACCCTAAGTTGTTGTTGGGGAGTCTTGACCTTGTCTAAAATTTGTTCTTTCATTAATATAATTTTTGTCAAACCTATCTTAGTATCCAAGCATATAGGTGAGACATTATGAATTTGTCCTATTGTCATTTGGTCTTTTGTCCTTTAAGGTCTTGGCTTCATTTCAACTTCCCAAGGTTGAGTCTTTAGGTTTGCATTTAGAAAATTTTTTCTAAATCTTGAAAAACAACAAAAACATAGGTTGCATTCTTGCCATAGATTGCATTTTCATTTATTTAGGTTGCATATAGTTGCATATCATACATCATCCTTTTAAAATTAAAAATCCCAAAAACATTGCATAGTGACATGTCTATTGAAACAAGGTTCCAAGCACCAATGATGCAACAAAGTTTGACGTATCAACTGATAATGCAATCAAATTTTAATCCAAGGCAATCACAATTATATCCAACCCAACAACAAGGCAATATCAGTCAAACTTTTTATGATGAAACAGGGCTCCAAATACAAAAACTAGAGGAAAAAGTAGTTCGAGAAAAAGAGATCTTGGAACAAAAAGTGAAAAACATTGAGAAGAATAGATCACAAATGTCCAAAATGTTTCAAAAATTTCCAGGTCGAAATCAAAAGATTGAGCCAATTGATGTAAGATCTCTTATTGAATGATCAGACATACCAACTCTCCTCTCACAAATAGATATGATGAAACAATTTCAATAAAAGAGACAACAACATTATGTGCCTTCACAACAAGAACAAGAAGGTGTTTACTATCAATTATATTTTCAACCACCACAACCAATTGTTCAACAGTTCGAACATTTCCAATAGACACAACCAATGGTCCAACATATACAACCAACACAACCAATGGTCCAATTTCAACAATATGTCCAACCAACTATACAATGTCCACAAATAGTTCAACCAATGGTGGAATATCAACAAGTTCAATCAACATATCAATGCCAACAACCACAACCAAACATTCAAAAACAAAGGTTGCAGCACACACCAAGCCAAATTTTGAACATGTCAAACCAATTTAATCAACATCTAGTTCGAAATCAAAACATGACATTAGACCAGAACCAAATTCTTTCCAAACAAGTTCAAATTCCAGATACAACTATGTCAAAACCTTGAAAGAAAGGTGGCTTTATTGCAAGGATCTTAAGGAAATTACCAAGTGAGTTCTTTGAGGAAGATCAAGATAATACACTTATGTCTAGCAATGCCTCATCTCCCCATAAACAAATTGACTCTCCAGTGGCATCTATTCCTACACCTTTAGAAGTTTCACAAGAACTTTCCATATTGTCCTCATCAAATAATACAACCAAAGATGAAATTATCCAAGGGCTATCCATAATTGATTGCCAAAATAATCCAATTCATGATGCACATCCTTGTCATGTTCCAGAAATACAAGACCCAATGCTACCATGCACTTTATTGCCATTACCTGTTTTAGAGGACCCCATTCGAAGTCCCTCTTCCTCATGTTCAAGCATTGATTCCTTGCCAGAATCCATCACAAATGTTCAAAGTGCATTTCCTTCATGCCAAAACATTGATCCCTTGTTAGAATCCCCCATGCATATCCAAAGTCCAACCCCATGTCAAGAGGATAATTTAGAGCATGAAGAAACGTGTCTTGAAATAGATGAAGATCAAGAACTTGAAACCTTATCATCCCATCCAATTGTTGACCAGGACCCCATGTTCCTAGACACTCATGATGATTCACTTATTCCTATCAATTCTATCCAAGAACACAATGTCCTTTCAAATCCCATTGGCATTCCACTTCCTACGAAAGATCAAGATGTCCCTTCCATCCTTTCCAATGATCCCATTAAAAGTCAAGAGCAAAGCACCTTTAAAGAGGATTCCAATGATCTTCCTCCTTGTCAAGGTCAAATTATTCCTTTAAATCCTCCACAAGATCGTTTTGTTCCTCCATCTCCTTGTCTTAATGCTCCATATACACTCCAAGATCCCATTTCTTTTGATGATCCCATTATTTCTCCCATTCCATCTCTTGAAGAGAATATCTTTGAACCATGTCCACTACACAATCCTAGTCCCCCTCATGATCCTAATCCCCTTCATGATTCTAACGTGTCAGTGCAAGATGTTCATGAACCCTTGACATGCATAATGGGTTCGACCACTTTGGTGCAATCCGATCCACTTCAAGATCTCATTATTTCTCTCATATCATATCCACTGAATAATGGACTCGCGTCTTCTTCCCAAAGAAAAGAGTATCCTACAAGTCAAGATATTCATAAAGGAAAAGGAGTAGATCTCCATAAGCAAGAATCCCTTCATGTTAAAGAAAATATTAAGGGTCATGGCCTCAGTGAAATTCCTCTAGACATGGGTACCCCTACTAAATCCAACATCCCTTCAAAATCCAAACATATCCCTTCCCCTTTATCCTTTCCATCCATCTTAGGTCCTTATATCCCTTCATCCTCTATGCAAGGTCAGAAAAGGTACACATCCTTGAGTAAATTTCATCCATCTAAAAGAACTCCATTTCATTCATATCCATCCATGCATTCGTTTCCCCCTCCAAGCAATTTGGATGTCAAGTATAAAAGTCATAAGTTTAAAAATCCACATGTATTCAAGGATCAACATGTCCAATATAATCGACATGTCAAAACAAAGAACAATATGATCTATAAAGAAAAAGAAAAATCCAAAAGGTCACAAAGGCCCATTGCTCAAAAACAAAAGTTAAAATCTATATGGGTTCCTAAATCCCTTGTGTTAGCAATGCACTCCAAGGAACCACAAAAGCATGAAAAATCAAAAACCATGTGGATCCCTAAGCAGCTCCTTGAAGCAAAAAAGCCTAAAGAAACATCCAACTTGGCATCCAAAGTTGTTATTCCTCCATCCAAACCTCTCAAATTTGTTCCTCCACCACCTTCTTCATCCATTTTGGGCCCTTATGTCCGCAAATCCCTAGCTATTCCTTCATCAAAATCTCCATATCCAAAACCCACTCTTCCTCCATCAGTCCATCACCCCTCAAGGTGTGTGCCAATGTTGATCTTGCCTACATTTCCATCCACTAAAGCCCAATTCTTCTAATACCCTATCCATTATCCAATGCATATTTTCCATCCTTCGATCCCTTTGATCCCATCCTTTGCATAAATCCTTGCCTTAATTTCATCTCTTTTTCCATGTCCTTATCCTACCAACCTCTTTGAGCATACTTTTAAAGGTCATGGTCCATTTTTTTTCAAGGCTACTATCCAAACAAAAAGATGTTTAAGTCCTTCTTCCATCCCCTATCATGTGTCCATCTTCTATTGAAAAAGTCAAAATACAAAAAAAAATTGAAAAAAAAAAAGAGAAAAAAAAAAAAAAAAAAGTAAAGCAAAAATAATTCATCCACTGGTGAAAACTTGGCAAACAGGTGCCTTGGGCAAGTACCATGATGAAAACCTGGCAAACAGGCATCATGCGTAATCTATGAACTTCTTGCATACTGTACTTGGGGACAAGTTTTATCCTATCATATCCTTTTGTCCTTCATTGTTCCATTATCCTATCGAACCCCTGTCATTACCCTTCATATCCTATTATCCCTCAGGTCCATTTCCTCTTTCCACCTTTGATCTTGACAAGGCTAAGGATCATCATGAGCATCATGCATCTTGTTTGCAGCTTTTAGTCTATCATAGCTTTTGGTCTTTATCCATTTGCTTATTACAACCTTTCATCCATATTCCCTGGCTTATTGCAACTTTCTGCCACCATCCCTTAGCCAATCCCAACCTTTAGTCCATGTCCCTTATCCATTCTTGGTATTGCTTATCCTATCCATATCTTATCACTATCCATACACTCTTTTTCATTCCTTGATCTTGATCTGACATAAGGACGCAAAATTTAAACATGGTTTCAAAAACCTCTTGACATGTTCCTCATGCTATGTTCTTGCTTTACATTGGCATATCCAATCTTTTGTCCCATCACGCAATAGCCCTTGAAAATTGCATCCATATTGTCTCCATGATAAAAGGCCTTTGTCTTCCCTCTATCCACCAACATTTCAAAAAGCCTATTTATTCACCTATCATATTCCTTGCCTTGCTAGACACTGGGGGCAAAAACTCTAAAAATCATAAAATGTCCTGAAATAATCCCTAAAAATCATAAAATGTCCTGAAAAAATCCCTAAAAATTGAAAAATGTCCTGAAATAATAAAAAAAAAAATTTAATAATGTCCTGAAAAAATCTCTAAAAATAAAAAAATGTCCTGAAAAAAACTCTAAAAATAACATAATGTCCTGAAAAAATCCCTAAAAAGTGAAATAAAGTCCTGAAAATGAACCAAAAAAAAAAATTTCAAAACATCAAAATCCAAAAACAATTTCTTTGGCATTTTGCATTTTGTCAATAAATGGTACCCTCTATGCATAGACAGATTGCTGAGCATACCTCCAATGACAATCAATCAAACATTGTGCTTCAATGGAATCATGCCTTCACAGATGAACTTTTCCATCAAACCAGACATTCAAACTAATCAAAATTGTCATATCAATCAATCAACATAAATATCATTTGTCCTTGTCACTATTATCATGGGTCTTATACAGGGTGTGGTATACTCGAAACCAGACTGTGTCCTATCTTAGACTAGGTACCGCATTCCCTAAAACCAGACAGCATGATCATTCTTGTTTTCCACTTTTGACAATGATGATCAGACTATTTGTTTGACTTGGTTGAATTTGTGCGTCTTATCCTTTTACTAATTTATCTTTGGCTTCGATCATGTTCCTATGTTGCTCAAGGATGTCACTAAGTGATTTAGAGTGACTGGGATGGTTCATGGTCCCTTTCCTTTTTTGTTGTGTTTGTTGTTTGTGGAATGTTTGTCACAAACTGGGGCAACTATATCATTGGGTTTCTGTGATAAGTATGTTCACTTTGTGAATGCTGCAGATACCTCGACCTTTGATGTATGCACCCTAGGATGCTTCACTCATTCCTTGTGTGCGATGTGTCTGTCTTTTGCAAAAGGGGTTGCATTCCAGCTCTGGCCTTCAATGCCATGATGCTCTGTATCCGCTTTGCTACATTAAATAAAGGTTCTCACCTACTTATGTGCATTTGTGAAAGCAAGTTTTCATTCATCTCTAACTGTCCTCTATCTAATTTCTTCTTACTAACATTTCTTCCGTCAATCTTGGCAGTCCGTTTGATCCGTTCGAAACTATCATCTTCTGTCATTCTTATTGATCAGTTGGCCTCTTCTCTGGATATTTTTCCAGCCAATTCCTCAAGGGGGCATGCATATGTCATTGTTATTGTCTGGGGCATTTTCATTATTGTTCTTTGAAACAATGTTTAGAATCGCATTGTCTCAAAGAGGGGCAAAATGTAGATGTCTAAAAATGGTCAATGCTTGCGGAGTCTCACTTTAACATTTGTGCATTGCCTTATTTTAGGGTTTTTGCATTGCATTAACATTTGTTCTATGTTGTGCACTTGTTTTTTATCATTTGCGAGCATCAAGTCCTTCTTCTACATTCCTCATTTTTCTCGCTTTCGAATTAGGTCTTGTCAATAACAATCTCCAGTCATGATTTTGGTCGATCCTTGTCCTCTTGTCAATCTTGTTATCTTGTGATCGATTTGTCATCGATCCTCATCCTTTTCAATCTTGTCATTTTGTGATCGATTCGTCATCTATCCCTATCCTTGTCAATCTTGTCATTTTGTGATCGATTTGTCATCGATCCCTATCCTTGTCAATCTTGTCATTTTGCAATCGATTTGTCATCGATCCTTGCCCTTGTCATGTCTCATCATTTTGCAATCGATTTGTCATCAATCCTTGTCCTTGTTAATCTCTTATCAACTTGTCAATCTTGTCATTTTGCGATCGATTTGTCATCGATCCTTGTCCTTTTCAAATCATGTCAATTTGGATCAATTAGTCATTATTCCTCATCAATTGGTGCGTATCAATTTGATCTCTTTGTCAATCTTGGTCAATTTGTCAACCAATCTCAATCATTTATCAGCATTGGTCCTTTGTCAATCAAAATCATGATCGAATCGACATTAATTTCTTGTTGTCTTGACCTAATTCCTTGTCCTCTTATTTCTAGGGTTTTATGATTTGATCATTAATCCTTTTCTTCTTCTTGTTGGGTTAAATAAATCTATTTATTTAGTCGTAGGTCTTTTTCATGAATTAATTAATGAATGAAAACATATTAATTAATTCACCTAATTTCTATTTCATCTTTTCCTCATTTTTTCCAATTTGCTAATTTCTCCTAATTCCTAATTTCTATTTCTCCTATTTTCTTCAATTTTTCTAATTTTTCCCCTAATTTTCTCCTATGTTTATGCTTCCATTTGTTGCAATCATGGAGGCTATTTTCTCTCTTCCCTTTTGTCATGGGAATGACATTTTAATCTTGTCATAATTTGTCATAATTTTGTCAATCAATCAATCTTGCATGCCAATCTTGTCATAATTTGTCATAATTTTTCCATTCATGATTTGAATTTCCATTCAAATCTCTTCATGCTAATCTTGTCCTCTCTCCAATTTGTCTATAAATTGGATGATTTTCTTCAATGAAAGGATAGAGAAAACCAGGCTTCTAGTATCCTTATGCTGCCATTTTTCTAGTCATCTTGCTTTCATACTATTCTTTTGCACTTGTAGGTGAGATCCACAAACACACTAATTTGAAGGAGAAAGAAGGACAATGGAGGAACAATGAAGGAGATACATGCTTTGGTTTGCGTTTTATTTTATTATTTCATCTTCATGCCTTTATTGAATGTTTTTAGGATTTCTTATCATTGCAAGCTAGTTTTTGTGGTTGAGCTAGTTTAACATTGCTTTGATGCATTCCATTTTCCTATCTACAATTTGAACTTCCCAAGTGCTTCTGATTTTTCTTTGAGAAAAGTAACCCAACACATTCTAGAATAGTCATCAATGATTAGCATGAAATATCTATCACCTTGTAAGCTTTTAGTTCTAGTTGGACCATATAAATTAGTATGAATTAAGTCAAGAGCATTATTGTATTTTTCTAGAATACTTTTAAAAGATGATCTAACTTGTTTTCCAAGTTGACATTCCTTACATACCGGATTGTGAGGTTTAACAATCTTAGGTATATCTCGAACTGCCTTAGTAGTACTGATTTTTACCATGCAATCAAAATTTACATGATAGAGTCTTTTATGCCATAGCCAACTTTCATCAATATGTGCAATCAAGCATGTCTTTTCATTGTTATTCAAATGAAAAATGTTACCTCTAGTTTGATTACCGGTTGCAATTTCCAAACCAGTTCTATTCATAATTTTGCATTTTCCATTCTTGAATTGTAACTGAAATATTTTTTCAACTAATTGTCCAACACTTACAAGATTATGCTTTAAACCTTCTATATACTAAACATTGTCAGTATTATGTTACCATCAAGAGATATTGTACCTTTTCCTTTGATCAAACAAGCTTTATCATCACCAAATCCTACTAAACCTCCATTGTATTCCTAAAAGTTCAAGAATTTACCTTTATCACCAGTCATGTGATGTGAGCATCCTGAATCAATGATCCATTCATCTTTAACTTCAACTTTAGCTGTTAGAGCCTACTCTACCAGTTGAACATGAGGTCTCAGTTGATCTTCTGTTATAGTAACAAAAAACCATCCATTGTCTACCGAATCCTCATCAGAATCATTAGTGACTCCTTCATCAGCAAGATAACAAGATTTATCTTTATTCTTCTTAAATCTGTATCTTTGATATTCAGGGTTAGGTTTGTATTCTAGCTTCTTCTCTTAGTCTAGCATGTCTGTCAGGGAATCTTGAAGCCATATGACCAATCTTATTGAAGTTAAAACATTTAAAGGGTGCTTTACCTTCATATTTACTTCCAACTGGACCTTTAGGCATTTTCCTTGCAAATAATGCTTCAAGCTCTTGAAGTTCTTCATTTTCTCTCTTGCTTTCTTCAAGTTCTCTTGCATAAAAGGCTTTCCAATTAGATTTTTCAAATGATGGTGCAGATGATGTTGATGCCTTAAAAGCTAAATCTGTCTTTATAGTAGCAACAGGACCAAATTCCTCAATTTCAAAAGCTGAAAGTTTTCCAATCAATGTATCCCTAGTTACTTATGTATTAGGCATTGTTCTTAACACATTTATAGCAATAACTTTTATTTTGTATGTTAGTGGAAATCCTCTTAAAACTTTTGAAACAATTTCATCTTCACTTAAGGTTCCTCTACAACATTTAATACCCAAAAGAATTTCATTTACTCTTTCCATAAAAGCAAAAATCCTTTCATCTTCTTCCATTTTCAGATTTTCATACCTGACTCGGAAGCTTTCAAGTTTTGCAATTTTGACTATGGAATCTCCTTCATTCAATGTTTCCAAATGATCCCAAATATCTTTAGTAGTAGATCTATCTGATAATCCAATGATTTTTTGATCTGATAATGTGCTCAAAAGTGCTTCTCTTGCTTTGCAATTGCTCTCTTCATCTTTGGTCAGATTAGGTGGATTAGGCTGACTTTGAGTAGGAGCAATATAGCCATTCTTTGTAACATCCTAGATGTCCTTTCCAATACAATTCAGATGTGTCTCCATCCTGATCTTCCATATGCCATAGTTGGTTCCATCAAGTTTAGGACTGTCCTTCCTGAAATAGTTAGTAGACATTGGATCTCCTCAAGCTGTTAAACTTCTGCAAAAGAGGACTAGGCCCTGATACCAATTGTTTGGTCTTGGAGACAACTGAGAGGAGGGGGGGGTGAATCAGTTGTCAAATAATTTCAAACCAAAAACAACTTAACCAACCTTAATGCTTAATACTGGTAAACCAAACTTTATGTTGGTAGACACTTTAACAGTTAATTGTAGTACCGGTAAAGATTAATGCTTGAAACAGAAAGATAATAACATCCAAAACACATAATGCCAATATTTGTATGTGGAAACCCTATAAGGGAAAAAACCACGGTGGGAAACCTTACCCATAATCAGATGATACTACTACAGATAGTATGTGTATACAAATGGGGTCTGCACATGCAGAAAGGCCAAGCGCCTAGAGCTCATTGCTCAGACACAAATAGGAGTCACACTGACTACAATTGGATGGTTAAATCCAATAATGATGTACTACTCAAAATAGCATCTTTGCATGCTGGATTTAGTACCAGTTTAGTTCTGATATGCCTTCACAAAAACCTTGCTTCACCTTCAAATGATATCTACATATATAGATCTACTTATTCTCGCATATACTAAATTATTATCCTTCTCACATTCACACATTGGTCTTTACAAATAAGATCTTACATATATACCATAACCTAAGACCAATTTTAGTAGGTCGGCTCTAAGAGATATTACAATAAAATCAATTTACAAGTAAATTAATAACTGATGCAACATGTCAAATTAATGAATTTACAACAATAATAAATCATCTCCAAAGCGTGTCGTGCTGATCTGGAATAGATAAGCCTGTCAGTGCTTATTCTGGACCTATTTGCTGGTAATTACAAATATGAAAATATGAATATATCAATGAACAAATCTTAAAGACAAAGTGTCCAAACGATGTCTTTGACATAATCAAGTGCTCTCCATGTTTTTCCAAGCACCGGTGAACATTATATTCTGTCGGAGTACCAGATACCAGTGATTGTGCATAAGTCACTTGCTTGCTAGTGAACAATACTAATTCTTCAAAGTGCTAGAGTTGATAAGTGTTAATAGGTATTGACATCAATGACAAAACCATATCAACATATCCAAAATACCAACAGAATCCACATCTGTTGATGAAAAGGAGTACAAATCAATGATAGGGAAATCACAGTATGTTGTTCATAGCAGACCGGATATAGCTCATGCAGTTAGTCTAGTTGCTAGATTTCAGAAGAATCCAAAAGAGACACACTTGATAGAAACCAAGAGAATATTCAGATATTTGAAAGGTACTATTGACTATGGTGTATGGTATCCATATGAAGGTAACTTTGATTTGAAAGTCTATATAGATGCAGACTGGGCAGGTAATGTTAAATGATAGAAAGATCACAACCAATGGTACATTCTTTCTTGGACAAAGACTTGTATCTTGGAGTAGCAAGAAGAAAAGTTGTATATCTCAGTCTACTATTGAAGCTGAGTATGTTGCAGCTTATATGAACTGTACCCGAGCTATCTGGATGAAACACATTCTAGAAGGATTCAAGATGAAGTTTACATAATCAGTAAAGATATAATGCGACAACACCAGTGCCATAAATATTTCAAAGAGCCCAGTGTTGCATTCTAGAACCAAGCATATTGAATTGAAGTATCATTTCTTGAGAGAAAAAGTGTAGATTAAAGATGTGTTATTGGAGCATGTTTCTACCAAGGAGTAGCTTGTAGATATCTTTACTAAACCTCTGCCTAAGACTACTTTTGAGTATCTTAGAGGTCAGCTAGGGGTTGTACCCCTACATGAGATCAATTGAGCATGATGTATAACACATCAGTCCCAGAGCTAATTGCAAAATTTTACAACAAGATTAGTGTAGAGTGGAAGTTATTCCACAAGGGGAGCATCAAATTGTAGGTTGATAATGTTGAATAGTGATGTTTGACATTGCATGTTTTACTTTCACTTTGGCATTGTTGTCAAAAAGGGAGAACAACTATAAGACTATGAGGAGAATTGTATGATTGTGAGAAGGTCTATAGATAGCCAGTTACCAATTGAAGTCATGGAGACTCAGTTGAAGGACCATACATGGTAAAATGTAAACCAAGATTCCTATACACATCACAATGAAGGGTATTGATACTTGTATTGCCATCAATGCCAAAGGGGGAGATTGTTGGCATTTGCATGAAGATTGCATTAATGAAATGTGATGTTATCATTGATGTCAATTAATTGGTAATGATGTTGTTATAATATTGTTTTGCAACTGGTAGGAAGAGATAGTAAAGAGAACTACAACCAATAAGTGAGTTTGTGGAGGAAACTGGTATTACTTATGAAATGAAGAGATGAATCAGTAACCCTACCTGTAGATGAGACCAAAACCTAACTGATGGAGCTTGGTGAATCATTGAAGTGGTTTATGATCAAATGATGAATGATAAAGATTATGACATGTATGCATGTTGTATGAGAAATGTTTTAAATGATTCATGGCACATAGAGATAATGTTTTTTGTCTTGGGAATGAGAAAGTTCATTGCATGTAATGAAAACCACGTGAGGAGTTATAGAGTTTGATGTAGTGTTTAAGGAGCGGTCAAGGTTATCTTGAATGATATGCAGTGATTTCTATGTAATTTGCTATGTAATTTTCTATGTAATCCAACAGTCATACTTGAACCGATTTGTTTGTAATCTCTATGAGATAATTAGGTTTGTGTTGTGTTACCGACATGTTGATTTTTTTATAAGGTCAATGAGCTATTTTGTTGTAGTATTGGAAATTTGTAGTTGAGAGTAAGAGAGAGTGGTTGTTGAAACTGATAATGTATCTATAGTATGTGTAAATATAGTTAGGAGCATGAAAAGGATCTGAACAAGAAAGTGTAGTGCTATTCAAATAGATCAGCAAACCCCTGTTGTTTTCCGACAATTACAACAGTCAAATCCCCTAACTGGGTAAGCTCTAACAAGCTTAGTGTTATTCAAATCCTCTAACCAAGTGGTCCATTAGCTTGGATTTAAAATCCTCTATTGAGGTTACTCCTTAAAGGGTATTGCTTCTAATAGGGCATTATAGTCAATCACTTAACTTGGTGGTCCCTAATAGGATTTGTTCCTAACAGGACAATTTGTAAAAAGCTTTAATAGGCTTGGCTCCTAATAGTGCAAACTTTAGAAGAGTTCAGAATACTTGTGGGTATTCATCTGCACCGTGGTTTTTCGCATTTGGATTTCCACATCAAAAATATTGTGTCAAGTAGTGAATGCTTTTGTGGTTATTTTTACTATGGTTAAATTGCTTAACTGCTAAATCCACTTTCATATGATATGATAACCGACCACAATCTGAAATATGTTTTAACTACTATCAGTAAAGTATTTGAATGATTTACTTATAAGGTTGTGGGAGTTTCAAAGATGTTTTACTGTTAGTCTGTTATAACAGTGAACCAGTTTAACTTGTCAAAAAATTGCAGTTGAAAGTTCAGTATTTAAACCAGTCAGTTTAGAGTCTATCTTGAGAGGTTGATTTTGAGTTTGTTAAAAATCTAATCAGTTTTCTATGTACTGATTCACCCCCCTCCTCTTAGTAGTTGACCAAAACCTTATTTTTTCATCATATCATCAAGTGCTATCAGATCTATTTAGGTCCTCTAAGGTCTATGCCTAACAGCTTGAGGTAAAGATCTTGTAGAACATGGTGAAGAAAGAAGGTTTGTAGTTTAATAGAGAGAACAATAGAATATAGAGTGATAGAATGAAAACTATATCAAGAGTCTAGGAAGTCAATATTGGGAACATGTTGTTACTCAATATGTTGCACCTAGTGGGACTATGTCTGATGATCAAAAGAAAGAGAAACAAGAAAACAATCAAGCATTGGAGGCCATTGTCAATTCTTTGTCTGACTCAGAGTATGTTAATTTCCATGGTCTACAGACTTCTTTTGAGCTATGGATGAAACTTGAGGAAATCTATAGCGATGATGAGCATGTGAAGATTGCCAAAGAAGAGAGTCTAATAGGAAAATTCGATGACATGTGGATGGCTGAAGGTGAAAATATTCAATAGTATGGTCGGAGGATCAAGGAGATAGTCGATGGGATCAAGAGTGCTAGTGGTAAAGTGGAGGATGCCATAGTGATTAGTAAGGTGTTGATAACCCTTCTACCCGTCTATGCTATTCGAGTTGTAGCCATTTAGGAGCTAGAGTCTATTTATAAAACTATGGTAACTCTTGATTCCATCAGTGGTAAGCTTACTGCATTTGAATTAAATGGTTATGATGGTAGTGCTCAGAAATCCAAATCTATATTCAGAGCTTCAGTTTCTAACCCATCTATGAGAAAAAGCAGAGATGCCAGTCATAGTTATGAATCTAGATCTAGCAGAGAAGTTGATGATGAAGACAGTCTAGTTGAGATTGAAGCATTGTTGGCCAAGAGGTTGCCCAAAGGTACCGGTAAGTATAGAGGTAAATTATATTTGAAATGCTTTGCATGTAACAAGATTGGCCACATTGCATCTAATTATCCTAATGGTGACAATAAGCACAAGCGTGAAAATTTTGAGAAGTACAAAGGAAAAGGAAAAAGATAGTGTATCATTGTAGTTGATGGTGCAATAATACATTTGGCCTAAAATTCTGACGGAGAAGGTATATTGTGATCAAATTTGATTTTTTTTTGAAAAAATACTCAATTTCATCAAAATTCCGATGATAATGCAACATTTGGTTTTGACGGAGAAGGAATTGACAATGACATTTGGGTTTTTTTTAGAAAAAGTGCTTGCGTTCGTCAAAATTCCGATGATCGCGTGCATTACTTCAAAAAAAAAAAAAAAGACCAAGTCATTTCATAAATCTCACATCTTCATCTCGTCAACCTCTGCCATTACTTCGTCCTGCCTCTACCATTACAAAATCGCACCTCTGCAGGGAACTAGCCATGGAATGAAGTGGTGCTCCAAGAGAAGCTATACCAGGATACCTGGTGACGGGAAACTTTCCAACTTCATGGTAGGAATTTTGTTATGTTTTTGTGTTTGCCATATGTTTAGGGGCATTCTCAAGTCTGGGCATTATTTAATGTAATAAGGGCATGTTTTGGGCCCATTTGTAAGTCGTTTGGCATTTTGTTAGGGGTGTATGGGTTTAGGATTTAAACCGATAACGAGGGAGAACAATCGATTGACAACGAAGGCCTACCCGCACCCCCTGGTAACATTTCTCTCTAGTAAATGTGTTTCTCATTTGTTTAGCTTCCTTCCAAGCACCAGTTGAACTACCCAACCTCTCCAATTAGTTGAACAAGCAAATATATCGAATGAATTAAGGAATTTCGGTAGTAGATGCGATTACAAGTTGGACATTTATAGGTGTATCCCAATCAAAGGATCATTGGCATATCATTCAAACAAATGCCAAAACAAGAGTTAGGAAGAATGATTAGAAGGGAGTGGAGGTATTCTAGGGAACAATCGTGGAAGCTCAACATTTTAACTAGGTTCCTTTGAAACCCTCTGTTGATGTTGTTATTTTATCTCTATATGTTGTGGCTAGGGTTGTCATATCATGGATTGCATTTAAATTTTTATAGTACAGTTTCTGTAGTTGTTTGATGAGGAACTAGAAATATGTATGGCCTCTTTATATCATTGCAATGAGCTTAACGCTTTCACAAGAAACTTGGCTGAAATAAATTATGATTCATTTGAGCTGGGATTGGGGTCAATACTTCGTGAATTCGATAGGGGTTTAAATTTGTTGCATGGAGTTTACATAGTTGCCATGTTTTTGAAAATTTGTATGGTATGAAGGGAAACAAATTTATAATTTAGTTTTATTGTTTTAAAACCACGATCTAGGAATGGAAGCTGGTTGTATTTCATTGAATTTGTAGTCCAATTATCATTGTTAGGATATAGGGTTTTATGAGTTCGGTCATTTTATTACGGCTATCTCTCTATTTTGGGGAATGTTTGATATGATTTTATATTATTTATACTATGATTGGCATTTGACATAAGGGATTACTATTTCTTAGATGCAAATCAAATTTTACAGTTGAATAAATTCTTCTTTTTTCAAACAAATCAATCTACTTGCCATTGAAGCAGTATTTTTTTACAATAGCGGTAGCTATAATTCTTGAACATTTGATTCATTATAGTTAAATACAGAGTTATTCGCAAGAAGAAAAGGAAATACTCAAAATAGCCACTTTTAATAGCAATGATATTTCTCGTTTGCATAGGCAATGTTAATCATTTTAGTGGTGTAGGATTCTTTCAAAATATGCTTAACAAGTGAGTATCATATTTTATCTCTGTGCAATCAAATGATGACTGGGAATACGGATTCTATTGGTGGACTTGTGTTATCAAGGTTATATGTGTGCCTTCCTATAACATATAAATCCAATATAATTGTCAGACATCTGGCCAAAAGACAACAACATGCACATTGAACATAGTCTAGGCACCCAACTAACAAAACAATATGTCCTTGTGAGTCCAAACTCTTAAAGCTGGATAACTGATTTTCTTTACTTGAAACACAGTAGCACACAACATAAGTTTCTCTAATGGTGAACAGTGAGGCACTCTAAAATGGAGGTTATATGTTCCAATATAGAGGGGGATAGGATTGGACACCTCATTTGATAAATATCCAAGGTAATTGGAAAACCAATTCCCTTGCAATTTTCTTACTAAAAGGGGATCTTATACAGTAAAATTCTTAGTTTTCTTGGTGGTGACTTAAAAATCGTTATTACTTTTACCTCTTATTCTTTTTTTTTCTTTGAATATGATTTAAAATTTAAATGAATCATAGTTGTTGAATCCAGTGGGATCTGAATTTTTTGAACTGACTGGATTTTGTTCGATTCAATCTAGATTTCTCAATTCCTATAAAAAATTTACTTTGTTTTTGAAGATTTTGTATTCCCCATTTTTTAAAATCTTCTTGACAAATTGAATTATTCAAACCTGGTAACTATGAAATGAAGTAAAGATTGTTGTTTTATAGGATGCTAATTCACAATTGTTCACATGGTACCCACCTTCATGACCATGAGAGTCCATTTCTCATCAACCCATGCCCCATGCTTCATATTAGAATAATAGGGACGCTTAACTCATTCAACATGGTTATAACCATAGAAGCAAATAACTTCCTTGGTAATTTTGTGGCTTACCAAAACATAAAGATAATTTCAATTTCTTTAGATAGTCAAAAATAAATGGTAAAATATGGTGAACCCCCAAAAATGAAGAAAAATTCAAATTAAAAGGACAATTAACTGATGTTCTTCTACATTTAAAAATTTAAATCAATCCTAATTGTGCAGAGAGTGAGAAAGTGAAAGTGAATGAGAGGATACACCATTAATTTTGAAATATGGATTTTTCTCATTAATTTTGAGATCACTGATTACAAATAATTATAATATAAATTTCCTTAAGAATGTCAATAAATGCCTCTGCCAAAGTGATAATGATTGTTTCATATGATAAAACACAACTAAGGTAATTAAGACATGTTAACCCTACCAATGTCCTTAACCAAGAGATTAATTTGTACACAAGATAGTTACTGCAGTGCTCAAATTGACAAAAACATTCTGCCTGACCTCTTCAAATACTTCTTAAGTTAATAGCAATGATAAAAATCATGCCTGACATTTCAGGACAATAATGTCCTGTCTTAACAACAATGTTTTATACTAATTATCATGATCAACAATATTTCCTATAATGTTATGGCAGCAGTAATGATGAACATATTAATTAATCACAGTGCCAATAATGATGCTCCTGAATTATTTACTGGTTAAGAATGATACAAATCACAATAATGACAGAATGCTACAGACCAGTGATCAAAAGAAGATTGATAATCACAAAAGGATAGTTATGTACCTATACATTAATGATGTTAACAATCTCAACTGATGCAACATTATTAATAGCTGATATGCAACAATGAAGTTTCCCAAACAATGACCTCAATTCTAAAACTTTGTTTACAAATGAAGTAATGACAAGATGATCTTAAACTACATGTTTTTAAAGATGAAGGTGCATTCGGGGTTTAGATGATCCTCCATGACCAAGTCAAAGGAAAGTGATATAACCCTATTTTAAAAATTATATTATCATTATACTCAAGGGATTTGGAAAATATAAAAAAATATATCCAATCTCTTAAATATTTTTCTAAAACCTAGCATTTTGTTTGCCCATGTGAGTGCTCCATTCCTAGAACTAATAAATAAAGAGTGTATTCATGTAGATAAATGAATTAAAATCAATTTGTGATAGTAAAAATTCACATAGCATGTATAATTAATTTATTTATGATGGACTTTTAAATGTAATAAATTATCTCCTAGTATAGTTATAAAATGGTGAAAGATGATAAGATAGGGAGGTAAGATAGGGAGGTAAGTGATGAAGGATGTAATGGTGAAAGAGTAAGTTAGGATATGCTAGGGGTTTGGAAGGTAGGAAAGTGAATGGGGGGAGATAAATTAAGGATGTGAAAGATGGAATGGGGTTAGGTAGGTGAAGTAAAAGTAAGTGTGTATGAGGTTAAGGTTTAGGATAGGATGTAGGAAAGTGGAGGAGGTTAAGATAGGAGATATGAAAGGTAGATGGAAGGTAATAATGATAGGAAGTGAGGTAAAGGTTATGAGGTGTGGGTTAGACAATAGGGTGTAGGAAATGGAAGGAAGGGTCATATCACTTTGAGAGTTTTCACCAAGATGAGTAGCCCGAGTATGGACCTCAAATCTTACAAGCCATGAGGATCCACTTGTAGTAGAGGATCATATACTTGCATCTTGGGAGCTTATTAGGAGTTCACCTTGAATTTGGGAAATACACATAGAGGAGATAGAATAATGATCAATACACATTACCTAGCCTCATCATGCATAAATACACATATCATGAGCCAAAGGATCATATTCGAGAGTTGCTTCATCTCCAATCCTCTACATTTTTAAGATCCACAAATGGGGTTGACGTTAGGTCTTGGTTACTTAGCTTGGACTTATGCTTTGGGTTGCATCTATATGTGAGAAACTTAAAGGCATCATTTTCAATACAATTTTTTAGAGGACTTGATTCCACCTTATGGTACTAGGAGGATAAAATGCACCAACTCACATTGGAAACCCTCTCCAGATACCAATATTTTGGAGTACTTCAAAGTGTGTTGTATTTCAAAATATTTTTGATAGAGATGCATAGATGAGTTTCAAAATTTACATAATAAGGTTTCGTAGTGGCTCAACATGAGAGTTAGTTTTTGGAGTTCTTGTAGTTTGTATATTACATTCAAGACAATTTACTTGTCAATTATTTCATTAGGGGTGGAAAGCCCAAAATTTTCAGTTTTCCTACACATGGCCAATCCAAATGACTTTAGGGTTGCTATGGCAAAGTCTTTTATGGAAAAGGAGGTACATGGGAGGACACAAGAGGCATGAGAGAAGTTTGTAACTAGCTATGGCAAAGTCTCTCATTTTAGGTATGAGAGACTATAGGGCTATCAAGCTAGGCCTTCTATGACTCAACAACCTTTTAGGGGAGAATCTAGTGTTTTTAGTAATTTGGATCTTCTAATTATGGTGGGGCCTAGCCAACATAGGGTTATATGAGAGGCACATGTTATGTATATGTTAGTATCAGATGGAGAGTTCCCACAAGGTTTTACAATAGGTGGACACCATCCTAGGATGTCAAAGTAGGTAGTTGATATGTGGGTCTTTACCCTCCCAAAAACACAAAGGTCAAAGGAAGATTCACTGCTGCAACACTCACTTTTTGTGATAGTCTCAAGCACTTAGGATAGACACTCTTGTCGTGGCCATTCTTCTTCACACAACACTCTCTAACATTAATTATGATGATAGTGTACCTCCTTAAACCTTCCACCAACACCTAACTCAATACCAAACTCTTTCCCAATCTTGCTAATGGACTAATTAACTCAACTCACTGTGAAATTGTGATGATCAATGCAAGGTTTAGGACAGTAGTAATTAGGATCTTCTAATTATTGTGGGGCCTAGCCAACATAGGGTTATATGAGATAGGGGTGTGTTCAATAGTGATTTCTCCTTCAATTCTTTTACAATTAATTTATTTAGAGTCTTTAGTTCCATTTTAATCCTTTCTTTTACAATTAAATATTATTAAAAATTGTATTATTGTTCCAAATTTTGTGGATATTTAGGAGATACAAATAAAATATAAATGTAATCATTCCATATTTTTGTAGGAGATATTGGAATGAGACTAATAGGAAGAGTAGTAAACATGAGTCACAATGAGCACTTTAGAGTAAATCTAAACATTATAAGGACTAGCTTGGAAAAATAGAAGCGTAACTTATTTTCCAATATGCAAGATTATTACTTGGGAAAGAATCTTGAAAGAGGATTGAAAAGATTCCTTGAGCTAACATTGTCTCACTTGTCCAAAATTATGAGGAAGGATTCATTTAATGAAATAGTCATTAACAAGATGGAGAGAATAATAATTAGGAAGAGATACATTTCACATGCTACTAGGTGACTAGATTGGAGAGAAACTAGAGTCAAATCATTTAGCTTGGCCATGACACAGAGTCTTAGAATAGATGCCAACCTTGGTGAATGGAATGAAAATTCCAAACAATTAATGAATGGTGAGACAAGTAGAGACATCTATAAATTTTGTTTTGAATAAAATAAAGAAAAAATGGGACTAAAACCAAGGGAAATGCACATGGAAAGGATAAAGGGTTATTTCTATGAATACTCATCCCACTCCATGCCTTCTTATCTATGAATAACATTTTAAATGGAATTATGGATTTTAATGAATCCTATTTTCTTTGGTTTAATAATAAATTAAAATAAATGATAGATATGCAATGCAAAAACCTTGGTTGTGATTTTGAGTGATTTAGGAGTACAAAATTTTTACTAGACCACGCATCTTGGTACTTCTTACTTTTAGAAGCTCACTCCTGTAATGTTTGATAAGATAGATATGAATGATTGACCTTAAACTACACATTTTTAAAGATGAAGGTGCATTCGGGGTTTAGATGATCTTCCATGACCAAGTCAAAGGAAAGTGATATAAACCTATTTTAAAAATTCTATTATCATTATACTCAAGCCATTTGGAAAATATAAAAAATTAAATCCAATCTCTTATCTATTTTTCTCAAACCTAGCATTTTGTTTGCCCATGTGAGTGCTCTATTCCTAGAACTAATAAATAAAGAGTGTATTCATGTAGATAAGTTAATTAAAATCAATTTGTGATAGTAAACATTCACATAGCATGTATAATTAATTTATTTATGATGGACTTTTAAATGTAATAAATTATCTCCTATAGCTATCTCCTAAAGGTGGGGCAATTAGGTCCATATATGATGAAAATCAAAATAAATAGTTTGAAGATAATATTAGTTACCTAAAGGATATTCCACTTGATTATTTGGTATATCATAACTATTTTGACAAATTTTGAAACCATTAGAGGTACCTTTTGCTTCTGTAGATGAGGCATTAATTCATGTCTATACTTCCACATTTTCCAAACATGTGAAACAGAGCATTTCCAACTGTAAGCATCTGATATTAATTGCCCTTACCTTCTGCTTTGATGGAAGCCCATACTCTATTCCAAAGCTCCCATTTTGGCACAAGTAGAGAGTATGTTGGCAAATTAAACTAATCAAAATGTAAATCTATTTGTTCGTAACCTTAAAAAGTCTTTAATGGCTTCATTGAGTCCTTTGGTCTTCAAAATGCACCTGCACCAACTTGAATTCTCCTTCAATGCTTGATTGCATGTTCACTTGTAATTGAATTGATTTGATAATTAAGAGATCACTTGAATTGTAGGTAGACCCGTTCAAACGATAGGGTAGGATTCCTTTTATACCTAATATATGTCTTGAAAGCATTTTATCCTGATGGCTTTAAATTAAAGTACTTTCTCGTCTATCTGGTATTGGTGGAGCAGAGGTTGCATTGCATCATCCTAGGATACATATTTCCACAGATACAACACAAGTTAAATGTATCCCAGGTCGATGCAAAGCAACCTCTACTCTAGAGATCACCAGAAAATAGAGAAAGACCTTTAATTTAATGCCATCAGGATAAAAGTCTTTAACCAAGATAGATAAATGGTATGCAACTAGATCTATTTGGAATGCATTACCTAAACACCGCAATCAATCAGTCACCTTTGAAAAGAAAGTGGTATGATGAAATATTTAGGCATAAAATAGATGAAATGCACTCAATACTACTGCTGCATAATATTTTGGTCGATGATATTTTTAAAATAGTAAAGGAAGGTGTATGGAACAACCAAATTCTTATCATTATAAAAAATGAATATTTTAAGATCATTTTATGATGTGTAAGTTGAGAATATTTTATGAAAGGTCCCTAAATGAATACACTTTAAACTGATTTAATATACCTTGAAGTGTGCAATATGGAAGGTTTGTATTCTTAATCTCCTGCCCATTTCTTAATTTAAAAGATGATATCTTAATTAAATATCTCCTCTATTGAATATCTTTATTAACTTGATTTCTCCTTCAATTCTTGATGAATGCTTGGTTTCCTATTCACTTGGAATTGAATTGATTTTATAATTAAGAGATCACTTGAATTGTAGGTAAACCCCTTCAAGTGATAGGGTAGGCTTCCTTTTATACCTAATATATGTCTTGAAAGCATTTTATCCTGATGGATTTAAATTAAAGTACTTTCTCTTCTATCTGGTATTGGTGGAGCAGAGGTTTTATTGCATCGTCCTAGGATACATATTTCCACATATACAACATAAGTTAAATGTATCCCAAGTCAATGCAAAGCAACCTCTGCTCCAGAGATAACCAGAAAATAGAGAAAGAACTTTAATTTAATGCCATCAGGATAAAAGTCTTTAATCAAGACAGATAAAAGTTGAGTTTTATTGTCATCATTTACTTTGCAAATTATTCACACATAACTCCTGAATCAATTTCCTACTCACAAGAATTTTATTATGTCTCAAATATAGGGAAATAGAAGGCATCAAATAGAAAACTTGTACAAGCAACTAAATCCATTGAATAATCAGAAGAACAAAATTAAGAAACAATTTGATCATATGAGAGATGTTGTAGACTTGCAACTCACCAGCTACTTAGTTTTTGTGGGTAAGAATTTTTTTTGTTTTGGTTATGGTTGTGGTGTTTATAGGGAGACATTTACAAATTTATATCTATTTTCACTATTTAATGGTTTATGGGTTTGTAAAGGTAATTTAATGTTCTTTCATATTTTTGTATATATTCTTTATAATAGCCTCTTATATTGATTTGTTCTATTATGCATAATGGTGTGGGTCAGACGGCTTTTCCGCTGGTGCATGAAAGCATTGAATGAGTTCTAATTTTAAAAATTACATGAAACATTTTTAATTTATTTGATTCAATGTTATTTGCAAAAAATGATTATCAATGATGTTTCCTTTCTCCAAGAATTGTCTAGGATCTTTCCGTCAGATAATATGTAACATCGAATGACTAAATATTTTCATTACAAATGATTATTTTATTTAATTATTTTCTGACCATGAATTAAAATTTATATCTGTACGGAAGAAGAACATACAAGCTGAAGAGTCATCTCCAAGCAAATTTCCTAAAAGAAAGCAAGTAGGACTTATCTTGAATGACATGAAAACAAGTTCATCAGCTTCCTAGAAGAGAGCAATTGGAGAATGGTAGAGGAAAGTGTTAAAGGGTGATAAATAGATAGAGAGTATGCAATACAAACAAACAATGTGTGGAGTGTCTGATGTGACGTCTCTAATTTATGTCCGGAGGGACTAACTGGTTTTGGAGTTCCTGTGAAACCTATTGGGCCACGCTTGGAGGAAATCAATGTGTTCATGCAAGGAGCACATTTTTTCTATTATGAGAATGATTCTTTTGCACTAAGGGATGTTTGGAAGTCAATATCCAAATATTTCTATAGTGTGGAACTAGAGTTGGCGGACTCAAAGTAATTTTCAGCTTTCAGAAGACCAAGAGGTTATGTACACAATCTCCCAATAGAAGGGAAATTTCAAGCATTACCTCTCCCCCCCATGACTATTCAGGAAGCACTTCCTCAAACAAAGGACTATTGGCCTCCATGGGATCAAAGAAAAAAATTGAAGCATAGACTCTAGACGATGTGGTGGTGTCCTTCGTGAAGAACTCTGCACTATAATTGAAAATTCATGAGGGAAACTGTAAGATAGTGAAGAGAAATACAACCTTGAAAAGTGGGAAGAATGGATCTTGGTTTGGGTGGGGCCAAGTCAGGTGGCTCCTCTAGAGGTTGACGAGATAGAAATCATATTAGGATTTGAAAAAGATCACAGTCGTGGAACTTTGTGTGCGAGTGATCGAATGCAGTGTTTAGGTAATGCATTCCAAATAGATACAGTTGCATTCCAAATGGGTAATGTCTTGATTAAATACTTTTATCTTGATGGCATGCAACTGTATCTATTTGGAATACATTACCCAGACACCGCAATCGATCACTCGCGCACGAAGTTCCACGAGTGTGATCTTTTTCAAATCCTAATATGATTTCTATCTTGTCAACCTCTAGAGGAGCCACCTGACTCGGCCCCACCCAAACCAAGATCCATTCTTCCCACTTTTCAAAATTGTATTTCTTTTCACTATCTTGCAGTTTCCCTCATGAATTTTCAATTATAGTGCAGAGTTCTTCACGAAGGACACCACCACATCGTCTAGAGTCTATGCTTCAATTTTTTTCTTTGATCCCATGGAGGCTAATAGTCCTTTGTTTGAGGAAGTTCTTCTTGAATAGTCATGGGGGGAGAGGTAATGCTTGAAATCTCCCTTCTATTGGGAGATTGTGTACATAACCTCTTGGTCTTTTAAAAGCTTACAATTACTTCAAGCCAGCCAACTTTGGTTCCACACTATAGAAATTTTTGGATATTGACTTCCAAATATCCTTCGGTGCAAAAGCATCATTCTCATAATAGAAAAAACGTGCTCCTTGCATGAACACATTGATTTCCTCCAAAGCGTGGCCCAATAGGTTTCGCAGGAACTCCAAAACTAGTTATTCCCTCTGGACATAAATTAGAGATGTCACATCAGACACTCCACACATTGTTTGTTTGTATTGCATACTCTCTATCTATTTATCACCCTTTAACACTTTCATCTACTTTTCTCCAATTGCTCTCTTCTAGGCAGTTGATGAGATTGTTTCCATGTCATTCAAGATAATGCCTAGTTGCTTTCTTTTAGGAAATTTACTTGTACATGACTCTAAAGGTTGTATGTTCTACTTTTGTACAGATATAAATTTTAATTCACGCTCAGATAATAATTAAATAAAATAAGGATTTGTAAAGAAAAGATTTAGTCATCCAGTGTTACATATTATCTGATGGAAAGATCTTAGACAATTCTTGGAGAAAGGAAACATCATTGATAATCATTTTTTGCAAATAACACTGAATCAAATAAATTAAAAATGTTTAATGCAATTTTTAAAAATAGAACTCGTTCAATGCTTTCATTCACCGACGACAAAGTTGTTTGACCCACATCATCTCTTGTCATCAAAATTCTGATGACAACTAATGGAACGTCCAACAAGGATGTTGTATATCCAATGTCACTTCCATGTCGGACAATCGTCAAGGAGCAATCATAACATCCGTCGGAAATCCGACGATATTTGTGGTGAGGGGTACAAATATAGCTGCCGTCGGAGGAGTTCATAACAACGTCGGATGATCAACACAAATGGCATTGTCGGCCAGCTCGACAACGAGTTTTCAATGGTAAAGATTTTCAGAAGTCTGATGTTTGGTCATCACAAATCTGACAATTAGCCATCGGAAATTAGGCCCAAATGTACTAGTGGTGGTATCACTAATGAGGAATCTGAGGGAGATTCTAAAGAAGACATTGTCTTTGTTTCCATTAAAGAAGAGACATCTGATCAAAAGGCACTAGTTTCTCGCATGGATAGTTCTGATGATTAGATCATTGATAGTGGTTGTTCACACCACATGACCGATGACCGGAGAAAATTTCTTACTTTGAAGGAATTTGGGGAGGAGTTGTGAGATTTGGCAAAGACTCACCTTGCATGGTAAAAGGTAAGGGAACTATTTCTCTTAATGGAAAGAGAAGTGCAGATGATGTTTGTTGGGTTCAAGGATTAAAGCACAATCTTTTGAGTGTTGTACAACTCAATGACAGAGGTTATCCACTGGAATTTAAGAATGGAATGTGCAAAATCTATTGGAGAAAAGGTGAACTATTTGCAACCAGCAAGTAGACAAAAGGTAACCTATTTCACCCAAATCCTAAAGTCAACAACTATTTGATTGCCAAAATAGATGATCAACTTACTGGTAACTTAGCAACCTTTGAAGTCTTTGGACATGTAGTGTCGTGGTTAAAACACTTCATTGGTGAAGCGGCCACCAAGGTTCAAATCCCTGATGGGCCATTGTGCTCGCAAGGCCTTGTGCCTTCGCTAGGTCGTTGTGCTCATGGATTTGAACAAGTGAAGTGTGGGGATGAGGTCCCCCACTTGTGGCCTCACTGGTTCATAGCTCCAGGTCAAAAGTGTTCATGTGGAGCTGGAGTGTGTGTCATGTCAGCGTCACTAGTCATGTTAAAAAGTTTATCAAGCATAGTTTTAAAAAAAAAAAAAAAATACTTGGCAGCCTTTGAAATCTTTGAAATTGATAAAGAGAAAAGAGAAAAGAGAAAAGAAAGAAGTGATATTTAATGTTTCAAGGAATGATGATCTAAATGTTGGAATCCAAGAACAGTGAGAGGGGGTGTGAATCAATGTTCTACCAGAATGATCAATTTTAACACTATTAAAACATGCATACACCAACCGATATACCTGTACACATTAAATTAAAAGAAGTAAAGAAACCAATAAGACAATCACATAAATCAATACCATAACACACATAATTATAGGTGGAAAACCTCAAAGAGGATAAACCACAGTGGGATTTGTCACCCACAATATCAATCCATTGGCCATATGAAGAGATATTACAAAATATAGGGTCCTGCACTTGCAGGAAGGCTTACAGCCTAGAGCACACTGCTCAATCATGAAAGAAGCCTCACTAAATACATACAAATCTAGACTATAATTTGAAGAAATAATTGAACTACAAAGATAGCATCTTCTATGCCTAAATATAGTTCTAGTTAAGCTCTGTTTATTCCGATCTGAAACCCTAAACCCTATACCCGAATAAACCTTACATAAATATCCTCACATACATAATCTCTCTGATATGTTTTGCATTACATAAAATTATCATATTCTCCTATCCATCCATTACATATCATATATCAAAATGATCTAATCAACTGACCTATATACCCTTTACAATTCATCATGCCTTATGTCGGCTTACAAAGATAATTACAATATGAATATAAATGTCGGTTAGATAACATAAATACATGAATATAAAAAACAATTGTCGATACCAGATTAAAAATATGTCATCCTCCAATACCAATATTAATTGATTCTAAACCATGTCGGCCTGCATTACCGGTGACCAAAGAATTCCTTCCAACCTATCGGTGCTGGTGTCGGTGTAGTGTCTATGAAGTGCCTATCGATACACAACTAACCCAAAATATGAAGCCAGAATAAATTGCCATGTTTCCATCAATGACAACATATAGAAACCAACCAATTGAGTGTCAATTTCCAACAATCTCCCCCTTTGGCATTTATGACAACACTCATGTGAAAAATGGTCATGGTTTCCAACTGTCAGTTTCATCCTGAACCTACTCCCCCTCAGCCAAATATCCATCAATACAAAATACTCCATACTTTCATATTTTTCACCTATACTCCCCCTAATGTATACAACTCCCTTTTTTCTTTTTCACATCTATATCACTCCTCCTTTGACATCAATGCCATCAAAAATTCCCAAAAAAGTACCAAAAAGCCAAAAATCGGGACGAAGAAAGAAAGACTGTACAATGAATATGTCCCAAAATACCTTACCGGAGCTGGATGTATTTAAAAATATCTAGATAGGCCTTCTCCAATAGCTCAAGATAGGTATCCCAACCTGATTTGAAAGTATCAAAAATAGATACAAGTCCATTTAGCATATAGGAAAATGACTATTTCTCATTAAGCTATGTCCGTATTTGGTCTTCAATTTCTAACAAGGATTTCTTATAAATACCCAAATACAACAAAATTGCTTCCTCTACTTCTCTATGTTCATCATTTTCTAAATTTTCATAATAAAACTATACATTCTTTAACATACTATCTATAGTAATCTCATCAACTAACTCTACACAAGTCTTTGGTGGAATGATAGTTACATTACTGGATTCAATTGCAAGATCATTGTCATCCTTCTTATTTCTCCTTCTAGTACCGGATGGGGCTGAGAAATGTTACTTTTGGTGCTTTCTTCTATGTCGGTACCCTCATAGTGACTTTCGTAACCGGTTGGTTCTTAGCCTCTACCTTGGTCTCTTCAGGTTTCTTCCTTATTACCCTTTAGAATGCCAGGGGTGTGTCATTATCAAATGTAGATTCAACTGCAACACGTTCAATGAATATTTTTCATTCTTTTCTCTTCCTACCTTTCTCCGGGATAACATCAATCAATGCTTTGATGTCCTGTGAAACTTTTTCAACAAATTTACTTGTCTTTCCTTCTTGCTTCTCTATCTTCTTGTAGTTGAACTCGGTTTCAACCTCTTGTATCTTCTGGTTAGCAATGCCAAAGGTTTTTGAAGTTTCATCTATCGGTGCATCAATTAGCATTTGTACATAAGCATCAAGAATCTCTGCATCAACTTCATAACCCATTTCTTCAATCCAAATATTTTGAGGCCTAACAAATTCTATCAAAGTTTCATCTTTCTTCATCATGAAGAATATGTTAGTTGAGTACTTTTCAACAATGTGCATAGGAACCCTCATCCTAGAATTCATAGCCTTTTGTAATGCTTTAAAATAACCCCACACTTTGTCATTTCTCTGACTACCCAATGTAGAAATTGACTGTTTTTGTTGCCTCCCTACCATGATATCGAATGCCCATTTTCTCTTCCCAAAATAGGGAGTCTCATTGATGAAAAATAGCATTAAAAAAATAATTAGGTTACCATACCAGAATGTTCCTTTCTTTTATCCTTTAATATTTCCTAGGTTAATCAATAATTAATCCAACATCCAACCACATAGATCTAATTTCAAATTCTCCCTCATCATTTTAACAAATCCACAAATGTAGGAGCTAGAAACAAAATTTAGTCGGTTTGATTGTGTTACCTTGTAACCAATGACCATGCTTATGAATCTGATATCTGTGTCGATGATAGTACTGATCCTCATTGATCGCCTGTCTGATGTTGAGTTGGTAATATTGTTAACTTGATCATTTGAAACTTTCTTCTCTAGAAGTTATCCAACTTACGGTAAATTGGTGATTTCCCTAATGGCCTCCTTTGTAATCTTATATGGTCTATCCAACCAAATAAACTCTCCATGTACTCTTCTCAAAACATACCTAATAATTTCATCTTCAAATTTCAAAATATCCAAAATGTCAGTAAACCCTAAATCAACAATATGCTGGTATTTAAGTTTAATCTTTCTAGAATATCCCATTAGCTCATTCATGTACATTCTCTTGATATCAGTAATTCTCAAATCCTCAATATGATAGTGAATATAGGCTCTTACATCTTTAAAATACACGACTCCTTCGAGGACATGGGAAAAGCTCCAACCGAATCATCCAGGGTAGCAACATGTGGATATCGCTTGAAAATCGGCCTGGGATGGTCCTTGACCTCAAATATAGTTGGATTTGCAACAAAGATAGGTACAGATGATGACATTTCCTCCATCATTGAAGATAAATACCTGTGAATCACTGTCGATGAAAGACCCTAAAGACCTCTTCCAATTGCTGGTGAAATTGCTCAAGATGATATCGATCATACTAATTCACCTTAGACTTCCTCTAAATTTCTTTGAATTTCTTTGAATGCAAAGTGATCATAAATGAAGTGAATTCAACCTTTTATCCTCCAAGAAACCCTAATATTTCATTGACATCAATGACTTTCAATGGAAGATACCAGATCTCAATCAAACATGTCCATGCCGAATAAGCATATCCAATGTCTGGAGCATTTTCCAAAACTGCTTCTTGGGGCATATGCAGCATCTTCATGAATTTTTCCTACCCCTAAGGCATTTTCCTTAGTTACTGATTGAGCTTCCTTCTAGTGCAGGAGCAACCTCCTCTGTCAGATAAGTAACCAGAGCATTCCCATCTACAGATTGATCTTCTGACTTCCTGACCCATCTCTAGGTATGATCTTGTCAAATTTAATTAACCTTTTCTTTCCCTTTCTCATTTGATCCTCCATTACCAACCTGTTGATTTATGCTTCTATAAAATTTAGCAATATGTCCAACCTCATTACATGCATAATATGTAACATTCTTCTTTTGGATTGCTTTTCTAAAACCGGTGTAACTGCTTGACTTGCATTGATTAGCCATATGCCCAAATTTTCCACATGCATAACATTTAACATTCATTCTACAATCTTCTACCCTATGTCCATACTTATTACATTTAGAACATTGACCGAGAGCAAAATCGAGGTTCTGATTTGCTTTGTTTCTACATTGCCTATCCATGTGACCAAATTTGTTACAAAAAAAGCATATACCATTCAATTTATAAGCGTTAAATTGTCTTACCGGTGCCTTATGGTTTTGATCTTCTTTGCAGTACTAGAACTCTATCCTTGTTCAAATCCAAGTCCACTGGAATCTCCATTCTTCCTTTGTCTCTTCAATAACTCATCTAGTTGTGTTGAACTAATCTTGAATTTTTCTTTATACTCACTTGCAATAGTGAAATCATCTCTCAAAATTATCATTTGTCTCTCAAGCTCTTGTTCATTACTCTGGGATTGTACTAAATCAGTTCTCAACATATCATTCTCATAAACCAACCTACCACATTCTTCAAATTTGTTCTTTAGAGATACAACAAGATTTTCTTCATTTTTCTTCTAGTCTTCAATCTCCTTAGATATTCTCATATTTATAGATTTCATTTTATTTCTCATGACCATGTTCTCCTAACTCGGCTTCTCACACTGTTCCTTAAGTTCATATTTCTCTTCATCATCATAATTTTGCAAAAGTTCCTTCCTCCTAGCTTGAACAGATGACAACCTCTCCTGTAGGACAAGAATAATTTCCTTAGCTGAATTCAATTCATCTTGTAGCTTCAAGTTCTTCATCCTTTCAACATCATAATCTTCAAGTGTCACCTCAAGTTTCTTCTCCAAACTCATATCCATGGATTTTGGATTCAGGATCTCCCTCAAGCTATTAATCTTCCTCCAAGGCATAAGGCTCTGATACTAATTTTTAGAATCCAAGAACACTAAGAGGGGGGTGAATCGGTGTTCTAACAGAATAATCAGTTTTAACCTTATTAAAACATGAATACACCAACTGGTATACCGATACATATAGAATTGAAAGAAGTAAAGAAATGAATAAGCCAATCGCATAAATGAATACCATAACACACATAATTATACATGGAAAACCTCAAGAGGAAAAACCATAGTGGGATTTGTGACCCACAATATCAATCCACTGGCCATATGAAGAGATATTACAACATATAGGGACTTGCACTTGCAGGAAGGCTTACAGCCTAGAGCACACTACTCAATCACAAAAGGAGCCTCACTGACTACATACAAATCTAGACTACAATCCAAAGAAATGATTGAACTGCAAAGATAGCATCTTCTATGCCTAAATATAGTTCTGGTTAGGCTTTGATTGTTCCGGTCTGAAACCCTAAACCCTATACCGAATAACCCTTACATAAATATCCTCACATACATAAGCTCTGTGATATGTTTCTCATTACATAGCATTATCATATTCTCCTATCTATCTATTACATATCATATATCAAAATGATCTAATCAACTAACCTATATATCCTTTACAATTCATCATGCCTTATGTCGGCTTACAAAGATAATTACAATATGAATATACATGTCGACTGGATAACATGAATACATTAATATCAAAATCAATTGCCAATGTTGGATCAAAAATATGTAGGTCTCCAATACCAATAACTTGATTCTAAACCATGTTGGCCTGCATTGCCGATGACCAAAGAATTCCTTTCAACCTGTCGGTGCTGGTGTCAGTGTAGTGTCTGTGAAGTGCCTGTCGGTATACAACTAACCTAAAATATGAAGCCGGAATAAATTGTCATGTTTCCATCAATGACAACATATAAAAACCAACCAATTGAGTGTCAATTGCCAACACTAAAATATAGTAGAGACATGAATGAGACAGAAGTAAGATTTGTGCGAAGATTGTAGCAAGGCACTAGAAACTACAAAGGTAAGTTGCCTTGGCAATATTTTTCTTGTGGTAGAATTGGACATTGTCCTTCTCACTACACTTATGTAGGGAACACTATAAGAGACCCAATGATGATGAGAAGAGGATTAAAACTAGTAGACACAACTTTAACATAAAAGAGAAAAAGGGCTTGTGTTGTATTGCAGAACATTAATATAAAGATGAACTTGATGATGACTCAATTGAAGAAAAGAAGAATGCATTAGAGAAACTAGAAGTGGAGAAGATAGTCAAGACTATATTGCATGCTAAAATAGAACCAAATACATGCATCATTGACTCCAGATGTTCAAACCATATGATCGATGATAAAGAAATGTTTATTAATGTAGTGTCCCTCTTATTGGCATTGCATGAAGATTGCAGTGATGAAGTATAGTGTTCTCGTTGATGTCAATAGTAACTAGTAATGAATTTGTATTGCAACTGGTAGTAAAGTAGTGAAAGGAACCGGTATTGTTATTCAAGCAGAGTGATCAACCGGTAACCCTAACCAGTTGATAAGAAGAATCCTAACCGATGGAGCTTGGAGAATTGGTTGTGATGATCTATGACCAAATGATGATCAGAGATGAAGATGCCATGTATGCATGATGCACATGATGAGTTGCAAAGTGGTTTTGGTGTGTGAAGATAAAGGTTTATCTTGGGAATGATCAAATGCATTGCATGAAGTGGAAAACATGCGATGAGCTACAGGATCCTATGAGTGGTGATCCAGGAGTGGTTGATGTTGTCTTGAATAATGTGTAGTTGATTGCTATGTAATCCAATAGTTATAATTGAAATAATATGTTTGCAATCTCTATGAGATTTGTAGGTTTTGTGTTGTGTTACCAACTTTTTGTATTTGTATTTAAGGTTGATGAGTTGTTTGTAATTGTGTTGGCAATTTGGTTGAGTGTGGTAGTGAGATTGTTGTCGAACCAGAAGGAGTGTCTGCTGAATGTTGTGAATGGAAATAGGAGCATGAAAGGATTTGATTAAGCAGAGAAAGTCTATTACTAGATCAACAAGGAACATGTCGGTCTCTAAGCATTACAATAGTTAAATCACTTAACCAGGTAAGCTTTAACAGGCTTGGTGTTGTTTAAATCCTCTAACCGGGTGATCTATTAACTTGGATTTGATATCCTCTACCAAGGTTACTCCTAACAGGGTATTTCCTTTAACAGGGTATTGTAGTCAATCCCTTAACCGGGTGGTCCCTAACTGGATCTGTTCTTAATTGGACATTATTGTATAAGCTTCTAACAAGGCTTGGCTCCTAATAGGGAAAACTTTAGAAGAGTTCAAAATAATTTTGGGTATTCATCCCCACCGTGGTTTTTCCCATTTGGGTTTCCACGTGAAAAATCATTGTGTCGAGTGGTGAATGATTTTTGGATGTGTTTTGATATGGTTGATTTGAATAACTGGTAAATCCACTTAGATATGTTTAGATGACCGAAAGTGATCTGAAATGAGCTATTATTGATGTTAGTAAAGTGGTTTAATGTTTTGGTTAAATGATATGTGAGTTTTAGATCCGTTACATTATATCATTGATGTTTTGGTCAACCGGTAAAGTTTGATAGTGAATTTGTAGTTTTTGATATAGTGTCTAAACCAGTTAGTCTAGCAAGTTGTTTCTGAGTTGGGATTTAGTTTGGTGAAAGTTTAGTTTGATTTCTATCTACTGATTCACCCCCTCTCTCAGTAGTTGACCGGATCCTTATTGTTTCATCATATTATCAATTGGTATCAGAGCATTTTAGGTCCTCTTGTGTTTAATACTAATAGCTTGAGGAAAAGATCTAGGAGAACAAGATGAAGAAATAAGGTATGAAGTTCAATAGGGAAAACTACAGAATCTGGAATGATAGGATATAGATCTATATCAAGATCTTAGGAAGTCAATATTGGGAATATTTTGGTACTAAATATAACTTGGCTAGTGGGATTTTGTCAGATGATCAAAAGAAGGAGAAATGGGAAAACAATCAAGCATTGGAGTCCATTATTAGTTCCTTGTCTGATTCAGAGTATGTTGATGTTCATGGATTGGAGACTGCTTATTAAGTATGGAAGAAACTGGAAGATATTTATAGCAGTGATGAGAATGTGAAGATTGCCAAAGAAGAGAGTCTAAGAGGTAAATTTGATGATATGTGGTTGGTTGAAGGTAAAAACATTCAACAATATGGTCAGAGGATCAAGGAGATAGTTAGAGAGATCAAAAGTGTTGGAGGTATAGTGGAGGATACCACAGTGGTTAGTAAGGTGTTGAAAACCCTTCTACCGATCTACACTATATGAGTTGTAGCCATTCAGGAACTCAAGTCTATTGATAAAACAAAGGTAACTCTTGACTCCAGCATTGGTAAATTAACTGTATTTGAATTAAATGGTTTTGATGGAAGTGTTCAGAGATGAGAATCTGCATTTGGAGCCTTAGTTTCAACCCCACCGGTAAGGAAAAGCAGAGAAGTGAGCCATAGTGATGAGTCTACATCTAGTAGAGAGGAAGATGATGAAGATATCTTTATTGGGCTTGAAGCATTATTGGCCAAGTGGTTACCCAGAGGTATCAGTAAGTAGATAGGTTAATTACCTTTGAAGTGTTTTGCATGTAACCAGATTGGACATATTGCTACTAACTGTCCCATTGGAGATAATGAGCAAAAACATGAGAAGTATAAGAAGTATAAATGCAAAGGTAAAAGAGATTATTTCATTGCAGTGGATGGAGGAATTACAGATGAGGAATCTGAGGAAGATGAAAATGAGGAAATTTTCTTTGTTGCTATTAAAGAAGAGACATCAAATCAGAAGGCATTAGTCTCTCACATGGATAGTTCTGATGATTGGACTATAGCCACTGGTTGTTCACACCATATGACTAGTGACCAGAGTAATTGTCTTACTTTGAGAGAGTTTAATGGAGGTGTTGTGAGATTTGGGAATGACTGACCCTACATGGTGAAAGGAAAATGATCCATCTCTTTGAATGGAAAAAGTAGTGCAGATGATTTCTATTGGGTTGAAGGACTTAAACACAATCTTTTGAGTTTTTCTCAACTCAACGACAAAGGTTACCCACTAGAAGTCAAGAATGGAGTCTGCAAGATTTATGGTAGCAAAGGTGAACCGATTGCAACCAGAAAATAGACCAGAGGTAAATTGTTTCATTTAAGCTCTAAAGTCAACAATTGTTTAATTGGAAAAGTAGAAGATAGTTGGATTTTGCATTGGAGATTTTTTCATGTAAATTTTGATAACATTATAAGTTAGTAAGTCCAAATTAGTAAGAGGTTTTCCACAATTGGACAAACCGATAAATTCTTTGTGCAAGGAATGTCAGTTAGGGAAGATGACATCCTCAACCTTCAAGAGAAAATATTTCTTAGCAGAACATTTTCTATATTTGGTTCATATTGACCTTTGTGGACCAATGACGACTAGGAGTATTCAAGGTGATCGGTATTTAATGATTTTTACTGATGACTGCTCAAGGATGATGTGGGTCACATTATTGAAAGATAAGATAGAATAATTTAGCAAATTTAAGGTATTCATAGCCTTAGTTGAAAATGAAAGTGGAAAGAAAATAAAGTGCTTAAGAACCGATCAAGGTGGTGAATTTACTTTAGAGTAATTTACTAGATACTATGAAGACAATGGAATTAAGAGGCATCTTTCCGCACCTAGGACACCACAAAAAAATGGTATTGTAGAAAGGAACAAACAGTCAGTCATTGAAGCTGCTTGGACAATGCTAATTCAAGGAGGTGTATCTCAGACATTTTGGAGAGAAGCTATCAGCACAACGGTTTACACAATGAACCAGATACTAGTTAAAATAGGTAAGGATAAAACTCCCTATGAGTATTGGTATGGTAGATTAGCTAATGTTAGTTACTTTAATATCTCTGGTAGTAGATGTTTTATCAAGAGAGGTGATTATGTTTGTAAGATTGATTGCAAGAGAGATGAAGGCATATTTCTTGGTTACTCCACAAGGACAAAAGCTTACAAGTGTTACAACAATCAGACCAAGAAGATCATTGAAAGTGTTTGTTGGCATTTGCATGAAGATTGCATTAATGATATGTTATGTTGTCATTGATGTCAATTAAACTGGTAATGATATTGTTGATATTATTGTAATATTATTACTATAACCGATAGTAAGAATTTGTGGAGTGAACCAGTAACCGATGTAAACCTTATCTATATTTGTAACCGCTAAACCCTACCTATTGTTTTTTATAAAACCTAACCAATTAAGTTTGGTGAATTGATTATATTGGTTTATGATTTGATGATGAGCGGTAATGATGATGACATGCATGCTTATTGTATGAAGACAATTCCAAGATATTTTGGCAAGTTGTTGTAACATTTTTTTTCTAGGGAATGAGTAAATGTATTGCATCTAATGAAAAGAATGTGATGAGTAACTAAGTTCAATGAAGTGGTGATCAAGGAGTGATCAAGGTTTTCTTGATTGATGTGAAAAGATTTCTATGTAATCCAATGGTCATACTTGAACCGCATTTGTTTGTAATCTCAATGAGAGTTAGGTTTTTGTTGTGTTACCGACCTGATTGATTTGTATTTAAGGTCGATGAAGTTGTTTGAGTAAAGGAATATAGGAGCATGAAATGGATCTGATCAAGCAAGTGTAGTGATATTCAAATAGAACAAAAAACTCCTGTTGTTTTCTAACAATTACAACATAATTGAAATCCCCTAATTGGGTAAGCTCTAACAAGCTTGGTGCTATTCAAATCGTCTAATAAGGTGGTCCATTAGATTGGATTTTCAAATCCTCTACCAAGGTTACTCCTTACAGGTTATTACTTATAACAAGGCATTTGTAGTCAATCCCTTAACCGGGTGATTCCTAACAAGATCAGTTCTTAATAGGACTTTTTGTAAAGCTTTAACAGGCTAGGCTCCTAATTGGGAGAACTTCAAAACAGTTTAGATAGTTATCTTGTGAGTCTCATCTCACCGTGGTTTTTACCTATTTGGGTTTCCACGTCAAAAATATTTGTGTCAAATGGTGAATGTTTTTGTGGTTATGTTTTCATGGTTGATTTACTTAACTATTTTTGATAAGTCATGATAAACAGAGGCATTGGGAAATGAAGAAGTTGTTTACTGTTAATTTGTTGTAATAGATAATGGGTTTATCTTATGAGTTTTTATCTTGACAGAGTTATTATTCTAAGTTTACTTTGAGAGATTGATTAGTGAAGTTTATTATTAGTTTTTCTATCTACTGATTCACCCTCCCTACCTCTTAGTAGTTAACTGGATACTTATTCTTTCATCATACCTTCAATTGGTATCAAATAAATTTAGGTCCTCTAAGGTCTTAGCATAACAACTTGAGGTAAAGATCTGTTGATCATGATGAAGAAGGAAGGTCTGAAGCTTAATAGAGAGAACTATAAGATATGGAGTGACAATGAAAATTTATATCGAGAGTCTGGGAATTTAGTATTAGGAACATGTTGATACTAAGTATGTTGCACCTGCTGGGATGTTGACTGATGATCAGAAGAAAGAGCAACAATAAAATAATCAAGCATTGGAGGCCATTGTCAGTTCTTTGTTTGATGCAGAGTATGTAGATGTTCATGTTCTTGAAACTACATATGAGGTATGGAAAATACTTGAAGAGATTTATAGTGGTGATGAACACATTAAGATTGCTAAAGAGGGGAGTCTAAGAGGAAATTTTGATGACATGCAGATGGCTGAAGGTGAGAATATCCAGTAGTATGGTCAAAGAATAAAAGAAATAGTTGGTGAAATTAAGAGTGCAGGAGGTAAAGTGGAAGATTCCACAATGATCAGTAAGGTATTGAGAACCCTGCTACCAGTTTACGCTATCCGATTTGTAGCTATTCGAATTGAAGTCCATTGACAAAACTAAGGTAACTCTTGACTCCATCATTGGCAAGCTTACTACTTTTGATTTAAATGGTTATGATGGTAGTGTACATAAATATGAGTCTGCATTTAGAGCTTCTATTTCTAACCCATCTATGAGGAAAATTAGAGATGCCAGTCATAGTTATGAATACAGATCTAGCAGAGAAGCTTATGATGAAGACAATTTAGTTGAGGTTGAAGCATTGTTGGCCAAGTGGTTGCCTAGAGGTACAGGTAAATATAGAAGCAAATTAACTTTAAAATGTTTTGCATTGAATAGGATTGGACACATTGTTGCTAATTGTCCTAATGGTGATAATGAGCACAAATGAGAGAAATTCAAGTACAAGGATAAAGGCAAAAGATATTGTCTTATTGTTGTTGATGGTGGTATCATTGATGAGGAATCTGATGGTGATGCTAATGAAGACATTGTGTTTGTATCCATTAAAGAAGAGATGTCAGACCAGAAGGCATTAGTATCCAGGATGGATAACTCTGATGATTGGATCATTGATAGTGGTTGTTCAGATCACATGACCGGTGATTAGAGAAAATTTATTTCTCTGAAGGAATTTGATGGCGGATTTGTAAGATTTGGTAATGACTCACCCTGCATGGTTAAAGCTAAGGTAACTATTTCTCTTAATAAAAAGAGTAGTGGAAATGATGTCTACTGGGTTGAAGGTCTAAAGCACAATCTTTTGAGTGTGGCACAACTCAATGATAGAGGATACCCATTGGAATTTAAAAATGGTATGTGTAAGATCTATGACAATAAAGGTGAACTGATTGCAACCGGGAAGCAAACTAAAGGTAACTTGTTTCATCTTAATCCTAAAGTCAACAACTGTTTAATTACAAAGATAGATGATAGTTGGCTTTGGCATAGGAGATTTTGTCATATAAACTTTGATAACATTGATAAAGTGAGTAAGTCCAAGATAGTATGAGGTTTTTCTTAGTTAGACAAACCAGTTAATGCTCTGTGTAAAGAATGTCAGTTGGGAAAGATGACATCCTCAACTTTCAAGAGAAAATATTTTTCAATGGAACATTTGTTAGATTTGGTTCATACAAATCTTTGTGGACCAATAAGAACAAAAAGTATTCAAGGTGACAGATATTCCATATTCTTCACTGATGATTGCTCAAGGATGATGTGGGTCACATTCTTGAAGGATAAGACTGAACCCTTTGGTAAGTTCAAGGCATTCAAGGCCTTAGCTGAGAAAGAGAGCGATAAGAAGATGAAGTGTTTGAGGACAAATCAGGGCAGTGAATTTACTTCTGAGGAATTCACTAGGTATTGTGAATGAAATGGTATCAAGCCACAACTTTCTACACCAAGGACACCATAGCAACATGGTATCACAGAGACATACAACCGATCAGTTGTTGAAGCTACTAGGACGATGCTGATACAAGGAGGTGTAGCAAAAACTTTCTGGAGAGAAGCTGTCAGCACAACTGTCTACACTATGAACCAGATTCTGGTAAAGAGAGGTAAGGACAAGACTCCTTATGAATATTAGTATGGTAGATCACCTGATGTAAGATATTTTAGAATATTTTGAAGCAAATTTTTTATTAAGAGAGGTGATTATATTAGCAAATTTGAGGCTAAAAGTGATGAAGGTATATTTCTTGGCTATTCCACCGAGAGTAAGGCCTACAAGTGTTTTAACAACCGGACACAAAGAATTGTTGAGAGTGTTGATGTTTGAGTGGATGAATTTCCTAAAGTCTCAGAGGAAACTAGTTCAAAGAAAAAGGATGAAGATCCTTGCATGTTGTTTTTGGAACCAGAAACTATGAAATCTGAAACCAACAAAGAAAATATTAATCTACTAGTCCAACCGATACAGATAAATTCAGAAGAAGATGATGATAATGAAGAAGTTAAACATGTAGATAATGATCATGTTATTCCAAGATATGTGAGACATAATCACAACCCTAAACATGTTATTGGGGATAAGGATGTTGGAGTACTAACCAGAAGAAGAATCAGATAAAATTCTTGCATGATCTCCACTATTGAACCAGTAACTGCTAAGGAAGCATTTAGTGATGATCATTGGGTTAAAGATATGGAGAAGGAACTAGATTAAATTGAGAAGAACAACACATGGACCTTGGTACCCCAACCGGTAAATAAAAATGTGATAGGAACTATGTGGGTTTTTCAGGAATAAGTTGAATGAAGATTGTGTTGTAGTTTGCAATAAAGCTAGGTTGGTTTGCAAAGGTTATGCATAAGAGGAAGCAGAAGAATATGGTGATACTTTTGCATCAGTGGCAAGAATGGAAGGTTTCATAACTTTACTTGCATTTGCAACACACAAGAAATTCAAGGTATACTAGATGGATGTTAAGTTGTCATTTTTGAATGGGATACTTGATGAAGAAGTATACATTGAGCAGCCAGATGGTTATGCTCTGACTGATAAGAAAGACATGGTATGTAGATTGCATAAAGCTTTATATAGATTAAAGAAAGCACCTAGAGCATTGTATGAAAGGCTTCATACACATCTGATGAAGATAGGCTTTATAAGAACTAGTGATCATAGTAACATATATCTCAAATCTGAAGAAGATAAAATACTAGTCAGTGAAGCAATTATTGATGATATCATATTTGGAGGTAATGATGACATGAGCAATAGTTTTGTAGATGAAATGAAAAATGAGTTTGAAATGTCTTTAGTGGGGGAAATAAAAAATTCCATAGGCTTGCAAATACAACAAATGAAGAATGGTATTTTCATCACACAGTCTATGTATGTGAAAGAGGTATTGAAGACATTTGGCATGAGTGACTGTAAACTAGTTGGGACACCTATGGTTACAGGTTGTAATTTTTCTAAGGAAGATGAGTCCAAATCTATTGATGAGAAGGAATACAAGTCAATTATTAGAAAATTGCACTATGTTGTTCATAACAGACTAGACATAGCTCATGCAGTTGGCATAGTTGCTAGATTTCAGAAGAATCCTAAGGAAACACATCTAATAGAAACCCAAAGAATTTTTAGATACTTGAAAGGTAATGCTAATTATGGGTTATGGTATCCATATGGATGAAATTTTGACTTGAAGATGTACACAGATGTAGATTGGGCAGGAAATGCTGATGACCGGAAAAGCACAACCGGTGGAGCATTTTTTCTTGGAGGAAGGCTTGTTTCATGGAGTAGTAAGAAGCAGAGTTGTACTTCACAATCTATTGTTGAAGCTGAGTATGTTGTAGCTTACATGAATTGAGCACAAGCTATATGGATGCGACACATTTTGGAAGGTTTTAAGATGAAGATTTTAGAACCTATAAAGATTTTATGTGATAACACAAGTACCATAAATATTTCCAAGAACCCTGTTTTGCACACACAAACCAAGCATATTGAATTGAAGTATCATTTTTTGAGGGAAAAAGTTTAGTGTAAAGATGTTATCTTAGAGAATGTTTCTACCAAGGAGTAGCTTGCAGATATTTTTAATAAACCTCTACCTAAGACTACTTTTGAGTATCTTAGAAGTCAGTTAGGGGTTGTCCCTCTTCATGAAGTCAGTTAAGTATGATGTAGATTATATTAGTCCTAGAGCTACTTGCAAAATTTTACAAGAGGATAGGTGTAGAAGTGAATGTATTCCATAGGGGGAGCATCAAGTTGCAGATTGTTGATGATGCATAGTAAAATTTGACATTACATGTTTTACTTTCAATTTGGCATTGCTGTCAAAGGGGGAGAAGAATTATGTGATTATGGGAAGGAGAACCAATGACAAGATGAATACATAGTCAGCATGGTGAATACTTGGTAATGTAAACTAGGATTCCTATTCACAATCACGTATCAAACAATGGTATTGATATTTGTATTGCCATCAATGCCAAAGGGGGAGATTGTTGGTATTTGCATGAAGATTGAATTAATGATATGTTATGTTGTCATTGATGTCAATTAAACTGGTAATGATATTGTTGATATTGTTGTAATATTGTTACTGTAACCGGTAGGAAGAATTTATGGACTGAACCGGTAACCGGTGTAAACCTTATCTATTGTTGTTGATGGTATGATGAAAGAATAAGTATCTGGTAGATTAATGAGAGGGAGGGTGAATAAGTAAATAGAAAAACTGATACAAACTTCCCAGACTCAAACTCAAACATGCAAAGTAAACTTATTAATCAAATACCACTATCAAGATCAATACTCATAAGAATACCGGTTGTCTGTTCCAGCAACTTAACAGTAAACAGCATTTAACTTGTAAACATCCAAATGCTTTATCATATGCCAATGCTTCATTTCTCAATGCTTCTTCTTATCATGCCTTATCAGAAATAGTTAATCAAATCAACAATAAGATCATAACCACAAAAAAATTCATCACATGACACATGTATTTATACATGGAAAAATCACATAGGTAAAAACCATAGTGACATGAGACTCACAAGATAATATCTGAACTCTTCTGAAGTTCACCCTGTTGGGAGCCAAACTTGTTAAAGCTTTTACAAAAGTCCTGTTAAGAACTAATCCTGTTAGGAATCACCTAGTTAAGGGATTGACTACAAATGCCTTGTTAGAAGCAAACACCCTATAAGGAGTAACCTCTATAGAGGATTTGAAAATCCAATCTAATGGACCACCTTGTTAGAGGATTTAATAAGTAACCAAGCTTGTTAGAGCTTACCCGTTTATGGCATTTCAATTTTGCTATAATTGTTAGAAAACAACAAGATTTTGTTGATCTGTCTGAATAACACTAGACTTGCTTGATCAGATCCATTTAAGCTTCTATCTGCCTTTCTCAAACTACAAACTCATTCTCCAGTTCGACAATCACACACTCAACTGATTTATGTCAATTCTTACCAACACTTAACAAAACATCTTCATCAACCTTAAATACAAATCAATTAGGTTGGTAAAACAACAAAAATCTAATCCTCTCATTGAGGTTACAAACAAGTCGGTACAAGCATGATCGTTGGATTACATAGCAATCCCTACACATCAATCAAGAAAACCTCAATCACTCCTTGATTACTGCTTCATCGAGCTTAGTAACTCATCACGTGCTTTGCATTAGATGCAATATACTTTTCTTATTCCCTAGACAAATAATTGTGCCAAAAAATTTTGAACTTGTCTTCATACAATGTCACCATCATTACCGCTCAACATCAGATCATAAACCAACATAACCAATTCAACAACCTTAATCGATTAGGGTTTACCAGCTACATAGCATAGAAAGGGTTTTAACCTTTTACTCCAATTGCCAATTCAACTCACAAACTTACATACCGGTTTACAATAACCTTCACAAAGCTCTTCCTACCAGTTATGAGACAATATCAACAATAACGACAATATCAACAATATCAATAATATCATTACCAATTCAATTGACATCAATGACAATATACCATATCATTGATGCAATCTTCATGCAAATGCCAACAATCTCTTTCATTGGCATTGATGGAAATACAAATATCAACACCATTTCTTTGTTGTTGTGATTGTGAATAGGAATCCTGGTTTACATTACCACGTATTCAAATGCTCTCTCTGTCTTTAGTCTGTCACTAGTTTTCCTTCACATAATCATATAATTCTTCTCCCCCTTTGACAACAATGCTAAATTGAAAGTAAAACATGTAATATCAAATTTCAATGTACATCAACAACATATTGTAACTGGATGCTCCCCTTGTGGAATACATCCACTTCTACATCAACCCTTGTAAAATTTTGCAAGTGATTCAGAGACTGATGTCATCAACATCATGTTCAGCTAACTTCATGAAGAGGGACAACCCCTAACTGACTTCTAAGATACTCAAAAGTAGTCTTAGGAAGAGGTTTAGTAAAAATATCTACAAGTTGCTCCCTGGTAGAAACATGCTTTAAGATAACTTCAATTCTCTGAAGTTTTTCCCTCAAGAAATGATACTTCAATTAAATGTTCTTGGTTCTTGCATGCAAAACAAGATTCTTGGAAATATTTATGGCACTTCTGTTATCACATAAAATCTTTATAGGTACTAAAATCTTCATCTTAAAAGCTTCCAGAATGTGCCTTATCCAAATAGCCTGTGTGCAATTCATATAAGCTGCAACATACTCAGCTTCAGTAGTACATTGTGAAGTACAACTCTTCTTTTTAGTACTCCATGAAACAAGCCTCCCTTCAAGAAAAAATGCTCCACCGGTTGTGCTTTTCTGGTCATCATCATTTCCTACCCAATCAACATCTGTGTATGCCTTCAAATCAAAGTTTCCTCCATATGGATACCATAATCCATACTCAACAATACCTTTCAGGTATCTAAAGATTCTCTTGGTTCTTTTCAGGTGTGTCTCCTTAGGATTCTTCTGGAATCTAGCAACTATGCCAACCACATGGGCTATATTTGATTTGTTGTGAACAACATAGTGCAATTTGACAATCATTAACTTGTATTCATTCTCATCAACAGACTTAGATTCATCTTCCTTGGACAACTTACAACCTGTGACCATTGGTGTCCCAACTAGTTTACAGTCACTCATGTCAAATGTCTTCAAAACCTCTTTCACATACTTAGACTATGCAAATATCATTCTTCATTTATTGTATCTACAAGCCTATGAAATTTTTTATTTCCCCTACTAAAGACATTTCAAACTCATTTTTCATTTCATTTACAAAATTGTTTCTCATGACATCATTACCTCCAAATATAATATCATCAACAAGTACTTCACTGACTAGTATTTCATCTCCTTCAGACTTGAGATATATGTTACTATCATCACTAGTTCTCAGAAAGCATATCTTCATTAGATGTATATGAAGTATTTCATACCATGCTCTGGGTGTCTGCTTTAATCCATATAAAGCCTTGTACAATATGCATACCATCGATTTCTCATCAGACAAAGCATAACCATTTGGCTTCTCTATATAGACCTCTTCTTCCAATATCCCATTCAAAAATGCAGAGTTAACATCCATTTGATATACCTTGAACTGTTTATGGGCTTCAAATGTAAGTAAAGTTCTGACACCTTCTAGTCTTTCTACTGGCGCAAAATTTTTGCCATATTCTTCTCCTTCTTCTTGTGCATAACCCTTGCAGACTAATCTTGCCTTGTTGCGAACTACAACATCATCTTCATTCAACTTGTTCCTATATACCCATTTAGTACCTATAACATTCTTATTTACTAGTCGAGGTACTAGGGTCCAAGTGTTGTTCTTCTCAATTTCATCCAATTCCTCCTCCATAGCTTTAACCCAATGATCATCACCAAATGCCTACTTAGTAGTTATTGGTTCAATGGTGGAGATCATGCAAAAATTCTCTATGATTCTTCTTCTGGTTAGTACTCCAGTATCCTTATCTCCAATAATCTTCTTAGGATTGTGATTCATTCTCACATATCTAGGAATAACATGATCATTATCTTGAGGTTCAGATTCTTCATTATCATCATCTTCTTCTGAATTTATCTGCTCCGGTTGAACTAGTGCATCTAAATTTGCTTTGCCGGTTTTAGATTTCATAGTTTCTGGTTCCAAAAACAAAATGCAAGGATCTTCATCCTTTTTCTCTGAACTGGTTCCTTTTAAGACTTTGGGAAATTCATCTACTCAAACATCAACACTCTCAACAATTCTCTATGTCCGGTTGTTAAAATATTTGTAGACCTTACTCTTGGTGGAATAGCCAAGAATATGCCTTCATCACTCTTAGCCTCAAATTTGCTAATGTAATCACCTCTCTTAATAAAATAGTTTCTTCCAAATATCTTAAAATAGCTAAGATCAGGTGATCTTCCATACCAATATTCATAAGGAGTCTTTTCCTTACCTCTCTTTACCAAAACCTGGTTCATTGTGTAGACAACTATGCTAACAGCTTCTCTTAAAAGGTTTTTGCTACACCTCCTTGTATCAACATTGTCCTAGCAGCTTCAACAACTAACCAATTGTTCCTTTCTACAATACCATTCTGTTGTGGTGCCCTTGGTGCAGAAAGTTGTCGTTTGATACCATTCTCTTCATAGTACCTAGTGAATTCCTTAGAAGTAAATTCATCACCTTGATCTGTCCTCAGACATTTTATCTTCTTACCGCTCTCTTTCTTAGCTAAGGTCATGAATGCCTTGAGCTTACCAAAAGCTTCAGTCTTATCCTTCAAAAATGTAACCCACATCATCCTTGAGCAATCATCAGTGAGAATCATAAAATATTTGTCACCTTGAATGCTTTTTGTTCTTATTGGTCCACAAAGATCTGTATGAACCAAATCTAACGAGTGCTCCGCTGAAAAGGATTTTCTTTTGAAAGTTGAAAAAGTCATCTTTCCTAACTAACATTATTTGCAAAGAGCATTAACTGATTTGTCTAACTGAGGAAAACCTCTCATTGTGTTGTACTTACTCACTTTAACAATGTTATCAAAGTTTATATTAAAAATTATCCTATGCCAAAGCCAGCTATCATCTATTTTAGCAATAAAACAGTTGCTAACTTTAGAATTAAGATGAAACAAGTTACCTTTAGTTTGTTTACCGATTGCAATCAATTCACCTTTGTTGTCAAATATTTTGCACATACCTTTTTTAAACTCCAGTGGGTATCCTTTTTCATTGAGTTGTGCCACACTCAAAAGATTGTTCTTTAGTCCTTCAACCCAGTAGACATCATCTGCACTTCTCTTCCCATTAAGAGAAAGAACTCCTTTACCTTTAACCATGCGGGGTGAGTCATTTCCAAATCTAACAACATCGCCATCAAATTCTTTCAAGGAAAGAAATTTGCTATGATCACCGGTCATATGATGTGAACATCCACTATCAATGATCCAATCATCAGAGTTATCCATCCTGGATACTAATGCCTTCTAGTCTAATATCTCTTCCTTAATAGGTACAAACACATTATCTTCACTAGCATCACCACCAGATTCTTCATCAGTGATACCACTATCAATAGAAATAAGACAATCTCTTTTTCCTTTACCCTTTTACTTCTTGAATTTATCTCTCTTGTGTTCATTTTCACCATTAGGACAATTAGCCACTATGTGACCAATCTTGTTGCATGCAAAATGGTTTAAAGGTAATTTACCTCTGTATTTACCCATGCCTCTAGGCAACCGCTTTGCCAATAATGCTTCAAGCTCCACTAAACTGTCTTCATCATCAACATCCCTACTAGATCTAGATTCATAACCATGACTAGTATCTCTACTTTTTCTCATAGATGGGTTAGAATTAGAAGCTCTAAATATAGACTTAGATTTTTGTTCACTACCATCATAACCGTTTAATTCAAAAGCAGTAAGCTTGCTAATGATGGAGTCAATAGTTACCTTAGTTTTGTTAATGGACTTCAGCTCCTAAATAGCTACAACTCGAATAGCATAGACCGGTAGCAAGGTTCTTAGTACCTTACTAATTACTATGGCATCTTCCACTTTCCCTCCTGCACTCTTAATTTTAGTGACTCTATTTTTTCCTTTGATCATATGGCTGGATATTCTCACCTTCAGACATCCTCATGTCATCAAACTTTCCTCTTAGACTCTCTTCTTTAGCAATCTTAACAAGTTCATCACCGCTATAAATCTATTCAAGTTTTTTCCATACTTCGTATGCAGTTTTCAAGACCATGAACATCTACATATTTAGCATCAAACAGGGAACTAGTAATAGCCTCCAATACTTGATGATTTTCTTTTTGTTCTTTCTTTTTATCATTATTCATAATTCTAGTAGGTGCAATATACTTAGTATCTACATGATTCCAATACTAACTTCCCAGACTCTTGATGTAAATCTTCATTTTGTCACTCCATATCCTATAGTTTTCTCTATTGAACTTCAGACCTTCCTTCTTCATCATGATCTAGTAGATCTTTTTCTCAAGCTATTAGGCCTAGACCTTAGAGGACCTGAGATTCTCTAATACCAATTGATGGAATGATGAAAGAATAAGTATCTAGTAGATTACTGAGAGGGGGGGGGTGAATCAGTAAATAGAAAAACTGATATAAACTTCCCAAACACAAACTAAAACATACAAGGTAAACTTATTAATGAAATACCACTATCAAGATTAATACTCATAAGAATACTATTTGACTGTTATAACTTAACAGTAAAAAATATTTAACTTGTAAACATCCAAATGCTTTATCATATGCAAATGCTTCATTTCTCAATGCTTCTGGTTATCATGCCTTATCAGAAATAGTTAATCAAATCAACAATAAGATCATAACCACAAAAACATTCACCACATGACACAAGTATTTATACGTGGAAAACTCGAATAAATAAAAACCACAGTGAGATGTGACTCACAAGATAATATCTGAACTCTTCTAAAGTTTGCCCTATTAGGAGCCAAGCTTGTTAAAGCTCTTACAAAAGTTCTGTTAAGAACTGATCCTTTTAGGAATCACTCGATTAAGGGATTGACTACAAATGCCTTGTTAGAAGCAAATACCCTGTAAGGAGTAACCTTAGTAGAGGATTTGAAAATCCAATCTAATGGACCACCTTGTTAGAGGATTTAATAAGTAACCAAGCTTGTTAGAGCTTACTCAGTTAGGGAATTTCAATTTTGCCCTAATTGTTAGAAAACAACAAGAGTTTCTTAATTTGTCTGAATAGAACAAAAGTTGCTTGATCAAACCCATTTAAGCTTCTATCTGCCTTTACTCAAACTGCAGACTCATTCTCTAGTTCGACAATTGCACACTCAACTAATTTTTGTCAATTCTTGCCAACACTTAACAAAACGTCATCATCGACCTTAAATACAAATCAATTAGGTTGGTAACACAACAAAAATCTAATCCTCATCAAGATTACAAACAAGTCGGTACAAGCATGACCATTGGATTACAAAGCAATCTCGACACATCAATAAAGAAAACCTCAACTACTCCTTGATTACTACTTCATTGAGCTCAATAACTCATCACGTGTCTTGCATTAGATGCAATATACTTTGCTCATTCCCTAGACAAACAATCATGCCAAAACATTTTAAACTTGTCTTCATACAATGACCTTTCGTGTCACCATCATTACCACTCAATAGTAGATCATAAACCAACACAACCAATTGAACAACCTTAATCGGTTAGGGTTTAACAAAAAAAAATTGGTAGGGTTTACCGGTTACATAACATAGAAAGGGTTTTAACCTTTTACTCTGATTACCACTTCAACTCACAAACTTACATACCAGTTTACAATAACATTCACAAATCTCTTCCTACCGGTTATAAGACAATATCAACAATAAAAACAATATCAACATTATTAACAATATCATTACCAGTTCAATTGACATCAATGACAACATAACATATCATTAATGAAATCTTCATGCAAATGCCAACAGTTGTAACCGGTAAACCCTACCTGTTGTTTTTGATAAACCCTAAACGATTAAGTTTGGTGAATTGGTTATATTGGTTTATGATCTGATGATGAGCGGTAATGATCATGACATGCATGATTATTGTATGAAGACAATTCCAAGAGATTTTGGTGAGTTGTTGTAACGGTTTTTGTCTAGTGAATGAGAAAATGTATTGCATCTAATGAAAAGTGTGTGATGAGTTACTAAGTTCAATGAAGCAGTGATCAAGGAGCGATCAAGATTTTCTTGATTGATGTGCATAGATTTCTATGTAATCCAATGGTCATACTTGAACCGAATTTGTTTGTAATATTGATGAGATTTAGGTTTTTGTTGTGTTACCAACCTGATTGATTTGTATTTAAGGTCAATGAAGTTTTTTATTTTAAGAGAGTTGGCAAAGAGATAGACATACTTCAGTTGAGTGTGTGGTTGTCGAACCAGATGATGTATCTGCAGTTTGAGTAAAGGAAGATAGGAGCATGGAATGGATTTGATCAAGCAAGTGCACTGCTATTAAGACATATCAGAAAACTCCTATTATTTTATAACAATTACAAAAAAATTGAAATCCCCTAATTGGATAAGCTCTAGCGAGTTTGGTGCTATTCAAACCCTCTAACAAGGTGGTCCATTAGATTGGCTTTTCAAATCTTCTACCGAGGTAACTCCTTATAGGGTATTGCTTCTAACAAGGAGTTTGTAGTCAATCCCTTAACAAGGTGATTCTAAACAAGATGAGTTCTTAACAGGACTTTTTGTAAAGCTTTAATAGGCTAGGCTCCTAACAGGGAGAACTTCAAAAGAGTTCAAATAGTTATCTTGTGAGTCTCATCTCACCGTGGTTTTTACCTATTTGGGTTTCCACGTCAAAAATATTTGGTGGTGAATGTTTTTGTGGTTATATTTTGATGGTTGATTTACTTAGCTACTTAACTATTTTTGATAAGTCATGATAACCAGAAGCATTGAGATATGAAGAATTTTTTTATTGTTAAATTGTTGTAACAGACAACTAGTTTATCTTATGAGTTTTTATCTTGACAGAGTTATTATTCTAAGTTTACTTTGAGAGATTGATTGGTGAAGTTTATTATCAGTTTTTTTATCTACTGATTCACCCCCGCCCTCTTAGTATTTGACTGAATACTTATTCTTTCAACATACCATTGATGTTAATGTCTGAGTTGATGAGTTTCTTGAGAAATTGGGAGAAAACAGTAAAGAGAAGGAAGAAGAAGAAGCTTACACACTATTTTTGGAACCGGAACCAGTGAAGCCAAAAGTTGGAGACAAGAACAGAAAAGCCCTAGTTCAACTAAAATAGAGAGGTCCAGCAGAAGAAGAAGAAAGTGAAGAAGAACCTGGAAATCAAGATCATGTCATTCCAAGGTATGTTAGAGTCAATCATAGCCTCAATCAGATTATTGGGGACATGAATGCAAGTGTGCTAACAAGAACAAGGCTTAGAGAGAAATCTTATATGATTTCCACCATTGAGCCTAGAACTACAAAATAAGTATTTGCAAATGAAGACTGAATCAAGGCAATGGAAGAACTTGACTAGATAGAGAAGAGCAATACTTGTTCATTCGTACCCAAATCAGAGAACAAGAATGTAATAGGTACAAAATGGGTATTCAAGAATAAACTAAATGAAGATGGAGTAGTGGTCATAAATAAAGCCAAACTGGTATGTAAATGATATGCACAAGAAGAAGGTGAAGACTAAGGTGAGACATTTATACTAGTTGCAAGATTGGAAGGAGTAAGGACTCAACTTGCATTTGCAACATACATAGGTTTCAAAGTATATCAGATGGATGTTAAGTCAGCATTGCTAAATAGAATATTGGAAGAGGAAGTCTACATAGAACAACCAGATGGTTATGATTAAACTATAGAAAAGGACATGGTGTGCAAATTATATAAGGCATCATATGGACTGAAGCAAGCACCAAGAGCATGGTATGGAAGGTTGCACTCTCACTTGGTGAAGATAGGTTTTTAGAGATTCAATGAAGATAGTAACATACATCTCAAGTCAGAAGGAGATAAGATATTGGTAAGTGAAGTATTTGTTGATGATATCAGTTTTGGAGGAAATGATAATATGTGTCATGACTTTGTTGATGAAATGAAGAGTGAGTTTGCAATGTCACTGGTAGATAAAATAAAAAAATTCACAAGTCTACAAATCCAACAGATGAAGGAAGGTATTTTCATCACATAGTCTAAATATGTGAAAGAAGTTTTGAAGACTTTTGGAATGGGAGATTGTAAACCAGTTGGAACACCAATGGTTACATGCTATAAATTATATAAGGAATATGATTCCTAGATCAATGGATGAAAAGGAATGTAGTTCAATGATAGGTAAACTACATTATGTTGTGCACAACAGACCAAACATTTCTCATGTAGTAGGATTGGTTGCCAGACTTTAGAAAATCCTGAAGGAGACAAATATGGTAGCGACCAAAATCATTTTTAGATATCTAAAAGGCACAATTGATTATGAATTATGGTATCCATATGTAGAAGACTTTGATTTAAAAGTCTATACACATGGAGATAGGGCAAGCAATGTTGATGACAGGAAGAGTGCAACTGGTGGAGCATTCTTGCTTGGAGGAAGAATAGTGTCTTGGAGTAGCAAGAAACAAAGTTGTATCTCTCAATCAATAGCAGAAGTTGAATATGTTGAAGCATATATGAATTGTACCCAAGCAATCTACATGAAACACATTTTGGAAGGTTTCAAGTTGAAGCTATCAGAACCGATAAGGATTTTCTATGATAACACCAGTGCAATTGACATTTCCAAGAACCCGGTGTTGCATGCTAGGACAAAGGATATTGAGTTGTAGTATCATTTCTTGAGAGAGAAAGTGAAAAGTAAAGATGTGTCATTGGATCATGTATCTACTAAAGAACAACTAGTGGATATCTTTACTAAACCTCTGCCTAAGGCTACATTTGAGTATCTTAGAGGTAAGTTAGGGGTTGTATCCCTACATGAATTCAATTAAGAAAATGTGGAAGACATCACTCCTGGAGCTTATTGAAGATCTTGAAGAAGGATTGGTCTAGACTAGAGCTACTCCACAAAGGGAGCAGCTAGTGGCAGATCAATGAAGCATGGAATGGTTAACCTTAACTTTGGCATTATTGTCAAAGGGGGAAAAGAAATATATATGATTGAATAGCCAATTACCAGCTAAAGACATGAAGATACAATTGAAGGAGAATACAAGGAAAAATGTAAACTAGGATTCCTATACCTGTGCATGTGCATCACTCTCAATTATTATAATAAAAGGGTATTGATATTTGTATTGCCATCAATGCCAAAGGGGGAGATTGTTCGCATTGCATGAAGATTGCATTGATGAAGTATAGTGTTGTCATTGATGTCAATAGTAACCAGTAATGAAGTTGTATTGCAACCAGTAGTGATGTAGTAATGCAATCAGTAGTAAAGCAGTGAAGGGAACCAATATTGTTATTCAAGCAGAGTGATCAACTAGTAACCCTAACTAGTTGATAAGCAGAACCCTAACCGATCGATCTTGGAGAATCAATTATGATGATCTATGATAGAATGATGATCGGATATGAAGATGTCATGTATGCATGATGCATGTGATGGGTTTCAAAGTGGTTTTGGCACATGAAGATAACCGTTTATCTTGGGAATGATCAAATGTATCACATGAAGTGGAAAACATGTGATGAGCTACAAGATCCTATGAGTGGTGATCCAAGAGTGGTTGATGTTGTCTTGAACAATGTGTAGTTGATTGCTATGTCATCGAATAGTTATGATTGAACTAATATGTTTGTAATCTCTATGAGATTTGTAGGTTTTGTGTTGTGTTACTGACCTATTGTAATTGTATTTAAGGTCGATGAGTTGTTTTTAATTGTGCTGGCAATTTGGTTAAGCATGGTAGTGAAACTGTTGCCAGACCAAAAGGAGTGTCCATAGAATGTTGTGAATACAGATAGGAGCATGAAAGGATCTGATTAAGAAGAGAAGTGTTGTTACCAGATCAGCAAAGAACATGTTGTTCTCTAACCATTATAACAGTTAAATCCCTTAACTAGGTGAGATTTAATAGGTTTGGTGTTGTTTAAATCCTCTAACTAGGTTATCTATTAGCTTGGATTTGAAATCCTCTACCGAGTTTACTCCTAATAGGGTATTGTAGTCAATCCCTTAACCAGGTGGTCCCTAACCAGATCTATTCTTAATAGGACATTATTGTATAAGATTCTAACAAGGCTTGGCTCCTAACAGGGCGAACTTCAGAAGAGTTCAAAATACTTGTGGGTATTCATCCCCACTGTGGTTTCTCCCATTTGGGTTTCCATGTGAAAAATCATTATGTCTAGTGGTGAATGATTTTATGGATGTGTTTTGATATGGTTGACTTGAGTAACTAGTAAATCCACTTAGATATGTTTAGATGACCAGAAGTGATATGAAATGAGCTATTACTGATGTTAGTAAAGTGGTTTAATGTTTTGGTTAAATGGTATGTGAGTTTCAGATCTGTTACATTGTATCATTGATGTTTTGTTCAATCGGTAAAGTTTGACAGTGTAGTTGTAGTTTTTGATACAGTGTCCAAACTAGTTAGTTTAGCAAGTTGTTTCTGAGTTGGGATTAAGTTTGGTGAAAGTTTAGTTTTTCTTCTTTCTACTGATTCACCCCCCTCTCAGTAGTTGACCAAATCCTTATTGTTTCATCCTATTATCACCTCCTACACTTGCATTTTTATTTGTGTTATGATAGACTTATATAGACTTATGATGGATACTTGGATGGTTATTTATGACTCTACTTCTATCTTAGATGGTATCATTAATATTAGGACTTTATATGGACTTACAATTTTTCAATATGACTCATTATGTTATGGAGATTTATGTGACTAATGATGCTAGCCATATTATATGATATATGGCATTTTGATGATTCTTATAGATGTTAGTGCATAGTACCACCTTGATAGATGGATTTATATGACTCATGGAATTACATGTGATCATTGCTCATGTGAGTTGTATGATTTATGTTGGTACTAACCCTATTTTATAATTATGGTTCTATGTAGAGTTTGATGTTAATATGTGTGACTCTCTTCATGAGTAGAGACGATGTCATATTAGTCATTATGAGCATGATATGTTGTCACGATTCTCTATCACTTATTTCTTTATCATGATGTATATGTATCATATATGTTGTGTTTAGTGTTTGATGCAGGTTTGCAGGTAACAGACATCAACTCAACCTGGCTCCCCAGGTCTAAGAGTTTCTTTATCCTAATGGCAAGTTGTCGAAGATGAAATAGTTTTCCTCACACACCCTAGGTCTAAGTTGTGTACCTTGTCGATTACGCCAGGATGTAAGTTGAAGTTAGAGTTTTGTGTCGTTAAATGTTTAGAGTTAGGGTTATTTATTTGGAGATGTGAAATTATTTGATTATTTAATTGTAGACATCTAAAAATGGTCAACGCTTGTGGAGTCATACTTTAACATTTGCACATTGCCTTATTTTAGGGTTTTTGCATCACATTAACATTTCTTCTATGTTGCGCACTTGGTCTTTATCATTTGCGAGCATCAGGTCCTTTTGCATTCCTCATGTTTATCTCTTTCGAATTTGGTCTTCTCGATAGCAATTTTTAGTCATGATTTTGGTCGATCTTATCCTATCGCATCATGATGTGTGCTCATTTGTCATATTTTGGACATCATCAATCCTAATTGATGATAGAATTAGGGTTTTTTCCTCTTGTCAATCTTGTCATCTTGTGATCGATTCATCATCGATCCTCGTTCTTGTCAATCTTAGCATTTTGCGATTGATTTGTCATCAATCATTGTCCTTTTCAATCTTGTCATTTTGCGATCGATTCATCATCGATCCTTGTCCTCTTGTCAATCTCATCAATTTTGTGATCGATTTGTCATCGATCGTTGTCCTTTTCAATCATGTCAATTTGGATCAATTAGTCATTGTTCCTCGTCAATTGGTACCCATCAATTTGGTCTCTTTATCAATCTTGGTCAATTTGTCAACCAATCTCAATCATTTGTTAGCATTGGTCCTTTTTCAATCAAAATCATGATCGAATCGACACCAATTATCTTTTGTCAAGACCTAATTGTCATCCTTGCATTTCTAATTCATCTTCTAGGATTTTATGATTTATTCGTTTAATCTTGTTTGTCATTTTCCCTCTAGGTTAAATAATTTATTTATTTATCCTAAGTCTTCTTGTCACAATTAAATATTTATTTAATTGGCTAATTAATTCCCTCTCTTTTTGTGAATTAATTAATGAATGAAAAATTATTAATTAATTTACCTAATTTTCATCAATTTCTAATTTCCTAATTTCCAATTCATCATTTCTAAACCTAATTTCCTATTTCTCTTATTTTTCTAATATTTCCCCTAATTTCATGGGAATGACATTTCAATCTTGTCATAATTTGTCATAATTTGTCAATCAATCAATCTTGCATGTCAATTTGTCATAATTTGTCAATCAATCAATCTTGCATGTCAATTTGTCATAATTTGTCAATCAATCAATCTTGCATAGAAAGTGTCAATTTTGTCGTAATTTGTCATATTTGTCATTCTTGATTTGAAATTTCCTTTCGAATCTCTTCATGCTAATCTTGTCATCTCTCCAATTTGTCTATAAAATTAATGAATTTCTTCAATCAAGAGATCAATTAATCACATTTTCAGAGAATCAATCACGCTTCTAGTATCCTTATGCTGTCTTGTTAATCTTGCTTTCATATTATGCTTATGCACTTGTAGGTGAGATCCACAAACACACTAATTTGAAGGAGAAAGAATGATAATGGAGAATTCTAGAGGAGATATTTGCATTTGTAATGGTTTGCATTTGATTTGAATGTCTTGTTTTCAGTATCTCTATTGAATGTTATTAGGATTTGTCATTGCAATTTAGCTTTTGTGATTGAGCTAGTTTAATGTTTATATTGCTTTGATGGTTTACAAATTCCTGATCTACATTAATTGGTGAACCCAACATGTACTAACCATTTAACTATGTTTTGAGTGCCTTTTGAGCTGATTTGCAGGTGAAAAACTCAAGAAACAGGGTGACCCAGAGCTTTCTAGACACTCCTACGCCTGTGTAGGAGGGATCTGTGCCTATGTTAAGGAGACCTGCACCTGTGTCAAGCATTCTGCGCCTATGTCAAGGCATTTTGCGCCTGTGTTGAGACATTTTGCACCTGTGTAAGGCGAGAAACAAAGGTGAAATCAGTGTTTTTACTTGCAAATTACTTTGTTTTCATTCTGTTCTTATATTCTACTTTTCTTTGGTATTGATTCTCTGTGCAGAACCTTGGCGTTACATGTGATGAAGATAAAAGAATGAAACTACTAACAAATCTTATGCAAGACACAGTCAAAGACTTTTATTAAAACATCTTGCATGTGATTTTTAGAGTAGTTGCACATTTAGTTTCGTAAAGGTTAATGAACACCATGCATGCTTTGTTTGCTTTTAATTTGTTTGCATGTTTTAACACTTAGAATTGGGCTTGCCTCCTGATTTGCCTAGCACTCTGCATAGGCATTGGTAATAGGGAACGACCCTAAGTGGTCACGGGCTGAAGCCAAGCTCTTCCGAACCACTCTAAATAACTATGGATGCAATGAAAGTTGTAGACAATGGGTGCTAGAATGGTATTGCGACGATTTATTCACTGGATCAATACCCACCCAAATGGATGCCCTTACTAGAATCTCTTGTTTAGATGCCAAAATCCTTCTATCTGTTGGCTCAGGCATTGTGATACGTGCATGCCAAAGACACCTCTCATGTACTCCTTAGTTAGAGATAGAAAGTTCTTGGGAAGTGATGCCCCTTGAACTCGAAGCTTGGTATGCCTGAGAAGTGAGTGCACTGTAAGGGGGAGCCAGTGCTACCAAGCATCTAGCTATCTGACTAAGTGTTGTATTTCGAGTAGAGGATTCAATAGATATTGCCCTTGCCAGCCATAGGATTTGTTGTGAATGAGCATGATTATCTTGGGTCTAAGTCCAAACATCTTGTCTTTTGTGATTGTCAAAAGTTGAATTATACAATTGTCACAAAGTATCATTTGTCGAACAAGTCAAAACATTGTCCAAACAAGGTTGTAAAAAGAGAACATTCATCCAACAAAATTCAAAACATTTTCAAAACATGGCTTTCAAACACATTGAAATAAAAAACTTTTTCTCAACATTCATGTCACTTTAGGTTAGGTTTTGCATAGTCCAACTTAGGTCCTAGGGCATATTGTCATCTCCTTTCATTTTAGTCCTTTTCATTGCAAGCGTCCTCATTTTGCACTTAGGTCCAAGATCATTTTCCCTAAGTTTGCATTTCATTGTCATATCCAAGACAGATTTCCATTTAGGTTGCATAGGTTGCATTTTGCATATTCCAAGTCATTGGTCTTCGCATATCCTTATCATTGCATTGTCATATCATATCCTTAGATCGTTTTCATATCATATCCTAAGTCACTGTCATAATCATTGCTTTCTTGCATGTAGTCTCAAAAACTAGGTTTTGTCATACTTGAGTAATCCAAATATTTGAATAAACCCTAAGTCATTGTTAAGAAGTCTAGACCTTATCAAACTTTTGTCTTTTTGTCATCAATGTCATTTGGTCAAACCTAGCTTAGTATCCAAGCATATAGGGGAGACATTGTCATTTTGTCATTTTGTCACTTGGTCCTTTTGTCCTTTGAGGTCTAGACATCATTTCAATTTCCTAAGGGTCTCTTTTTTAGATTTGCATTCCAAAAAGTTTGTCAAAATTTTGAAAAACAACCAAAAACATAGGTTGCATTCTTGCCATAGATTGCATTTTTGTCTATTTAGTTTGCATTTAGTTGCATATCATACATCATCCTTGAAAAATCCCAAAAAATTATTGCATTTGCATAGTGACATGCTTGTTGAAACAAGGTCAAAATCTAAGAAGATGGGTGAACCAACATATCAACCCATTGACAACATATCAAACTCACAGTTTCAACCTACTCAAACATTACAAGTTGAAGGTCCGTCAAACACATCATTACCACAATATGGAATGGTTCAACTTGGACCACCTCCATTATATGAACCATTGTTTGTACCCATGAAACCAGGATATGGGAGTGTTCCACCAACACCATGGGAACACACACCTTTCGATTGGAATCAACCAAACTTGCAACATGAAATTCAAACATTACATGAGGAACAAACTCTTTCACAAGGATTTGGTTCAGATCAAGGTATTCAACAAGAAACAAATCAAAATATTTTACTAGATTCTTCATCAGATTCCGATGCTTTTGATGATGTTGATATGTTCCTTAAAGATCCAAAGTTGACAAAAAAGATGGATAAATTCTTGAACAAGGTCTTTAAGATGTTCCCACAAAAATATCTTGACATGGTGAGTAATGTGACCTCCTCAAGTGAGCAAATTAATGTGCAAAAACAACAAGGTGGTGAGCTGTTGAGTTTCTCTCCACATCCAAATGAAGAAAATGTGCAACAAGAACCTCAACACACCTTGATGAGTAGACGTGCTTCAAAAACGTTGACAGTGACTATTCCTCAAAAGTCACCATTTGAAACAATAAACAATCCATTATTTAATACAACACCTTTAACACAAGATCAAATGAAGGCCACACAAATATTGACAACTGTCCCTCAAAAAGAAATTATTCCTCGAATAATTACAAGTGGATCAAAATCTAAGATGCAAAAATGCTTTACGACTGGCATGCCTGATCTTACCAATGTCCAAAACAATTCCACAATGCAGCAAAGTTCCAATGTCCCATTAAGTTCAATATATTTGCCAAATACTCAAGTACCTATTATGCAAAATATTATGACAGATCCTTCGATAATGGCAACACAAAGAGCTACAAATAGTGGTTTGCACCAACAACAAGTGTTACAACAATTGAGTAATACACAAAAGGCACAATCGAATGTGCAAACAAGCAATGTACAACAACAACAATATCCCATTCAACAACACGTTGCAGTATCTTCTGCACCATTACAAGTTAATTCAAACTTGCAACCACCACAATGGATTGGACAAACAACATAGCAAGTCAATGCAAGTGCCATACCCCATCTCAAGGAGAAACAACAAAAACCTCACAAACAAAGTTTTTTGCCAATGATGGGATTTACATCAAAACAACAACAATTGGCACAAAGTCAGCAAATTCTGATTCATCAACATCAACAACAACATGTGCCTCCATATGTGCCAAGACAAACAAATTATCATACTTCACAACCACAAGTGATGTCCGTGCAATATCAACAACACCCTCAACTGCAATATCAACCTAGGCTACAAACGATGATTCCACCACAAGAAGCACAACAACAAGGTCAATATCAAGGCACGACACAACCACAGCAACAAGAGTTGTATCAAGAACATTATATGCCGGAGACACCAAAGACAACAATTTCAGAGCATCAACAACCGATGGGAAACATGATGTATCAAACAAGAGTACCCACCAGGATCAATGATGAGCCTCCAAAATCTGACACAATTGCGCAACAGCTTGAGAAGTTTCAACGACAAGTCAACGCGCTGAAACCAAAGGAACAAAGAAATTGTACACAGATCAAGATTTATGTCCTAATCCATTTGACAAGAGCTTGTACATGCCTCCCTTCCCTAAGCATTTTGAGGCACCTAATTTTGAGAAATATAAAGGGAACGGAAATCCAAAAGACCATATTCGAGCATTTTTCATAGCATGTATTGAAGTGAGTTATGAGGAAACATGTTTGATGTGCTTATTCGCACGAAGTCTCACAGGACAAGCCATGGATTGGTATTCGCATTTGCTAGGGAACATAAAGACATGGTCGGAATTGGCTCAAAGGTTTATATCCCACTTCGCATTCAACATTGATAGTGAAGTGACCATGTCAGATTTATGCAACACCAAGCAAAAGAAAGGTGAACCATTAGTGACTTTCTTGCAATGATGGTGAAGCTTGTATAGTTGTTCTTCCCTAGATATACCTGAAGAACAACAAGTGAACTTATTTATTCAAAATTTGGTCCCAGAAATGATGTATGAACTCAAATTGAAAAGTCCCAGTATTATTGAGAAACTCATTAAGAAAGGGATGAACATTGAAACTGCTCTTGTAGCTAAGGGAATCATTAAGCTTAACAAAGATAGTGACAACAAAAACAATTCAGGGGACAGAAATAGATTTTGGTACAAAAACAAGAATGTCACTAATGATGGAGTTGTTGACACAAGAGCGGTGAATGCAAATCAACCCCCATTCACAATAAAGAAATTGAGTGCTCCTAATATGTCAGCTATGGAACAAAATCAAACACCAACAAGCAATGTTACTCAACAACCACAATACCAACAACATACTCAACAATATAATCAACAACAAGGTCAGCAACAAAACCAGCAACGAAAACCTTTCTGATCAAGGGATGGGCCTCCTCGATAGTTTACACCATTGGGAGAGCCTATTGAGTCAGTAATGAAACAATTAATACAAGTAAAGTGTATCAAGTTACTAGATATCAAGGCAGAACCATTGGTAAAGCCGCATTGGTGGAATGATAATGCATATTGTGAATACCATCAGTCAAAAGGACATAAAAATGCATCGTGTTTTCAATTGAAACATATGATTCAAGACTTGTTAGATCAAGGAGTAATTGAGGTAGACCCGCCCAACACTACCTCTAACACTGATCATACAATTTTTAAAACTCCTTTGCTTGATCATGATAAGGGTAAAGCATCTTCTTCAAACTCTACCCAAATAGCGAATCTTAATTACGCAAAAACTAGTTATAACAATGTCATCAATTGTTTTTGAGCGTCAAATGAGTATGTTTCCACCATAAGAATAAAGGGACAAGATCCTTCTTATGCAGTCACCACTCGTCGATCCAAAATAGTCCTGAAAGGAGCTCCTGCAGTTCCTCCCAAATCAACTCCTACGAGTCAGTATAATCTCCTAGATCATTTGGGGAAGACACCTGCACAAATATCAATTCTTGAGTTGTTGAAAATGTCCCCTATGCATCGCGTAGTCCTAGATAAAGCTTTAATTGAGTCCACTATACTGACAGACATTGATGTTGACTAGTTTCAAGCCCAAATTGGACATCTAGCTGTTTCCCAACATGTCGCCTTTTCTGATAACGATATTTCTCTTGATAAGCTCCCTCATAATGATCCTTTACATCTCGAAGTCTTTGTCCATAATTGTAAGATCCAACGAGTCTTGATAGATGGCGGAGCAGGTCTTAACATCTGTACCTTGAGGGTAGTCATTGGTCTTGGTTATACAGAAAATGACATTGATTCTTCCAGAAGAATAACAATCAAAGCATATGATGATGTTGAGCATCCATCTAAAGCGGTAATTTCATTGCATATCAGAGTCGGTCCAGTGATAGAAAACACTTTCCTGCAGGTCCTAGACCTTGATCTCCCTTACAATATGATTCTTGGTCGTCCGTGGATTCACGCAATGAAAGCAGTTCCATCTACTTATCATCAGTGTTTAAAATATCCTTACAATGGGACTGAGATAACAATTCTAGGAGATCATAATCCATTTCAATTTTGTGCTAATCTAAAGGATTCCCCGAAGCAACAAGTCCCAGTCAATAGGGAGGCAGAGGCCCACTCACATAATTATGTGGATCCTAATGAATTGTTAGATGTTGTCAAAGGAAAATTGAAGATACAGGACCAAGGATACGGAGAGTATTCAATGGCTCAAACATTCCTCATTGGGAATTTACCAATATCTCCAAAATCACATGGCAAACCACATTTGTTGCAAAAGGAACCTAAGATAGTCATTCAATATCAACCCCCCACTACATTTACAAGATGGGGTGAACTTGACAAAGAAACTTTGGATGATGATGTCATAGATTGGCTCTATAAGGATCCAATTGAGACACCACCTGTCAGGTTGCTAGTGGAGCGGTAGGGTAAAGGGTTTACTATGCTATAGAAAAAGGGATATGATGGTTGTAGTGGCTTGGGCCTTGACAAGAAAGGAAGACTAGAACCTATTATACCCAAGATGCGACCTTCAACTTTAGGGTTAGGTTTTGTACCATTGCGAATTGGACCCTCGTCTACTAAAGTGACCACGTGTAGAAAGGGGTGTGACTCTGATAATGAAACAACACCTAAGGATATCCAACCCAAAACTGATTCCAATGAATGGGAGTGGAGTTATCTTTCTTCTAGCTCCTATTCCCTTGAAATTTTTTTTCTTGACCCTGATGATTTACCCATGGAAGATAAACATGAAATAACTCCCCCTCCCAAAACATGTCCTAATGCTTGGATAGAGTCATTCTGGGACTGAAGCTCCGAATTAGATATGAGTAGTTTAGATAGTGATACCATGGACGTTTACATCTTTACCATCTCAGCCCTCTCTCTCCTTAAAACTGATGATGACATGCCCCTTGTCTATCCTCAGCTTATACAACATGACCAACAAGAACCACTCACATTAGATTGTTTTCAAAATGATGAAGCAATTGCCGAATTTCTTGGACTACGAGAAGGCATACCAAAAAGTGATCATAAGGTAGGGTTTACTATTGATTTAGATTCTACAACATATTTTGGGGAGTCAACTCCATCTTCTAGTCATGAAAAAGAAAAATCAAAAGTAAAAAATCAAAAGAATAGGTCTTTGAGTGAAAACTGTAAGGCACTCTCTGATCATGAAAAAGTAAAATAAAAGACGTACTTGTGGGTGAAAACCTCTCTGAGGTTCCCAAAGGTGGAAGATTGGACATACCCTCATCAAGTCAGGATAAATCAACATTGCTTGTGGAAATGACCGAAGAGATAAATTTGGGTACACCTAACAACCCTAAGGTCATTCATTTCGCTGCTTCTCTATCAAAATAGGAAAAGATAGATTTTGTCAATTTCTTTCTTGAGAAGAAGATCAGTTTTGCGTGGTCCTATGTAGATATGCTCGGCCTTGATCTAGAATTAGTCCTTCATCACTTACCATTAAAATCAAATGCCAAGCCCATCAAACAGAAACTCAGAAAGATGCATCCCCAGGTGGCCCTCTTGGTCAAGGTAGAACTTAAAAAATTATTAGATGTGGGCTTTATCAGACCCATTGATTATGTAGACTGGATTTCAAATTTGGTACTAGTTAGCAAAGTAACTGGGGGCATCAAAATCTGTACAGATTTTAGGGATCCTAATAAAGCATGCCCTAAAGATGACTTTCCACTGCCAAATATCGACATCATAGTTGACATGACTATCAGATATGAGATGCTATTATTGATGGATGGTTTTTCTAGATATAATCAAATTCGTATTGCTCCTAAAGATCAACATAAGACTGCATTCACATGTGTTTGGGGTACCTACTACTTGAATGTGATGCCCTTTGGTCTTAAAAATGCTGGCGCAACATATCAAAGAGCTATGATGACAATTTTCCATGATTTTATGCATACTTTGATGGAAGACTATGTTGATGACCTATTATGCAAATCTGTCACAAGAGATAGTCATCTAGCCATTCTTGGCCCAATCTTTGATCGAATGGAAACCTACAAGCTCAGACTCAACCCAAAGAAATGTGTCTTGGTGTCACAGCCAGCAAATTATTAGGGTACATTGTTTCTCATAGAGGCATCGAGGTAGACCCTGAAAAGGTTAAAGCAATAATGGATATGCCTCCTCCTTCAAATCTCCGTCAACTAAGAAGTCTGCAAGGAAAGTTGCAGCCAATCTGTCGGTTTATAGCTCAATTGGTAGACAAATGTCATCCCTTCCAGCATTTATTGCATAAAGGTGTCACTTTTAAATGGACTGAGCAATGTCAATCAGCATTTCAAACTCTCAAGGATTATCTGTTGTCACCACCTATTCTAATGCCCCCTATAGAAGGGAAGCCATTCATATTGTATATTTTTGCAACTGAAATGGCACTGGGAGTTCTCTTAGACCAATAGGATGAGAAAGGCAAAGAATGGGCTATTTATTATATCAGTCGGACACTAGTAGGTTATGAGCTAAATTATTCAACTATTGAACAGACATGCTTAGCAGTGGTCTTTGCAACACAGAAGCTTCGACACTATATGTTAAATCATTAGACATTGCTAGTTGAAAAAATTGATCCCTTGAAATACTTGCTTAGTAGGGCAGCTTTGACAGGTCGACTAGCAAAGTGGGTTATGATCCTCAATGAATTTGATATTGAGTACATTGAGAAAAAGGCAATAAAAGGACAAATCATAGCGGATCAACTTGTAGAGGCACCTATTCATTATGATCATCCAATGTTGACAGATTTTCTAGATGAATTAGTCTTTGCTCTCACATCTTCTAATGAATGGAAGTTATATTTTGATGGATCCCATACCAAATTCGGGTCTGGAGCAGGTATATTGTTTGTCACCCCTCAAGGTGATGCTATTCCCAAATCTTATAGAATAACTTTCCATTGCACCAATAACATTGCAGAATATGAAGCTCTGGTCATAGGACTCTGAGTAGCGATCCACTGGAACATCACACATTTGCAAGTCTATGGAGATTCCTAGTTAGTCATCTGTCAAGTGAATGATGACTACGAAACAAAAGATGAAAAACTTATTCCCTACAAGCATATGGTGGATTTCTTCAAGACAAAATTTACAACTATCCATTTCAGTCAAGTTCCAAGAATTCAAAACAAATCGGCAGATGCTATGGCAATTATTGCTTCCATGTTAAATATGCCCCATAATATGGACAGATGTGAATTTTTGGTCGAACAATTGCTTATCCCTTCTTTTTAAATTTCAACAACAGATGTGACGTGTGTTCTTGTTGGTCCTAATTCCCCATGGTACAATGACATCTATCAATATTTGAAATCACAAACCTTACCACCTAACCTTTCCTCTAACCAACGTCGAGCCTTCATCCACCAGATAGCCAAATATGTCATCATCACATACACTTTTTAGCATCATTCCTTTGACCACACCCTCCTTAGGTGTTTGGATTCTAACGAGGCACAAACGGCTTTACATGAGGTTCATGATGGTATATGTGGGGGCCATCTCAATGGTCTGAGTCTAGCTAACAAGTTGACTTGTGTTGGGTATTATTGGCCCACTATGGAAAAGGATGTTCATGATTTTGTCAAGAAATGCTACAAATGCCAAATCCATGGAAATTATGTTCATGCGCCAGCCCAAGAGCTTCATTTTGTCATATCTTTGTGGCCCTTTTCTCAATGGGGATTAGATCTTATTAGAAAAATTCATCTGACATCTGCAAATGGACAAAAATTCATCATCATGACCATAGAATACTTTACAAAATGGATCGAGGCTATTCCTATGACCTATATCACTGGTGTCCAAATTTCAAAGTTTCTACTAAATGATATCATATGCAGATATGGGGTTCCCCTTGCAATTGTCACAGATAATGGCCGTCCATTCAAGAACAAAGATGTCAAGGAACTCTGTGAAAAGTTTCGCATCCAACACCATTTCTCTAGTCCTTATTAGCCACAAAGTAATGGTCAAGCTGAAGCATCAAATAAAACCATTATTAAGATCCTAAAAAAGGTTGTTAATGACACAGGTTGAGATTGGCATGTACTGTTGAATCCAGCACTATGGGCTTATTGCACTTCCATCCGCACACCTACTGGCGCAACACCTTATTCTTTGGTGTATGGTGCGGAAGCCATTTTACCCTTGGAAGTGGAAATTCCCTCTTTGCGTGTTTCCCTACAAAATTTGATTGATGATGAGACGCACAAAGTCTCTCGGTTGCACCAACTTGAGATGTTAGATGAGAAACGTCAGATAGCCCTGACACATTTGCAGGCATATCAAAACTATCTCTGTCGCTCTTATAATAAGAAGGTCAAAGGGTAACACTTCGAAGTGGGAGATTTGGTCTTAAAGGCGAACTCAAAGAATGCACAATCTACTGACATCATCAAAGGAAAGTTTGAACCTAATTGGGTTGGGCCTTTCATAGTTACTGCATCCTATGGCTTGGGGGCATATCAGCTTGCAACCCCAAAAGGTGAACCTTTGTCAGATCTTGTAAATAGCATGCACCTTCACAAGTACTGGGCATAGTTCTTTTGTCAGCAGTTCTTTAATATGATCCTGAAAAAAATTAAAAAAATTAAAAAGCTCAAAAAAAAAATACAAAAAAAACATCAAAAAGCTCAAAAAATACAAAAAAATCAAAAAAGTGAAAAATTGAAAAAATCAAATAAAAGTGAAAAATTGAAAAGAACAAAAGTAAAGAAAAATAATTTGCCCTCTAGTGAAAACCTAGCAAACAGGCGCTTTGGGCAAGTGCCATGGTGAAAACCTGGCAAACAAGCGCCATGTGTAAAAGATTATTGCTCCGTCATCTATCATGACCCCTCGCTATACTTTATGTCCGCAATTTTATCACGCTTATTCTTGTCCTGACCCAATGTTCTATTCCAGGCCTGTGATTGGTCAACATCATTGTCTTCCATACTCAAGTTTCCAGTCTTTGTGCATATGTTGCGATCCTGGTCGCTGTTATGTCTTTCAACTGGTCATTGGGTGTGTGCCCCTTGTCATGATCAATTACTAGAGCTTTCAAATTGAAAAATGTCCTGAAATAATAAAAAAAAATTGAAAAACGTCCTGAAATAATCCAAAAAAATAAAATAAAGTCCTGAAATAAATCCCTAAAAATCAAATAAAGTCCTGAAATAATCCAAAAAAATAAAATAATGTCCTGAAAAAAATCCCTAAAAATCAAATAAAGTCCTGAAATAATCCAAAAAAATCAAATAATTTCCTAAAAAAATCCCTAAAAATCAAATAAAGTCCTGAAATAATCCAAAAAAATCAAATAATGTCCTGAAAAAATCCCTAAAAAATAAAAAATGTCCTTAAAAAAATCCCTAAAAAGTCAAATAAAGTCCTGAAAAACGAACAAAAAATTTTCAAAACATCAAAATCCAAAAACAATTCCTTTGGCATTTTGCATTTTGTCAATAAATGGTACCCTCTATGCATAGACAAATTGTTGAGCATACATCCAACAACACTGAATCACACATTGTACTTTAATGAAATCATGCATTAACAGATGAACTTTTCAATCAAACTACACATTCAAACTGATTAAAATAGTCATATCAATCAGTCAACAACATTACCATCGGTCCTTGTCAACATTATCATGGGTCTTATACAGGGTGTGGTATACTCGAAACTAGACTGTGTCCTATCTTAGACGGGGTACTGCATTCCCTGAAACCAGATAGCATGATCATTCTTGTTTTCCACTTTTGACAATGACAATCAGATTATTTGTTTGACTTGGTCGAATTTGTGAGTCTTATGTTTTTACTGATTTATCTTTGGCTTCGATCATGTTCTTATGTTGCTCGATGATGTCACTGAGTGATTTAGAGTAACCGGGATGGTTCATGGTCCCTTTTGATTTTTTGTTTTTTTGTTGTGTTTTCTATTTGTGGAATGTTTGTCACAAACTGGGGCAACTATATCATTGGGTGTCTGTGATAAGTACATTTGCTTTGTGAATGCCGCACATACCTCGACCCTTGATGTATACACCCTAGGATGCTTCACTCATTCCTTGTGTGCAATGTGTCTGTCTTTTGCAAAAGGGGTTGCCTTTCAGCTCTTGCCTTCCATGCCATGATGCTCTGCATCCACTTTGCTACATTAAATAAAGGTTCTCACCTACTTCTGTGCATTGGTGAAAGCAAGTTTTTCTTCGTCTCTAACTATCCTCTATCTAATTTCTTCTTACTAACATTTCTTCCGTCAGTTTGGGTAGTCAGTTCAATCTTGTTCTCTGATCTCCAGAAATATAAGCTGCATCTTGCATTCATTTATTAGTACATTTGCATTATATCAAGCATTTTATCCATTTCATATTATAAATGCATCAAAAACAAATAAAAATATATTCATACATGTTCCACAATGGTACATAGACAGTGCATAAGACATCCATACATGGAATGTAAACATAAGCCATAACACATTGCATCCCATCATATAGCTGCATATCATATCATATATCCAAACAATATCGGAGTACAAAATTGGATTGTCTGTCCTAAGTATGGTCTGCAGGCTAAGTATATCATGTCAAACTACATATGTCTCTATCATAAGGAGCATGTTCCTCTATCACTGGGTGCTCCCTCTATCCTCCTCATCCCTGCCATGTCTCAAGGATGATGTCCCTCCTGTCCCTGGTCTTGGCTGTGGTGGTCTCCTAGGTCCACTCACCTCCATGCTGCTCACTAACCTCTGAGAGTGGGGCCTTCTCTCTGTCCTCGACCATGACCGATATGATGTTGCTCTCTGCTCTGGTGGAACTACACTCTCATATAGTGTCCTCCAATGGTGTATCTCATCTCCAGTCTCTACCAACATCTATGCCATCTCATGTGCACTAGCATCCCTAATCGACCCAATATACTCGGTCACTCTCTGCCCTGCTTATTGTGCCTGGGCTATCACTGTATCTCAAGCTGTTGTCAATCTGGCTATCTCTGCTCTGAACTGATCCTGCTCTATCCTCAAGATAGTATTCTGTCTCTCTAATGTCACAATGTGATCATGTCGACTCGCTATGGTGGCCCTACATATCTCCATCTCCTCTATGTTAGTTGTCTCCGGCTCTATGGGTATATCTTGCAATGCCTCCTAATCAGCTGGATCTGGCTCATCCTCCTCATCCTCATCTCCATCCTCATCATCCCCTCCATCCCGTCATCCTCCTCCTCCTCATCACCTCCATCCTCATCATCCTCCTCATCCTCATCATCTCCCTCCTCCTCTCCAGTGAGTGGGAAGTCCTCCTGTCTCCTAGGTACCGGAATATCAAGATCTGTCAATGGCATTGGCCATCGTCGTGAAAACCATCGCTCATACTCCTCTATCATCCTGACATCCACCACATCTGATCTCCAATCCCACTGCCTCTGCTATAGCTGTATGAAGTCGGCATATGCTATGTGTGGCTGAATCATCCTCCCCCACTGACTCGTCTCTCTGTGAGATCGGGAAAAATGTCCAGTCCCTATTGGCACATCCTGTCTCTCTCCAAACTGTCATCTGACTCTCTTTGGTAGGTACATCTCAATCACTCTCTGGTGATTCACCGGTCACCCAATCAGGTATCTCTCTTGTCTGCAATATAGTAGCTCCTCACCATCATCTGACCATCTAGGGCAATCAAGATATGGCCTCCATGTGAAATCTCTCAATCTATCTAGCTCATGTCACCAATACAGTATGTATTTGAACGGACCCTATCTCAATGTACCCCCATAGTAGTACACATATGGTCAATGTGGTACTACCTATCTCTCTGCAATCAATCGACATATGGCTATGTGCTCAAATGCCCATACCTGTAACAGTGTGACCCCACAGCTCAAAGTCTGCACCCTCTGATATGGTATCTAATGCAACTAAAAATATAGCATGGCAAGCACACATGGTCCCCATGCATATACAGTCCCCTCTATCGCCATCCGCTCTAGCACTCTTCCCCATCCAATAGGGAATCCATGTCCTCGTCTGTCCCCTGCTAATAGGTATGTTATAACCATTGCTATCACCACATAACGCTGATCATACTCTGATGCCATGGTCTTCCAGCCAATCTCCCTCTCTACGACATCAAGGTCATTTGCATCGCACTCAAATAATCTGCACAAAGCATCTCTCCCTATCGCTAGATCATATTCTATCATCTCCCCATGAATCAGAATGCGAAGGATATGCCACATGTCCTCTAGGGTCATCATCGTCTCTCCAGTCGACAGATGGAATGAGGAAGTCTCTGAATGCCATCGCTCTGCCAATGCGGTGAGCAGTCCTATGTTTGCCCTAATCTCAGGCATGAATGTAATATAGTATAATCCAAGTCTCGCTAATGTATCTCTATCCGTACTTCTAAGTCTATGTCGCAACATGAAGCAGTTGGGTCTGTTCTCCCGCGTAATCAATGGATACTATCGACTCTACATCATAATTGGGGCACAAATTTGTCAATTTTAGGGTTTTCTCCTAAGGGCTGCATTTCCTTGTTTCATGCACACATTAGGGTGTTTCTTATCTATTTTGACCTATCCTACCCTTATCCCCCTTTTCGAGATCATCCGCATGCTATTTTTGGTCAAATTAGGGTCCTAAGTGCACAACTATGCCTGTGTACCGTGTCTTGTGCCTGTGCAGCATCAAGCTGCACCTGTGTACCCTACACAGGTGCAGAACATCATCACACAAGTGCAGAATGCACCCACACAGGCATAGAAGTCCCTTTTTCCATTCCCTGTGGGCCCCGCAATGTCTCGCAAGCAAGCAGAATTCATGAAATTGACAATATGGGTTTTTGAAATACATACCATTGCTCTAGCATCATCTGGTCATCTGTAGGTGCATACACATTCCCCAAGGTGATCTACCATTGGAATGTTCACCATCTCTATGCAAGGGCCCTTTTCCAGAGCAACAAATTCTCCACTTTGGCTAGTGCAAATGAGCTCTTTTCCTTCTCCTTGTCTCATTTATAGATCTTTGTCAGTGCCTAGATGGACGTGCACCCTCTCCATCTTATGTTGGTTGTAGTCTTTTATGCCTTCTATTGCTTGTAATTTGTGCATCCGACCTTCACTTCTTGATCTGTTTGATCCTATCATTTTCTATCATTCTTATCGATCAATTGGCCTCTTTTCTGGATGTTTTCAGCCAATTCCTCGAGGGGGCATGCATATGTCATTGTTATTGTCTGGGGCATTTTCATTATTGTTCTTTGAAACAACACTTAAAAATTCATTGTCTCAAAGAGGGGCAAAATGTAGACATCTAAAAATGGTCAACGCTTGCGGAGTCATACTTTAACATTTGTGCATTGCCTTATTTTAGGGGTTTTGCGTCGCATTAACATTTCTTCTATGTTGCACACTTGGTCTTTATCATTTGTGAGCATCAGGTCCTTCTTCTGCATTCCTCATGTTTATCACTTTCAAATTTGGTCTTCTCGATAGCAATTTTTAGTCATGATTTTGGTCGATCTTATCCTATCACATCATGATGTGTGCTCATTTGTCATATTTTGGACATCGTCAATCCTAATTGATGATAGAATTAGGGTTTTGTCCTCTTGTCAATCTTTTCATCTTGTGATCGATTCGTCATCGATCCTTGTTCTTGTCAATCTTGGCATTTTGTGATCGATTTTTCATCGATCGTTGTCCTTTTCAATCTTGTCATTTTGCAATCGATTCATCATCGATCCTTGTCCTCTTGTCAATCTCGTCAATTTTGCGATCAATTTGTCATCGATCGTTGTCCTTTTCAATCATGTCAATTTGGATCAATTAGTCATTGTTCCTCGTCAATTGGTGCCCATCAATTTGGTCTCTTTATCAATCTTGGTCAATTTCTCAACCAATCTCAATCATTTGTCAGCATTGGTCCTTTGTCAATCAAAATCATGATCGAATCAACACCAATTATCTTTTGTCAAGACCTAATTGTCGTCCTTGCATTTCTAATTCATCTTCTAGGATTTTATGATTTATTTGTTTAATCTTGTTTGTCATTTTCCCTCTAGGTTAAATAATTTATTTATTTATCCTAAGTCTTCTTGTCACAATTAAATATTTATTTAATTGGCTAATTAATTCCCTCTCTTTTTGTGAATTAATTAATGAATGAAAAATTATTAATTAATTTACCTAATTTTCATCAATTTCTAATTTCCTAATTTCCAATTCAGCATTTCTAAACCTAATTTCCTATTTCTCTTATTTTTCTAATATTTCCTCTAATTTCATGGGAATGGCATTTCAATCTTGTCATAATTTGTCATAATTTGTCAATCAATCAATCTTGCATGCCAATTTGTCATAATTTGTCAATCAATCAATCTTGCATAGAAAGTGTCAATTTTGTCATAATTTGTCATATTTGTCATTCTTGATTTGAAATTTCCTTTCAAATTTCTTCATGCTAATCTTGTCATCTCTCCAGTTTGTCTATAAACTGGATGAATTTCTTCGATCAAGGGATCAGTTAATCACATTATCGAAATAATCACATTTTCAGATAATCAATCACGCTTCTAGTATCCTTATGCTATCTTGTTAATCTTGCTTTCATATTATTCTTATGCACTTGTAGGTGAGATCCACAAACACACTAATTTGAAGGAGAAAGAAGGACAATGGAGAATTCTGGAGGAGATATTCACGTTTGTAATGGTTTGTGTTTGATTTGAATGTCTTGTTTTCAGTATCTCTATTGAATGTTATTAGGATTTGTCATTGCAATTTAGCTTTTGTGATTGAGCTAGTTTAATGTTTATATTGCTTTGATGGTTTCCGAATTCCTGATCTACATTAATAATCAACTTTGATGGTTATTTGATTAAATTAATTATTCAATTTAATGATTAATTAAGATTTAATTATCTATATTTTATTTATTGATTTATGATTTATGATTTATTAATTATTTGTTTGGTTATTTTATTATTGCTTAATTAGTTTAATTTAGTTTAATTTATTTTGAATTATTATTTATTTATTTAATGGATATTTCTTTTTTATTAGTTTCCATATATTTATTGAATTTTATTGAATTATTATTTTTTGGGATTGATATTTATTCTATTTTATTTAATGGCTTTAATTTATTTTATAGCCCTTGGCTTATTTTATTTCATTGGGCTTGGTTATTGTTTGATTTTATAATATTTAATTTATATTCCCTTGTTACATGAGTAAATAGATTTAATATAATAGTTACCTACCCTGTATTACTATTGGGTAAGATTGTATTGGGGAAATAAAATATAATATATAGTTTGGGTAGTTAGATTATATTAGTTTTGGGAATATTTTTATTGGTCGATGTTTGGTCATAGTTTTGAATGGTTTTTCTTTTTATTTTGATTATGGATTTCTCAACTTCATATTTCTACATTATTTGGATTGTGTTTATAGGTTGGTGCAATTTTCCCTTTGAATATTTGTTTTCTGAAAAGATTGTCTTCCCTATGATTGTGCAATTTGATTTTTAGATATTGTGGAGTTTGTTTTGGGAATTTTGGATTGAGATGAAAGGTTTTTAATTGGTATTCAAATTAAATTGGGAAGGGAAGTGCAGATTATTATTAATTTTCAGATATTGAGGAATTGATTGTCAGGATGTTCTCTTTTCCCTGAGTTTTCCCCTTTGTTTGTTCTTGTGTTTTTCTTTGACATTTCCTCACATTCTTAGTGTTTTGGAGTGTAGTTTCAGATATCTTAATGATTGTTTACTTCTCGGGAATTTTGAGAGTGAGTTTCTTTGTATTTGAGATTTTGGGTGTTGCTAGGGGTTACCTTTGATCACCTATGAATGTTATTTTCAAATTATTTTTCCTTGCATTGGTTTTAATAAATATTATAGGTTTTGAGAGTCTTTTTTTTGTGTTAGGTGTCCCTTTTTTTTCACTTTTCTATCTATTTGGTGTCTATCTTTGTGATTGTGGAAGTTAGGCACTTTGTTGTGCATTATGCATGTATGATTGATCATGCAAATTTGATTAATTATAATAGGAGGATATATTATTGGTTTATATGTTATGTATGTGTTATTTTTACCTTTTTGTATCTTTTGGGAATGATCTTTAGTCAATTTGTGGGCCCGGGGACCAAACTGGGCAATGTCATCAAGCTCTGCTTCTGCACTTTGCAGTTTTTGTTCTCTGAGTCATATGTGCCATAGAACATGTCATATGAACCAAAGAACATGTCATATGTTCCATAGAAAATTTCATATGTGCCACTTCATTGATCAAATGCCCCATTTCAGGTTTTGAATGTGGCAATCTGTGGGGATTTGCAGTTTTTGAAGTTTCCGTCATCTAGGTTTTTGTAGGCTGATTTTGGGGTCCTTCCAGAGGCTAAGTATGATTTTTTTGAGCTTCTTAGAGTTTTTAAAGATTCAATTTTTATGTTATCTATGATTATTTGTGCTCCAGTGTTTGGGATTGTACCTTTCCATTGAGGTGTTTCATATGTATTGCATTGCTTCGACAAGAGGATGTATGCCTTGTTGTTGAAGGTTATTTTATTGCTCCGGTGAGATGTTTTTTGCATCACTATAGAGGATTAGACATGGATTTGGATTCATCCTTGGATTATATTTATTCTTTTCTCTTCATTTTTATTGATTTGGTGAAGGATCTTTCCATGTGTGTGGTCATAGGCACTTCATTATGTTCAGTTTATTCTCATTATCATGTGACTATTTCTATATATTTTGTGGGCCTTCATGATGTTGTTATAATTTCTTTTGGATGTGAATTTATCCTATGGTTATGTTCTATGGTTGGGGGAGTGGTATCTTTCATGTATAGGAGTAGTGTCATGAACAATAGACCACTTGCTCAGGCTCTAGACCAGTTGGAAGCACTTGAAGAGTTTTCTAATTGTAATTGCAAGTGATAACATTAATAATAATTGATTAGTGGGTTTGGGTAATTAGGAATTCACCTAATCAAGATAATGAAATTAAGGATTATGATCTTGTTCCCCAATGGTGCCCAAGGAGGTGGTTTTGGGATCTTGTATTGGGAAGACTGTTGGAGTGGTGTACCATTCTCTCTTGACTGGCTCCAAGATTGATGTGGATTCCATATGAGGAAAGCATGTAATGAAACTCTACCCCACCACATGTTTCAATTATCCATATGCCCTTGTTGTTGATTTTGCCTTTGGAGGTTAATTGCTTTGATTTAGCCATGTGATGCATTTTGATGTTGTATTCTCATGTTGGATTCCTATGAACTCATGTTGTATCCTTTGGTTGTTAGGTTTTAGCTTAGGTATTGAGTGTTAGTTGGAACCCTATGTCATCTCCTAGCACGGGGGGTGGTTTCTATTTGGTTCCACATGGTTGCGTGGTTTGATGCCTTCTTCCATTGGCATATTTCTCTTCTTGGATGCTAGCATCCATAGATCAAATTCTTGCATTCTTCATGTGATTATTCTTTAGAGATAATTTCTATGTACATGGGAAAGAAGACATTGTATCATAATGATGTGTATATGTAAAAGAAATTATGTATCTTTGTATTATGTATCTTTATATATTTGTAATGATATTGTAATAGAACTGGATGTAGAGATTAGGTAAAGGTTCCTTGATTATTCCTTGGTGTATTGGATATTCCTTATGTAATAGAAGTTATGGGTTCTAGGTGGAGGAGAAATGGGATAGCTTATATGTTAGAATCAAGGATCACTGAGAGGGGGGGATGAATCAATGATCTATCAGTTAGTAGATTTTTAAGCTTAACTTTAAACCACTAGAAGAAAATCCTTGAAGCTAAAATGTAGAAACATAAAATAAACAACCACATGATCATAACATCAGATTTTTTTGTGGAAACCCAAATGGGAAAAGCAACGGTGGTATTTGAACCCACAATATTATTCCAATATGGCCAGTAGAAAAACAATATTACAATATGGGAATGCATAGGCATTCAGGCACACTGCCTAGATCTCACTGCTCAATTACAATAACGTAGAAGGCTACAACCCTCAGGGAAGTCTCATTGACTTACAATATACTTATAGTGATGTATTATAATGAATCAACTCTAAAATATAATCTACAATGCCTGGATTAGTTCTGATTGAGTGCTAAATATACTAATTGGATCACCTTCTCTGATCTGCTTTGTTCTACCCTATTCTCTGTCTCAGTTAGCTACCGGATCAAGAATGTGCATGTGAGATTGCACCAAAAAATATTTGGCTGGTAATTGACACTCATTGGATTCATTTTGTTGTCATTGATGATAGCAAGATATGATGGAAGTCATAAATCGACACTAGGAGGCATATACTAGTAGATATCGGCTTTGGAGCATTCAGGGCTACACCGACACCGACATTAGCATCAATACTTCTTTAGAAGCCGACATCAAGGAGAATTTACTTAAATCATTTTGTAATTAATATTTTCAAGGATAACATTTAATATCTTTGTAAATGTATTGTAAACTGACATAAGGCATATCATTTGTAATAGGTATATAGGTCAGTCTGCTAGCTTATTTTTGCAAGGAAGTGATATATGAAATATGTGGATACAGGAGAATATAGTAGAACTATATGATGTGAGATATATGTATGGAGATAATTTTGTATGAAAATTCTATATCATGCAATGATTTGTAGATAGCTTGGAAAGTAGTCTTGGAGGAGAAGAGATACCGATAGCAGTTCAAAGTTTATGAACTAGTACAGAGAAGAACTAGAACCAAAACTCTATTTGGCATAGCAGATGCATTCTTGACTTCATTTTCAGTAATTTACTTTTGCAAAAATCTTGTAGTCAGTGAGGCTCTTTAGTGATGAGCAGTATGCTCTAGGCAGTGTGCCTTCCTGCAAGTGCAGGCCCCTATTATATGTAATATCTTTTCATATGGCTAGTAAACTAATATTGTGGGTGACAAATCCTACTATGTTTTTTCCTCATTGAGGTTTTCCACATAAAAATTATGTGTGTGACTATTTTCATTTATGTGGGTGGTTTATTTTCTTCTTATTATATGTTTATTTGTTTATCGGTATATATATGCATGGTCTAGAAAGGTAAAAACTGTTCATTCTTGCATAACACTGATTCACCCCCCCTCTCAGTATTCTTGGATCCCAACAGATTCTTGATCACCTCTTTCTCACATATAATTGTATCATTTACCAAAAATATCATCCACACCAAACTTATATACCACAATCACAAAATAGGTCATACATCATGTCGATCTGCTAGTGTAACATGTAGCCACATGTTAGCTTGACTAGATCAAAAAGGATAAGTGCGGATCACAAAAAAATAATAGAATGATGTGTCTAAGTTGGCCCAATCAACAAAAACATGATTCAATGCACCACAATCACTAGAAAGCTTTCAAACCCCAAAAATGCTATGTTCATCTTGAAATACCGGCTAATCAACTATCGATTAACACCCACTTCCAGATGTGAAGCATTATGATCACTAGATCGAATCTCCATGAAGAGTTACCATCAATGACAACCCTAAACCAATAATCAGTCACCAAAAACCACCAAATGAGTTTTAATTGCCAACAATACCCCCCTTTGGCATTGATGGCAACACTCGTGAAAATGACTAAGTGTTGAGCATTGTATACCGGTTCAAAAGAATCAAAATAATTTCTAAGGCTCTCCCTTTGACAAATAATTTCACTCTTCAATACTGTACATGTTTCATTGTACCTCTCCTCCTTTGACAACAATACCAAAGATGGGGTTTTGTCCAAAACTTATGTACAAAGATATTCACCAAAAAAATTGCAAATACTTGAAGATGTCAACATAAATAGTCTTCAAAAATCCTAGGTGAGTATCCCACCCACTCTTCAAGTTATCCAAAACTGTGATAAATGCACTAAATATAGTGGCATGAATCTCTAATTCCCTTAGGTCATATGACATAGGTTGGGCCATTTCCTTCATACAATCTGCCTTGTTACTCAACATGGTGTCCAACTGGAACCCAACCAAGTTTTGGAGTTCACCATTTTTTTGTTGGAAATAGACACTCATCTGGTTTAGTTGTGTTGTCATTGATGGTGACACACATCATTTTGGGTTGGACACTGAACCTGTACTCACTAGTATTCATGATTCGACAACCAACATTCAAGGAAACAAACTAGCATAGGAGATTGATCCAATAGGTTTACATGACAACGATTAGCGGCATCGATCATGAAGTTTAATGCACTTTTTTCTATCTAGGCCGACATGTAAATAAATTGTAATATCTTTCTAAGCTGACATAAGGAATTTATGTTTATGATTGGGAAGGGTATTTAAGTCAATCTAGTTAGGTTATTTTGAATATATAAAGAGAGAAGGAATATATAGTGATAAGATATTGTGTGAGCGATGTTGTTCAAATAAATGCAAATACAATATTATGTAGTCGATCCTGGTTATTGGTTTAGAAGTTTGGGATGCGAAGTAATTTACTGGTAAAGGAGGACACAATGAAAATAGGTACAGACAATGCTTGAATCAGAACTCAGCCAACATAGTAGATGTATTCTCTGTGTTCAGAATTTTTTTTGCAACTCCATATTTGGTGTTTATAGTCAATGAGGCTCCTCTTGTGATGAGCACTGTGCTCTAGGATGTTGGCCTTCCTGCATGTGCAGGCCCCTATTCTAATATTTATTCATTTGGCCAATGGATAGATATTGTGGGTCACCAATCCCACCGTGGTTTTTCATCTTTAAATTTTTCCACATATAAATCTTTGTGTTATGGTGTATGCTCTTGTGGTCACTTTATTTCTACTTACTTTTATATTCTTTTATGGTTACCGGTTATTGAAATAATTTTTTATTAAGGTTAAAATTGATCTCACTGGTAGAACACTGGTTCACCCCCCCTCTCAGTGTTATTGGATTCCAATAATTATTATCAGAGTCTGGTGTAAAATCTAAACCATGGACCCCAAATCTCGACTACATCACTGAGGTCCTAACCAAAGGTAATTAAATCAATCTTGAGAGCCTAATTAATTAATTCTCAGTCATCAATGTCACATGGCTAATAAATTATTCTATATTTATTTAATTAATTAATCAATCCAAGTAAACCATTTTAATCAATTATCCTATTTATTTAATTAAATATCCTAGCATATTTAATTAATAAATCAATTTGCCATTAAATCATGAAAAAACGGAATTAATTTGAAAAAGGAATTAAATTGAGAAAAGAAATAAAAAACCTAATAAATTAAAAAATTTCAAAAAAGCAATTAAATCCATTAGATCAATTAAAGATCAAAATTCAATAAAAATATGAAATAAATAAGTTTTTTTTATTTTATCTTAAATTTAGTTCAATTTCCTTTAAAGATGAGAAAAGTAGACAATCACATCAATTCACCTAGATTGTTCTTCCTCTTGGAGAATCTCTTCCCTTCATCATTGATTGATCTTAACCATTGGTCTCTCTTTGGATTTTCTATAAATTCGGGCTCTCATCTCTCATTCAGAAAAAAAAAACCTAGAGATTTATCGTTATTGTGTTGTTTTTGCTCTAGGTCCATTGAGATTTTGTGCATTGAGAATATTACATATTAGTTTATTGCATATTAATCATGATTAGTTTAATTCATCTAGCTCGATATTCACTCATCTAGCTTAATCTTGCATATCTTGCATCCATTGAGCTTAATTTTGTGCTCATGTCGATTAAATCCTTCATTTAGGCATCATCTAGTCACTGGTGTTGCATAAAGAAATCTAAGAGCAAAACTAAACTCACTACTAGAGGCAATAGGTTGCTTTGTAATGGTTTTATTATTCATTGATTATTGATTTACTAACCATGCATCTAATGAATTAATTGAAGTGTTGTGTATTCAGATACAGATACAGGTCCACTTTTCACACACACATTTTTGGTGCCCACTATGGGGCCGTAAAGATTCAATTTTTTTTGGCCTTGCAAATGGTTTTTTATTTTTTTATTTTTATGGGTTTCGTCTATATGGTCTCTGCAAAAGGCCGTATGAGTTTTTGCAACATATAGGATGAGTTTTGAGATTTGTCATTTTTCTCTGTGGTAATCCTCGTACGAGTATATGTTGTGTCATTTCATTCTATTTTTTTACTCATTCGGTTTGGTGAAAATACTCATTCTGCTCAGTGAGAATTGTCATATGGTTTCTGCTTTTCTAGTTTTAAAAAACAATATGCTTTTTGGGGTTTTCTTGATTTGGATTTGGATTTACTGATGTTAACCCTGAATTTTCTTTTGTCTTCTTGAGATTTTCATAGCCTAACTGATTTTCTGCAAAATGCTTGTCAAATAATTTATCAAATCAAACTTACGCCATGTCAAAGAATTGAAAATAATATGACTACTGATGTGCTGGTTTTGCAGGTTGCCTAAGGAGAATCGAATAAATATTATGTATTTTTTAATTCATTTTTAGGCACTTAAATTTCACTGTGGTTAATGAACAAACATGTCTTTTGTGTTTGAAGAAAACTCTAAGAGGTAGGAGATTATCCTCTTGTCTGTACAGACAATTAGAAATCCAGACCTTTGAAGGTTTTCTAAGTTTGAGATTTGTGTACCTTTTAGTGGGCTTCTCACAGTGGGAAAAAATTAATCACCCTATGAGAATGACCCAAGTGAGTACAACTAAACCCAAGCATTCCGACTGACTATAATAAATAGGCCTTTCAGGATTAAAGTCTCAAGGGATGAGATTATTTGAGTTTTGTCTTTGAGATCTCTCATATTGGGCATTTTGTAGGGCCTCGTGGTCTCAATCATGCTTGTGTGACTACATCTTGTTTTGGTACCTTTATGGGCTATAAGCCTCAATCATGCTTGCACAACTTCAAGGGGTAATTTCAAACGAAAATCCTTACTAAGAACTTTAAAATAGAAGCTACTTGGTTCACCTCTGAAACGGGGATAATCTCTGTGCAAGAAAGATAGTAACTCTTCCAAGACACTTGTCATATCATGCCCCCATTAGCATTTGGAGTCGGCTAATACGGTGTTGAGAATCCATTGTGTGAGACTCAATGATTGTATTTTGATTAGCTATTGGGTGTGTACCTTAAGTATACAAGCAAAGGTTTTCTCTCTCAAACAACTTACTTAGGGTTATCATGTTGTGCTTGCAACACTTTTCATCTTGAGTGTTTGTTGTGTCTTCATCTCTAAAGAAAAAAAAGCAAAAAAAAACTGGAAAAACTCAAAACAATAAAAAAAATTAAATTCAGTGGTCAAAATCTCAGTTTCCATGTCAAAAATTTGTCCCTAGTCAAAATTGTTGTGCGAGTTTCCTAGTTCATCATCCAAGTCATCTAAATTGTCATATGAGTTATCTACATTGTCATTCGAATCATCTAGTTTGTAGTTTTGTCTTCTCTAAACTATCAATTTGGGTTTCTAAACTGTCCTCTGGTTAGTAGAGAATTGTTGTACGAGTTAGTGGCAGTTTATCATCTAGTTGAGCCTAAATTGTCATCCAAGTAAAGAAAACAACTTGTATGAGTGACTGTCTGTGTCATCCAGTGAGTATTAGATTGCCATCTGAGTTAAGGTAAATTGTTGTCTGAGCCTCTGATCTATTAGTCCAGGAACCTATTAGTTTGTAGCAAGTTTAAATATGGTCTTTCTCAATCCTGAAGCATAATAGTCTTGATAGTGTACCCCTATCGATGTGTTGCATGAGTTTTTTTATCATCTCGTAACTGGTTCAATCAATCGCTTATCAAACTTAATCAACCTAGGTTGCTTAGATCATGTCTTATATAGGATAGATCATTCCTGAAACCAGATTGAGTCTTAGTCAGCTCTCTCAATCACTACGTTAAATGCATAACTAGCCTTGATTTGATCTTGACATCTGTATCACATATAGCTCTCAGTCACGTGGATTGTAAAGGCCTGTTCAAACTAGGAGCTCTTCTAAGAACAACAACAAGAAAATGGAAGAGAAGGAAACATTTCAAACTAATCCTTTTTTTTAAGAACAACCAATTTTTGATGAACCTTTTGAGCAACAAACCTCTAACAAACCTTCATGGTCAAGTCAATCAGTATTTGATCAAACTTTTGTTGGCAATATAACAAGGATATTGAGAAGGTTGTTGATGATTATGGACATAACTGATTAAAGATGTTTTACTCTCTTGATATTATTATTTTGTCATTGATGTCAAGAAATTGATTTTCTAATTCAGTATGATGTTTCCATATCTTAAGAAATATGATATGAAGATTATAAAGAAGTTGGTAAAGACACAGGAAAGAATATGATGAATAAAGGGATAAGTTATTCAATGGGCAACTCTACTGAGTCAGACAATGATGAGATCTTGATGTTTTAGATTGTTTTAACATCATACATATGTTGTAAAATGTAAAGGTTAATACTACACTATGTTATTAGGCAAAGAACCTAGTCGGTAAACCCTAAGGTTATCGCAGTCGGTTAATGAAGATAGAATGTCTACCGAGTAAAGTTTAGTATTCACCGAGCTGTAACCGAGCTATAACAGAATGCATTAAATGTTTACATGTGATATTTAATGAAAGAATCTGATGAGCTAGAGTGGATCAATGATTGGCAAGCCATGGAAGAAGTTTGTTAACAAATCTAAGGCAATGGAAAGTCGGTAAGAAGATCTACAACTCATATTGAACCGCATTACCCTAACACAAGTTCCAAGATGATTGTGCAAGTTCTGAGGCAGGGTAAACATTTTTTAGATCATAAGATACAATGAACCTGGACAAGATTGAAGATCTACTGGCTATGATTGATCATGGGAAATGTGATCAAGGAGATTAAGCGGTTAGATGATTGTTTATAAATAAAGAACTGTTGATAAATAGTGTATGCGGGCAAGTGTATGCACGGGGATGCTACATAGTGATTACCGAGCACAGAAGCTTGAAGACCTGTTAGAATAACAGAGTATTGATGCCCAACAGATAGACAAGATTAGTTCTGTGTCTAGATTGTATTTAACAAATAGGAATCTGCTTTAGCATTTCAGATGTGAAGTTGCAGATAGATTGTATTACTGTTATTTTGTGAAAGTGATAGGAAATCTCTTAACCAAGTGGACTTAACAGTCTTATATGTAAATCCTCTAAAGGTGACATTCTGATTGAGTGTTTGAAATCCTTTGACAAGGTCACTTCTAACAAAGTGAAGATCCTAACAGATGTGAGGTAAATCCCTTAACCGGGTCACATCTAGCAATGTGTTTTGTAATATTTAATAGGATTGGCTTTTAACCAAGCATACTCTAGAAGAGTGTATTTCTTAGTGGGTCCGAAATCCCACAGTGGTTTTTCCCTATTTGGGTTTCCATGTTAAATCTGGTGTTATGAGGTTTATATTGTTCATATGCTTTTGAGTTTGCATGTTTGATAGTTTTTATTCTATGACTGATATATGTTATCGAGGTTGAATTTGATGTTTTCATTGATGATTAAGTTTGTATGATTCACCCCCCCCCTCTCATCTTGTTGGCTATCGGATCTGTACTTATATTAAGTATCATAACTATCAATTGGTATCAAAGCTTTGGACTCTGAAAGGAAAGTTTAAAGGTACTTGAGTTAAAGATCCAAAGATGTATAAGAGGGATGCACCTAAGCTAAATAAGTCAAGTTTCTCTACATGGAAGAAAAGGATGAAGCTACATCTATCAAGAGTTGGAGAATATGCTATATACTATCTGGAGAATGATTTTGTTACACCGAGCACCTATCCATTGACTATGGAAGAGATAAAGGCAAAGCAAGAACACATTCAATCAATGATTGAAATAACATCTGCATTGATTGATTCTGAGTTTAATGATCTAGAAGGCTGCAATGATGCAAAGACTATGTGGACTAAGCTCATATCTGTATATGGAGGAGATGAACATGTTGAAAGAGAAAAAGTTGATAGTCTAAGAGGACAACTTGAATCTATGAGGATGAATGAAGGTGAGAACATAACCCAGTACAGTACAAGACTAAAAGAGATTGTAAATCAAATCAAGGGAGCAGGAGGAACTATTGAAGAAAAGGATGTGACAAGTAAGTTGTTAAGAACCCTTTTACCTGCCTATGCAATTCGAGTCTCTACAATCAATGAATTGAGGTCTGTACCTAATATGCCAGTTTCCTTGGATGCTACTATTGGTAAGCTACATGCATTTGAGTTAAGTAATTTTGATAACAGTGGGTCATCAGTAAATAAAGTTGAATCTGCATTTAGTTCTTTTCATCTGAATGAATCTAATGATTACAATGAAAGAAAGTATAAGTACTCTAGAGGAGATCATAGTGGAGCAAATGAAAGATTTCGGAGGAACATGGAGGAGGTACACAAACTGTATGAAGAAATCAAAAAGCAAGAAGAGTTTGAAGCACTATTGGCCAAAAAGTTACCAAGAGGCAAAGGTAAGTATAAGGGAAAACTACCCTTGAAATGTTTCAATTGTGATAAGATTGGAAATATGGCTTCTAACTGTCCTGACAAAGATTTCACTGAAAAGAGAGATTACCGAGATGACAGACAGAAAGATAATCATTACAGAGGTCACCGAGACTTCAGAAGAAGAGATATAAAGACCTGCTTAATTGCTGATGAGGAATCTAAAGATGATAAATTAGATGAGACTGATACAGGGGAAGTTGTTTATGTGGCTATCAAGGATGGATCAGATGAAGAAAGGTATGAAGAAAAAGCCCTAATATCTCACATAAACACTAATGATTCTTGGATTATAGATAGTGGATGCTCACATCTTATGATAGGAGATAAACACAAGTATCCAAATGCAAGTATACCCTTCATTCAACAAGATAGTGGATAGTTATCTCAAAATGGAAGACGTTCTTGTAAGGAAAGGGGATATATCACTTTATAAAGAAACACATCAAGGCTCTAGTTCCAAAGAGAAGAACAAATACTATAAATACGACAAAGATAATAATAGAAATGTTGTTAATGACTGAATGGTTGATAATGTCAAACCAAAATCAAAACCTGTAGTATTCAATTTGACTAGTGGTACACACGCCCTCAAAGCGGCTAAAAGTCCTAGAGAAAACCCACCTACGAAATCATAAGAGTGATTTAAAGAGAAGCCTTGGGTTTCAAAACCTAAGTGTGATTTTACTCCCCTAGGAGAATCCTATGAGACAACTTTTAAGACTATATTAGCAAATGAACTAATCACATTGCCTGACAACTCCAAGCCATATGATCCTGAGATCAAACTAAAATGGTGGAGGGAAAACAAAAATTGTAAATATCATCAAAACAAGGGTCATACAATAAATAACTACATAAAACTCAAGCACTAGATTCAAGACCTCATCAATGCTGGTAAAATTATTGTTGGAAATCATGCAACCAATGCTAATCACAAAGATTTCAAAGATCCCTTACCTGCTTATGAGCAGGGCAATTCCTCAAAATCCAAGGGAAGTGCCAAAGTCAATTATACCTATGACAACATTGACAATGTGATTAGCATGCTTGAATTTTCCCAATCTGAATATTGCAATGTGATCATAGTTAAAGATATGCAAAAAAAAATGCAAACTACAAATGTCATGACCTGCGCTCAAAAAAAGGTTACTCTCAAAGGAGCTAGCTCCTCCTCTCCTAATTAGACATCATCAAATCTATTGGCAATGTCAAACCTACCAACTTCTTCAAACAAACAACCAGATACAATCATGGCTAAATCTAAACAACTGGCTTCATCATCTTCTTCTAGTTATAGCATTGTTGAATAATTAAAACGAACTACAACTCAAATCTCCATTCTTGAACTACTTAAAATCTCTTTTACTCATAGAGAGATTTTGGACAAAGCTTTGATTGCTACTAATGTCTCTAAAGACTTGGATTTGGGTTGGTTTCAATATATCGTGGGTCACTTGACTTCACCTCACTAACTTTCCTTCTCTAAAGAAGATAACAATTCACTGAATCATCTGCATAACCAACCATTTCACATTAAAGCTATGATCTATAAGCACCGAGTCAAGCATATTTTGATAGATGTATGCACTGGGTTGAATATTTGTACCTACAATTTACTAATACAGCTGGGATTTTCTGATAATGTCATTGATCCAACAAAGAAAATAAAAATCAAACCTTATGATGAAGAAGAAAGAACATCTAAGGGTCGTACTATTATCGATCAGGGTGGGACCTATAGAATGAGATTTTATTTTCCAAGTGCTTGATCTTCCACTCTCCTACAACATCTTGTTGGGTAGACCATGGATTCATGAAATGCAAGCAGTGCCATCTACTTACCATCAAAGTTGAAGTTAGTGTTCCTACTGATACAACCTACACCTATAATGCTTTAAAATAGTGAGCTAATACCCTTGTTCCTCATAACAGAGCAACCTTTGCAACTGAAAGTTCATAAATTTTGATGAAATACTTAGAAAAGAAATTGAAAATCACAGGTATTGGCATGGATGTCTACAAGATAGAACTTTTACTCTCATTGATGTCTCTTCCACCATCACCAAGACAACCTGGAAAACCACCAAAGGGTATGAATCCACAAACTTCAACTACAAACATCATCTATGATGGTATTTTTGTATAGTCCTCTACTTCTCTTGCAAATGAAATAGAACAGGCGGCTATTCTCAAATGGCTTTTCAAAGAAGAGAGTGAAAATAGAGAAGGGCAACATAGTGATGTTTTCCTTGACCAATATGGTCCAGGATATAAGATGATTCAACACATGGGATATTCAGGTACCAGTCCTCTAGGAAAGAGCTAAGAAGGAATCATCGAACCTATCAAGCTACAAACTAAGTCTACAAATGATAAAACCGGGCTCGAATACCATCTTGAGGAGTCATCAAATAAAAAACACACTTCTCATCAATAGCCTAAGTGGATGAAAAAGATACTACATCAAACATCAGAAGAAGTAAATACTCAGCAAATTCAGGATCAGTATGAGAAAGAACAAGCACAACTGGAAATAAAGAGAGAATAAGTAGCTTGTAATTAAGTTGCAACTGTATAGTAGTAACACTACAAGAAGTAGATATTTCAGAAGACATAATAGAAGAGGTGGAAGGAATTAAAAACATGCTTGTGCCACTAAACATTCCTATCACATATACGGGAAGAATGCAAGGAAAGGATTCAAAAATAGACTTGAATGAGTATGAGTGGGGTCCAGAGCCTCTCTCAGATACATCTACCAAAGAAACTCCTAAAGAACCTAATGATATCATAGACGAAGCATGAGAGACAATACGCTTGAAGCTACAAAAGGAAATAGAGGAAATCGGACTAAAAAGACAAGAAGATTATGAACAATAGCTAAAAGAAGGAAAAGTACTAGAAATTCTTCACCTATTATATCTCCCTCTAATGAGATAGAGAAAATTAGATATGGGACTACAAATGAAGAACTAGAGGCTAGAGAAATAGGACTAATCATCAGTCCAGAGGATGCTGAATGGGAAAGAAAACAAAGACTAACAGAGTCATTAAGGTTATGTCAACTACAAGTGATCATTGAACCAAATCCTAAAGGAACTTGTAGCATTAAAGATGTTGATATTGATACTATACATGCTTTCACTAATCGACTTGAATAGGAGTTGGATGCTTCATATTTTGACTCTGATCACTCTAAAATAAGATCTATTTATGACATTACCTATTCGACACCAAACTATGAATACTTTGTCATGAATGTCAAAACTCTGTTTGAAGAATGTGTTACTATTGAACCACGATATGTAGTCCATTCTAAAGTAGAGGAAGGTTCTAGGTCTAGGTCTGTTGGGTTAGATCCTCTAAATTCTAACGTAAACTTTGGTAATCATGTTATTACTCTTGTTGGTCTTGAGACGCTTACACAAAGTAGTCTTCTAGAACTCAACTTGTTAGTCCGAGGTTGTGATGACAATACTATGACTTCCCTTGAACCTATTGAATCTTTATCCTTGGTACATCCCGAGCTTATTGATTGTACTCTCCAAGATCAACTCTTTATTATCCCTACCTTTACCAATGACTATACATTAGCCTGCTATCTTAATGTAGTCGAACAAATTAGATCTTCCACTAGTGAACAAAGTGAGAACATGACAACAACAGATGTCAAGTATCTTAGTCTCAAAAATTAAAAAAATTAAAAAAGTATTTTGATGGCGAAAAGCACACTGTAGCAGTGTTAGAATCAAAAATAGTAAAAATAAAGGACATACCTAATGATGAAAACCTCTTTGAGGCACCTGAAGGTGAGATACTTTTTATTTTTCCTAATCACTTTCAAGAGAAATCATCAGTGCTAATTAAACCTACACAACTAGTGAACATTGGAACAAAAGAAACTCAACATACCATACATGTAGCTCAATCCTTATTAGCAGAAGAACTGAAAGAATTTTTTGATTTCTTCACGAAGAAAAAGATCAATTTTGCATGGACATATGCTGATATGCTGGGTCTGGATCATGACCTCATAATGCATCATCTCTCTATCACTCCCAAAATTAAACTTGTCAAGAAAGAACTCTGAAAAATGTATCCTCGTGTTGCATTACTTGTTAAGGTTGTGCTAGAAAAATTACTAAAAGTTGGATTCATCAGAACAATTGATTATGCTGAGTGGATATCTAATATTGTACCTATTTCCAAACCTGACAAATCAATACATGTTTGCACAAATTTTAGAGATTTAAACAAAGCATGTCCAAAAGATGATTTTCCACTACCTAACATAGACATGATAGTGGACATGACTATTGGTTATGAAATGTACTCTCTAATGGATGGTTTTTCTAGATACAATCAAATCAAAATTGCACCTGAGGATCAAGAGAAAACAACGTTCACCTGTGCATGGGGAACTTTCTGCTAGAATATGATTCCCTTCAGCTTAAAGAATGCAGGAACCACTTATCAAAGAGCTATAACAATGATCTTTCATGATATGATGCACAAAAACATGGAGGACTATGTCGATGATACTCTACGTAAATCTATGAAAAGGTCAACACATCTCTCAAAAATGGGTCCAATCTTAGACAAGATGGAAAATTTTAAACTTAGACTAAATCCTAAGAAATGTGCATTTGGAGTTACATCTGGCAAGCTCCTCGGATACATTGTTTCAACAAAAGGAATTGAAGTGGACCTAGAAAAACTTAAAGTGATAATGGAAATGCCACCTCCAAAGAATGTCAATCAGATGAGGACTCTACAAGGTGACTCCAATCAATAAAACACTTCATTTCTCAGCTCGCAGACAAAGCTCAACCATTTAAAAAAGCTTTACAGAAAGGAGTTGCCTACAACTAAGATGAAGACTATGAACAACATCTAAAGTAGATCAAGGAATATCTTTCTAATCCACGTATCTTAATGCCACCGATTCAAGACAAACCCTTGATTCTCTATATATCAGCTACTGATACATCACTTGGGGCACTTTTGGCTCAATAGGATGAGAATAAAAAGGAAAGAGCTATATATTATATCAGTTGGACATTAGTGTCCTATGAGATGAACTATACTATCATTGAGAAAGCTTGCTTGGAATTAGTCTTTGCATCACAAAAATTAAGACATTGCATGCTAGCACATTCTATCAAAATGGTGGCTAAGATAGATCCACTCAAATATCTCCTCATCAAGGCAACACTTATAGGGAGGTTGGCTAAGTGGGTTATGATACTTACATAATTTGACATTGAATATGTAGAATGCAAAGCTATCAAAGGACAAGTCATTGCAGATCAACTTGTTGATACCCCACTCGAAGACAATCAACCTTTGCACATAGAATTTCTAGATGAATCCATAATGCATCTTACTCAACAATCCTAGAAAATGTTCTTTGATGGGTCTTTTACTCAACAAGGTTTTGGTGCTAGAATTATTTTTATCACTCATCAAAGATACTCAATCCCAAAGGCATACAAGATCCTCTTTCCTTGTACAAACAATATAGAAAAATATGAATCCTTGGTAAATGGAATCAAGCTAGCTATTGAATGGAAAGTTGTTAAGTTACACATCTATGGTGACTCTTAGCTAATAATCAATTAGATCAATGATATATACCAAACTCAGGATGAAAAATTGATTCCCTAGTGTCTAAGACTAACAGCTTGAGGTAAAGATCTAGAAGAACATGATAAAGAAAGTAGGTTTGAAGTTTAATAGGGAGAACTACATAATATGGAGTGATAGGATGAAAATCTATATCAAGAGTCTAGAAATTCAATATTGGGAACATGTTGTTACACAATATATTGCACCTAGTGGGACTATGTTCGGTGATCAAAAGAAAGAGCAACAAGAGAATAATCAAGCATTGGAGGCCATTATCAGTTCTTTGTCTAATTCAAGGTATGTTGATGTCCATGGTCTAGAGACTACTTATGATATGTGGAAGAAACTTGAGGAAATATATAGCACTGATGAGCATGTGAAGATCGCCAAATAAGACAGTCTAAGAGGTAAATTTGATGACATGTGAATGGCTGAAGGTGGGAATATTCAATAGTATGGTTAGAGGATCAAGGAGATAATTGATGAGATCAAGAATACTGGTGGTAAAGTGGAGGATGCCATAGTGGTTAGTAAGGTGTTGAGAACCCTTCTACCGGTCTACACTATCCGAGTTGCAGCCATTCAAGAGCTAAAGTCTATTGATAAATAAAAGGTAACTCTTGACTCCATCATTGGTAACTTACTGCATTTGAATTAAATGGTTATGATGGTAGTACTCAGAAATCCAAATCTACATTTAGAGTGTCATTTTCTAACCCACCTATGAGAAAAAGAAGAGATGTTAGTCACAGTTATGAGTCTGGATCCAATAGAGAAGTTGATGATGAAGACAATCTAATTGAGCTTGAAGCATTGTTGGCCAAGCCATTACCCACAGGTACCAGTAAGTACATAGGTAAATTACCTTTGAAGTGTTATGCATGTAACAAGATTGGACATGTTGCAACTAACTTTCCTAATGGTGACAATGAGCATAAACATGAGAAGTACAAGAAGTGCAAATGAAAAGGAAAAAGAGATTGTCTCATTGTAGTTGATGGTGTTATCATTGATAAGGGATCTATGGGAGATGCTAATGAAGACATTGTCTTTGTTTCCATTAAAGAGGAGACATCTGATCAGAAGGCATTAGTTTATCGCATGGATAGTTCTAATGATTGGATCATAGATAGTGGGTGTTCCCACCACATGACCGGCGACCGGAGTAAATTTCTTACTTTGAAGGAATTTGATGGAGGAGTTGTGAGATTTGGAAATGACTTACCCTACATGGTAGAAGGAAAGGGAACCATTTCTCTTAATGGAAAGAGTAGTTTAGATGATGTCTATTGGGTTGAAGGACTAAGGCATAATCTTTTGAGTGTAGCTCAACTAAATGACAGAGGTTATCTATTGTAATTTAAGAATGGAATGTGCAAAATATATGGGAGCAAAGGTGAACTAATTATAATTGGAAAGCAGACAAAAGGTAACCTATTTCACCTTAATCCTAAAGCCAACAACTATTTAATTGCTAAAGTAGATGATAGTTGGCTCTATCATCAAAGATTTTTTCATATAAATTTTGGTAATATTTTATAAGTTAGTAAGTCCAAGTCAATAAGAGGTTTATCTTAGTTGGACAAATCGGTGAATGCTATGTGTAAGGAATGTCAGTTAGGGAAGATGACATCCTCAACTTTTAATAGAAAATATTTCTTAGTAGAATATTTGTTATATTTGGTTCATATAGATCTATGTGAACCAATAAGGACTAAAAATATTCAAGGTGATAGCTATTTTCTGATCTTCACTAATGATTGCTCAAGAATGATGTGGGTCACATTCTTGAAGGACAAAACATAAGCCTTTAGTAAGTTCAAGGCATTTGGGGCCTTAGCTGAAAATAAAAGTGGTAAGAAGATAAAGTGTTTGAGAACTGATCAAGGAGGTAAATTTACTTAAAAGGAATTCACTAGATATTGTGAAGATAATGGAATTAAGAGGTAGCTTTCTGCGCTGAGGACACCACAATAGAATGGTATTGCAGAGAGGAACAATTAGTCAATTGTTGAAGCTACTAGAACAATGATAATACAAGGAGGTGTAAAAAAAACTTTCTGGAGAGAAGCTCTTAGCACAACTATCTACACTATGAACCGAATATTGGTAAAGAGAGGTAAGGATAAAACTCCTTATAAATACTGGTATTGTAGATCACCTAATGTCAGTTATCTTAATATTTTTGGTAGTAAATGTTTTATCAAGAGAGGTGATTATGTTAGTAAGTTTGATGCTAAGAGTGATGAAGGCATGTTTATTGGTTACTCCACCAAGAGTAAGGCCTACAAATGTTAAATCAACCAGACAAAGAGAATCATTGAAAGTGTTGATGTTCGAGTGGATGAGTATCCTGAAGTTTTAGGAGAAACTTGTGAGGAGAAAAAGGAAGATGAACCTTACATTCTAATTTTGGAACCAGAACCAGTGAAGCCATAGGCTGGTGAAGTGAATGTTGTAATACTAGTTCAACCGGGATAGGTAGATTCTGCAAGAGAAGATGATGAACATGTTATTCCAAGGTATGTGAGACTCAATCATAATCCTGACCAGTTTATTGGAGATAAAGATGCTAGAGTGTTAACCAAAAGAAGAATTAGAGATAATTATTGTATGATCTCCACCATTGAGCCTAGAACTGCTAAAGAAGCCTTTGGAGATGATCACGAGATCAAAGCTATGGAAGAGGAGCTTGACCAAATTTAGAAGAACAATACATGGACCCTAGTACCCAAACCGATGAACAAAAATGTGATAGGTACTAAATGGGTATTTAGGAATAAACTGAATGAAGATGGAGTAGTAGTCAGAAACAAAGATAGATTGGTATGAAAAGGTTATCCAGTTTCTAGATTGGAAGGTGTTAGGACTCTACTTGCATTTGCAGCATATAGGGGATTAAAAGTATATCAGATGGATGTGAAGTCAACATTTCTAAATGGAATACTAGAAGAGGAAGTATACATTGAACAACCAAATGGTTATGCTTTGAGTGATGCAAAGGATATAGTGTGTAAACTGCAGAAGGCAGTGTATGGTTTAAAACAAGCACTGAGAGCATGGTATGAAAGACAACATTCACACCTGATGAGGATAGGTTTTCAGAGAACCAATGAAGACAACAATAAATATCTCAAGAATTAAGGAGATAAGATATTGGTTAGTGAAGTGTTTGTGGATGATATCATATTTGGAGGTAGTGATGAAATGAGTGATGAACTTGCAAATGAGATGAAAAGTGAATTTAAAATGTCTCTGGTAAAAGAGATTAGATTCTTCATAGGTTTAAAAATTCAACAGATGAAGAGTGGCATTTTTATCACATGGTCCAAATATGTGAAAGAGGTATTAAGACATTTGGAAGGAGTGACTGTAAACTAGTTGGGACACCAATGTTTAAAGGTTGTAAACTATCTAAGGAGGATGATGGCGCATCTGTTGATGAAAAAGAGTACAAATCAATGATAGGGAAACTACATTATGCTGTTCACAGCAGATCAGATATTGCTCATGCAGTTGGTTTAGTTGCTAGATTTTAGAAGAACCCAAAGGAGACACACGTGATTGCAACTAAAAGGATATTTAGATATTTGAAAGGTACTACTGATTATGGATTATGGTATCCATCTGCAGGTAACTTTGATTTGAGGGTTTATACAAATGCAGACTAGGCAAGAAATGTTGATGACAGGAAGAGAACAACTAGCGGTGCATTCTTTCTTGGAGGAAGACTTGTATCTTGGAGCAGCAAGAAGAATATTTGTTGTAGCATAGGAAATAGGAATCATCGAAGCAATATAAAAACTAATCATTGTCTAATCACAAAAACTCATTGCAATGATCTAATCCTAAACACATTCAATAGAGACATGAAATAAAAGCATTCAATACTAAAAATTAAGCAAACCAAATATATGATTTGAATGCTCCTTCATGCGGCTCCATTATTCTTCTTTCTTCTCCAAATAGATTTGTTGTAGATCTCACCTTCAAGTCCATACACCTAATTGTGAAAGCAAGATTGACATTGACACAAGAATACTCGAAGCGTAAATTCGATAGTCTGATTAGGGATTAGGGGTTTGATTGAAGAAATTCATCCAATTTATAGACAAATTGGAGAGATGAACAAATTAGCATGATAGTGATTTGAATGGAAATTCAAATCAAGAATACCAAAATTATGACATGTCTATGACAAATTGCTATGCAAGGATTTATGACAATTTATTACAAATTTCTATGTCAAGAATTGATGACAATTTATGACAAATTGCTATGCAAAGATTTATGACAATTTATGACAAATTTTATGTCATTCCCATGAATTTAGGAGAAAAATAGGAGGAAATTGAAATTAAGAATTAAGAAATTAGAAAAATTAGAAAATAGGAGGAATTAGGAAAATTAGGAATTAATAAATTGATGAAAATTAGAAATTAGGTAAATTAATTAATAATCTTTCATTTATTAATTAATTCACAAAGAGGAATAATTAGCCAATTAAATGAACATTTAATTGTGACAAGAAGACTTAGGATAAATAAATAAATTATTTAATCCTAGAGGAAGAAATGACACACAAGGTTAAATGAATAAATCATAAAACCCTAGAAGATAAATTAGCAATGCGAGAATGACAATTAGGTCTTGATTGAAGATAATTGATATCGATCATGATTCTGATTAAATGATTTGATTGATAAATATGGCAATTGACGAGGAACAATGACAAATTGATCCAAATTGACATAATTGAGACAGACAACGATCGATGACAAATCGATCGCAAAATGACAAAAATTGACAAGCGGACAAGGATCGATGAAAAAAATAGATTGCAAGATGACAAGATTAAAAATGACCACGATCGATGACAAATCGATCGCAAAATGACAAGATCGAACATGACAACGACCGATGACAAATCGATCACAAAATGACAAGATTGAAAATGATAAAGAGGACAATGATCGATGACAAATCGATCACAAATCGACAAGATTGATAAGAGGACAAAACCGTAATTAGGATTGACAATGTCCAAAATGATGAAAAATTAGCATGCACATTGATGCGATGGGCTAAAATCGATCAAAATCATGATTGGATAGTGTTGTCGACAAGACCAAATTTGAGAGCAAGACAAATGAGGAATGTAGAAGAATGACTTGATGTTCGTAAATGATAAAAACCAAGTGCGTGACATAGGAGAAATGTTAATGCGATGCAAAAACCTAAAATAAGGCAATACGCAAATGTTAAAGTATGACTCCGCAAGCGTTGACCATTTTTAGGTGTCTACATTTTGCCCCTCTTTGAGACAATGCAATTTTAAGCATTGTTTCAAAGAACAATAATGAAAATGCCCCAGACAATAATAATGACATATGCATGCCCCCTCGAGGAATTGGTCGGAAACATGCAGAAAAGAGGCCAATTGATCGATAAAAATGATAGGATCGAACGGACTGACAATTGGAGATCGGATGCAGGAAGGACAAGCAATTGAAGATGCAAAAGACTGCGACCAGCATAAGATGAAGAGGGTGCACGTCCATCTATGCACTAACAAAGAGCTATAAATGAGACCAAGAGGTTGAAAATTGCTCATTTGCACTAGACAAAGAGGAGAATTTGTTGATCTGGACAATGACACTTGCAGAGAGATGGTGAACATTCCAATGGTGGATCACCTCGAGGAACGTGTACACACATTCAGATGACTGGACGATGCAGGAGCAGTGGTATGGATCTCAAAAACCCATGTTTGCAATTTCATGACTTTTGATTGCTTGCGGGACATTGCGGGGCCCACAGGGGATGCAGAAACTGACTTCTGCGCTTGTGTAGGGCAAATCCTATGCTTGTGTGAGGTCTTCTATGCTTGTGTAGGGAGACACAAGTGCAAGTTACCTAACACAGGTGCAGGTTCCTTGACATAGGCGCAAGTGTGCAAAGCAAACCCTAATTTTGGTCAAAATGGCATGCAAATGATCCAGAAAAAGGGGATAAGGGTAGGATAGGTCAGATTAGATGAAAAACACCTTGATTTAGACATGAAAATGAGGAAATGCAACCCATAGAAGCAAACCCCAAAATTGGCAAAATGTGCCCCAATTTGTGATGCAGAAGCGATAGTATCCGTTGATCACGCAGGAGAACTGACCAGATTGCTTCATGCTATGACATAGACTTAGGAGCATAGAGAGAGATACATTAGCAGGACTGGGGATATACTATGTCACATTCATGCCTGAGATTAGGGCAAACATAGGACTGCTTACCGCATTGGCCGAGCGATGGCATTCAGAGACCTCCTCATTCCATCTGGCGACGATGACACTGGAGGACGTATGGTGTATCCTCCGCATTCCGATTCATGGAGAGATGATAGAGTATGACCCAGTGATAAGGAGAGACACATTGTGCAGATTGTTTGAGTGCGACGTAGATGATCTGGATATTGTCGAGAGGGAGATTGGCTGGGAGACCATGGCATCAGAGTATGATCGACAATATGTGGTGATAGTTGTGGTGATAGCATGTCTACTAGCAGGAGATAGACGAGAACATGGATTCCCTATTGGATGGGGAACAGTCCTAGAGCAGATGGTGAGAGAGGGGATAGTTTATGCATGGGGACCATGTGTACTAGCTATGCTATATTTTCAGCTGCATCAGATAGCATATCAGGGAGTTCAGACATTGAGCTGTGGAGTCACATTACTATAGGTATGGGCATTTGAGCACATAGCTATATGTCAACCGATGACAGAGAGACAGGTAGTACCACACTGACCATATGTGTATTTCTATGGTGGAGCACTGAGACAGGGTCCTTTTGGATACATATTGTATTGGCGACATGAGCTAGACAGACTGAGAGAGTTCACATGGAGGCCATATCGTGATTATCCTAGATGGTGAGATGACAACGAGGAGTTACCGTATTGTAGATAGGAGAGGTACTTGACTGGGCGACCAGTGAATCACCAGAGAGTGATTGAGATGTACCTACCAGAGAGGGTTAGACAACAGTTTGGAGAGAGACAGGATGTACCTAGGAGGACTGCACACTTTGCCCGATCCCATAGAGAGACGAGTTAGTGGGGGAGTATGATTCAGCCACACATAGCATATACTAACTTCACACAGCTACAAAAGAGATAGTGGGATTGGAGATTAGATGTGGTGGATGTCGGGACGACAGAGGAATATGAGAGATGGTTTGCATGATAACGGCCAGTGCCATTGACAGATCCGGACATTCCAGTACCTAGGCGACAGCAGGACTTCCCACTCACAGGAGAGGATGAGGGAGATGATGAGGACGAGGAGGATGAGGATGGGGATGATGGGGATGATGAGGACAGAGATGTGGATGGGGATGATGAGGATGGGGAGCAGGATGGTGGGGATGAGGAGGACGGAGATGAGGATGATGATGAGGACAGAGTTGAGGATGGGGAGCAAGAGGCATTACAGGACATACCCATAGAGCTGGAGACAGCTAGGACATAGGAGATGGAGATGTGTAGGGCTATCATAGTGAGTAAGAAGGATCACATTGCGACTTCAGAGAGAGAGCATGAGCAGTTCAGAGTGGAGATAGCCAGACTCACAGCGGTGCGAGATACAGCAGTAGCGCAGGCACAGCGAGAAGGACAGAGAGTCACTGAGTATATTGGGTCAATTTGGGATGCCAGTGTACGGGAGCTAGGACAGATGCTGGTAGAGACCAGAAAGGAGATACACCATTGGAGGACACTATATCAGAGTGCAGTTCCACCAGAGCAGAGAGCACCTTCATATCGGGCACGATCGAGGACAGAGAGCAGGGCACGCTCTCGAAGGTCATTGAGCAGCATGGGGGTGAGTGGACCGATGAGACCACCATAGCCAGGACCAGGAGGGACATCATCCGCAAGATAGTGCAAGGATGAGGAGGACAGAGGGAGCACCCAGTGATAGAGGCACATGCTCCTTAGGACAGATAATGGACATTATGTAGTTTGACATCTTGTAGTCAGCCTGCGGGCCATACTTAGGACAGACAATCCAATTTTGTACTCCGATATTATGTGGATATATGATATGACATGCATCGATATGATGGGATGCAATGTGTTATGACTTATGGTTATTTTTCATGTATGGATGACTTATGCACTGTTTATGTACCATTGTGGAACATGTATGGATGTATTTTTTTTATGTGTTTTTGATGCATAGATAATATGAAATGGATAAAATACTTGATGGGATGCTCGATGTGATGCAAATGTACTAACCAAATGGATGCAAGATGCAGCATGTGGAGATCAGAGCACTAGACCGAACTGACTATCCAACCGGACAGAAGAAATGTTAGTAAGAAGAAAATGAAACAAAGGATAATTAGAGACAAAGAAAAACTTGCTTTCAGTAATGCACTTTGTAGGTGAGAACCTTTATTTTTATGTAGCAAAATGGATGCGTAGCATCATGGCATTGAAGGCCAAAGCTGAAATGCAACCCTTTTTGCAAAAGACAGACACATCATAGACAAGAAACAATCACAATCAAAAAAGAAAAGGATCATGAACCATCCTGGTCACTCTAAATCACTCAGTGACATCATCGAGCAACATAGGAACATGATCGAAGCCAAAGATAAATCAGTAAAAAGATAAGATGCACAAATTCCAAAAAATCAAACAAACATCTTGATCTTCATTGTCAAAAGTTGAAAGTGCTGATAGGACGATCATGCTGTCTAGTTTTAGGACAAGCGGTACCCCGTCTAAGACAGGACACAGTCTGGTTTCAAGTATACCACACCCTGTATAAGACCCATGATAGTAGAGACAAGGACAAATGATAGTGATGTTGATGTTTGATTGATAAGACAATTCTGATTAGTTTGAATGTCTGGTTTGATTGAAAAGAGTTCATTTGTTAATGCATGATTTCAATGAAAGCACAATGTTGATTGCGAGTCATTGGATGTATGCTCAGTGAGCTGTCTATGCACAGAGGGGTTACTTATTGCAGAATGCATGTTTTTGGATTTTAATGTTTTGAAATTTTTTGTTCATTTTTCAGGACTTTATTTGACTTTTTAGGGAGTTTTTTCAGGACATTATATGATTTTTTAAAAAAAATTTCAGGACATTTTTCAATTTTTTTTGAATTTTTTTTTTTTTTTAAGGACATTTTTCAATTTTTATGGTCTTTTTTCAGGACATTTTGAAATTTAAAGCTCCAATGATCGATCATGACAAGGGGAACACACCCAATACTCATCAGAAAGACATACATAGACCGGGACCAAAACATATGTACAAGAAACCAGGGTATGCAAGACAATGATGTTGACCAATAACAGGCCTGGAATAGAACATTGGGTTAAGACAAAGATAAACATGATAAACCAGTCGAGAGAAAGCATAGCTTAGAGGTCATGATAGATGACGGAGCAACAATCTCATTTTACACATGGCACCTGTTTGCCAGGTTTTCACCAAGGTACTTGCCCCAAGCGCCTGTTTACCAGGTTTTCACTAGAGGGCGAATCATTTTTTTGTTTACTTTTTTGCTCTTTTTCTCTCTTTTTTTTTTTTTTTGCTTTTTTCAATTTTTTCAATTTTTTTGTTTTGTATTTTGATTTTTTTCAAATTTTTTTGTATTGTTTCAGGATCATATATGAAGAAATGCTAATAGAAAATTATGCCCAGTATTTGCGAAGATGCATGTTGTTGACAGGATCAGACAAAGGTTCACCTTCTAGAGTGGCAAGCTGATATGCCCCCGAGCCATAGGCTGCAGTGATTATGAAAGGCCCAACCCAATTAGGTTCAAACTTACCTTTGATGACGTCAGTAGATTGTGCATTCTTAGGGTTTGCCTTTAAAACTAGGTCTCCCACTTCGAAGTGTCGCCCTTTGACCTTCTTATTATAAGAGCGACGGAGAAGGTTTTGATATGCTTGCAAATGTGTCAGAGTTGTTTGACATTTCTCATCTAACATCTCAAGTTGATGCAACCGAGAGACTCTGTGTGTCTCATCATTAATTAGATGTTGCAAGGAAACTCGCAAGGAAGGAATCTCCACCTCCAAAGGTAAAATGGCTTCCGCACCATACACCAAGGAATAAGGTGTTGCGCCAGTAGGTGTGCGGATAGAAGTGCGATAGGCCCATAATGCTACATTCAATTGTACATGCCAATCTCAACCAGCATCATTGACAACCTTCTTCAGGATCTTGATAATGGTTTTATTTGACACTTCGGCTTGACCATTCCCCTGTGGATAGTATGGACTGGAGAAACAGTGTTGAATATGAAATTTTTCACAAAGCTCTTTAACATCTTTATTCTTGAAGGGACGACCATTATCTGTGACTATGGAAAGAGGAACCCCATACCGGCATATGATATAATTTAGCAAGAATTTTGAAATTTGGACACCAGTGATATAGGTCATGGGGATAGCCTCGATCCATTTTGTGAAATATTATGTGGCTATAATGATGAACTTGTGTCCATTTGCAAATGTTGGGTGAATCTTTCCAATAAGATCGAATCCCCATTGAGAAAAGGGCTACGGAGATATGACAGAATGAAGCTCTTGAGCGGGTGCATGAATGTAATTTCCATGAATCTGGCATTTGCAGCACTTCTTAACAAAATCATGAACATCTTTTTCCAGAGTAGGCCAATAATACCTAGCATGAGTCAACTTCTTGGCTAAGCTTAGACCATTGAAATGGCCCCCACATATACCATCATGAACCTCGTGTAAAGCCATTTGTGCTTCGTCAGAATCCAAACACCTGAGGAGGGTATGGTCAAAGGAACGACGGTAAAGGGTGTCGGCGATGATGACATATTTAGTTGTTTGTCGGATAAAGGCTCGGCATTGGTTAGCAGAAAGGTTGGGTGGTAAGGTTTGGGATTTCAAATATTGATATACGTCATTGTACCATGGGGAGTTGGGACCAACAAGAACGCACATCACATCTGCTGTCGGAATGTCAAAAGAAGGAACCAGCAATTGTTCAACTAAAAATTCACATTTGTCCATATTGTTTGGCATATTCAACATGGAGGCAATCGTGGCCATTGCATCTGCCGACTTATTTTGCATTCTTGGAACTTGACTGAAATGGATAGCTGTGAATTTTGTTTTGAAGAAATCTACCATATGCTTATAAGGAATAAGCTTTTCATCTTTTGTTTCGTAGTCATCATTGACTTGTCAGATGACTAATTGAGAATCTCCATAAACTTGCAAATGCTTGATGTTCCAGTGGACTACTACTCGGAGTCCTGTAACTAGTGCTTCATACTCTGCAATGTTATTGGTACAATGGAAAGTTATTCTGTAGGACTTTGGAATAGCATCACCTTGAGGGGTGACAAACAAGATGCCAGCTCCGGATCCAAACTTGGTATGGGACCCATCAAAGTATAACTTCCATCCATTAGAGGATGTGAGAGCAAAGACTGATTCATTTGGAAAATCGGTCAACATGGGATGATCATCAGAAATAGGAGCCTCTGCAAGTTGATCTGCTATAACTTGTCCTTTTATCGCCTTTCGCTCCATATACTCAATGTCAAATTCATTGAGAATCATGACCCATTTGGCTAGGTGAGCCATCAAAGCTGCTTGGCTAAGCAAATATTTTAAGGGATCAATTTTTGCAACCAACAATGTTTGGTGGCTTAGCATATAATGTCGGAGTTTCTACGTTGCAAATACCACTGCTAAGCATGCCCTTTCAATAGTTGAATAATTTAGCTCATAGCCTACTAGTGTCCGGCTGATATAGTAAATGACTTGCTCTTTGTCGTTCTCATCTTGTTGGGCCAAGAGAACTCCTAATGCCATTTCAGTTGCAGAAATATACAATAAAAATGGCTTTCCTTCTATTGGAGGCATTAGAATAGGCGGCAACAGCAAATAGTCTTTGAGAGCTTGAAAGGCTAATTGACATTGCTCAGTCCATTTCAAAGCGACACCTTTATGCAATAGATGTTGGAATGGATGACATTTGTCGGCCAACTAAGCTATGAAGTAGCGAATTGACTGGAGCTTTCCTTGCAGACTTCTTAATTGCCGGAGGTTTGAAGGTGGAGGCATATCCATTATTGCTTTGACTTTGGCAGGGTCGATCTCAATGCCTCGGTGAGAAATAATGTATCCTAGTAATTTGCCAGCTGTGACACCAAAGACACACTTCTTTGGATTGAGCCTGAGTTTGTAGGTCTCCATTCGGTCAAAGATTGGGCCCAGGATGGCTAGATGACTATCTCTGGTGACAGATTTGCATAACAAGTCATCAACATAGTCCTCCATCAAAGTATGCATGAAATCATGAAAAATTGTCGTCATTGCTCTTTGATATGTTGTGCCTACATTTTTAAGACCGAAGGGCATCACATTCCAACAATAAGTACCCCAAGCACAGGTGAATGTTGTCTTATGCTGATCTTCAGGAGCAATGCGAATTTGGTTATAGCCGGAGAAACCATCCATCAATGAAAGCATCTCATATCCAGTCGTCATGTCCACTATGATGTCTATGTTTGGCAATGGAAAATCATCTTTAGGGCATGCTTTATTGAGATCCCTAAAATCTGTGTAGATTCTGATGTAGCATAGGAAATAGGAATCATCGAAGCAATATAAAAACTAATCATTGTCTAATCACAAAAACTCATTGCAATGATCTAATCCCAAACACATTCAATAGAGACATGAAATAAAAACATTCAATACTAAAAATTAAGCAAACCAAATATATGATTTGAATGCTCCTTCATGTGGCTCCATTGTTCTTCTTTCTTCTCCAAATAGATTTGTTGTAGATCTCACCTTCAAGTGCATACACCTAATTGTGAAAGCAAGATTGACATTGACACAAGAATACTCGAAGCGTAAATTCGATAGTCTGATTAGGGATTAGGGGTTTGATTGAAGAAATTCATCCAATTTATAGACAAATTGGAGAGATGAACAAATTAGCATGATAGTGATTTGAATGGAAATTCAAATCAAGAATAGCAAAATTATGACATGTCTATGACAAATTGCTATGCAAGGATTTATGACACTTTATGACAAATTTCTATGTCAAGAATTGATGACAATTTATGACAAATTGCTATGCAAAGATTTATGACAATTTATGACAAATTTTATGTCATTCCCATGAATTTAGGAGAAAAATAGGAGGAAATTGAAATTAAGAATTAAGAAATTAGAAAAATTAGAAAATAGGAGGAATTAGGAAAATTAGGAATTAATAAATTGATGAAAATTAGAAATTAGGTAAATTCATTAATAATCTTTCATTTATTAATTAATTCACAAAGAGGAATAATTAGCCAATTAAATGAACATTTAATTGTGACAAGAAGACTTAGGATAAATAAATAAATTATTTAATCCTAGAGGAAGAAATGACACAAAAGGTTAAATGAATAAATCATAAAACCCTAGAAGATAAATTAGCAATGCGAGAATGACAATTAGGTCTTGATTGAAGATAATTGATATCGATCATGATTCTGATTAAATGATTTGATTGATAAATACGCCAATTGACGAGGAACAATGACAAATTGATCCAAATTGACATAATTGAGACAGACAACGATCGATGACAAATCGATTGCAAAATGACAAAAATTGACAAGCGGACAAGGATCGATGACAAAAATAGATTGCAAGACGAAAAGATTAAAAATGACCATGATCGATGACAAATCGATCTTAAAATGACAAGATCAAACATGACAATGACCAATGACAAATCGATCGCAAAATGACAAGATTGAAAATGATAAAGAGGACAACGATCGATGACAAATCGATCACAAATCGACAAGATTGATAAGAGGACAAAACCCTAATTAGGATTGATGATGTCCAAAATGATGACAAATTAGCACGCACATTGATGCGACAGACTAAAATCGATCAAAATCATGATTGGATAGTGTTGTCGACAAGACCAAATTTGAGAGCAAGACGAATGAGGAATGTAGAAGAATGACTTGATGTTCGCAAATGATAAAAACCAAGTGCGTGACATAGGAGAAATGTTAATGCGATGCAAAAACCTAAAATAAGGCAATACGCAAATGTTAAAGTATGACTCCGCAAGCGTTGACCATTTTTAGGTGTCTATAGTTGTATATCACAGTCCACTGCTAAAGCTAAATATGTTGCAGTGTATATGAATTGTACCTAGGCAATCTGGATGAAACACATTTTGGAAGGATTCAAGTTAAAGATTATAGAGCTGGTAAAGATTTTATGTGATAAAAAAAGTGCAATAAATATCTCAAATAACCCAGTGTTGCATGCTAGAACCAAGCATATTGAGCTGAAATATCATTTCTTTAGGGAAAAAGTGTAGAGTAAAGATGTATTATTTGAGCATGTATCTACTAAGGAGAAGCTAGCAGATATCTTTACTAAACCTCTTCCTGAGACTACTTTTGAGTATCTTAGAGGTCAACTAGGGGTTGTGCCCCTACATGAGGTCAATTGAGCAGATGTGGAATACATCAGTCCCAGAGCTAATTGAAGAATATTGATGTAAGATTGGTGTAGAGTGGAGTTATTCCATAGGGGGAGCATCAAGTTATAGATTGTTGATGCAGAACAGTGAAGTATGACACTGGATATTTTAATTTCACTTTGGCATTGTTGTCAAAGGGAGAGAAAAACTATATGATTATGGAGAAGAATTGTATGATTGACTCAGTTGAAGGAGAGTACATGGTAAAATGTAAACTAGGATTCCTATACCTGTGAATATACATTACTCTTAATCATCATAATCAAGGGTCTTGATATTTGGATTGCCATCAATGCCAAAGGAGGAGATTCTTGGTATTTTATTGAAGATTGTATTGATGAACTATTGTGTTGTCATTGATGTCAACCAGTATGGGATGATTACTGGTAGAAGAGATGTATGTGCAACACTATTATGAAGGAATACAGGATGTGATATCTTGGATATCACCTTGTGTTACTAAACCCTAGTAAAGATGAGGAAGATGACCTCAAAGGCCATCAGTACACAAGCTAGTGCCTGACTTGTGTGAAGAGATGGAGAAGTGTTGTGAGCAGTTACTTTGGATGTAGAGGTAGAAGGTTATCTGAATCACTTCAACTCTGGGAAGAGCAGAATGAACTGGTACGCTATAAGCTTGCAGAACAACGGGACTCCCACCAAGTGAAGAAGCAATCATCATGCGAAGAAATTACTGACATTAAATATGCTCACATTAGCTCACAAGAAGAGCATTGCGGGATGCAGAAGATAAGGTGTTACTTAGTTTGGAGAGATAAGAATGAAGAAGTATGTGGAGATACCAGTATAGAGGGAATATGAAGTGTTTATCATCTTGACAAACCAGTTGAGATATGGTCAAAGCTAATCAAGGAAAAGGAAAGACTGAGTAGATGCAAATAGAGGAATCTGACCTTACTGAAAGAAGATGGAGCCCTAAGAAAGACTGATGATGTGGTGTCATCAAGAGTGGTAACCGGTATATGAGTCCATTTGTTGTATAAGCATGGTGAAGTAGCAAAAGATATCTTGGACGTATCTATCTAGAGACCGGTTTGAGTGTTCCATCGATAGTTCAAGATGACAGCAGATATGACAAGATAACCGATAGAATGGTTGAGACCAGAAGGGTTAGCAAACTGGCCGAAGTAAGGAACTGGTAGGGTGGTTGGTCGGTGATGTTACTTGGACTAACTTGAAGTGCCAAGATGGCACATAGTTGACATGGAGTCAACATAGCAAAGCCGCATTTGGATAAAGATGGAATGTACAATGATAAAGTTGTTGTAGGGTTGGTCAGCTTTAATGAAAGACTCCACAAATCATGGACTTGCTATAGAGAGATTGCAAGGGTTTGGGTCTGGAAGACAATGACGAGCCAACAAAGAGATATTAAGAAGACCAAAGTGATGAAGGAAACAACTTGACAGATCTTTCATGACTGACTGAAGGATTTTTCATGAGGGTAAAAAGCAATTCACCAGGAATGAAGGGCGTGATCGAGGAAATGCGATAATGACGAAGATATGCATTCAAATTTTAGAAAGATTAGATCATGCAAGATCTAATTGGATTTGGTTTGCGTAGAGGATGGTGAGGAAACCCTAACTGCCTGCGTTTTGAATTGGTGTTTGGTAGGAAATCTGGGCTATAAGTAAAAAGGCCTAAGAGATTGTTTGTGGCTGCTGAATAGAGAGAATATTGTATTATTGTGATGTTGTAGCCTTCTGCAAGTAAAGACAAGATCAGCCAAGTGCTCAATGAGCAAGAGAGGGAGAGTGAACCTGGTTGAAGCTTTCAACCAATTGGAGAGAAGAACCGGTAGTGACTACACCAGTAGAGTGTGAAACCGATGATGTGCAGAGAGTGAGGTGCAAATCCAACAAAGTAGCAGTAGGTGCAGGGTAGGAAGAAGAGTGAGTCGGTAGAAGAGAGAATTACTTCACTGACAGAGTAAGACATTTGATAAGGTTGCAAGATTCACTTGTGACATGATAATAACTTATATATTTGAAGTTTATATTATGAACACTGATTTGTAGCTCAGTGCAGGGGTTGGTGCTCCTTTGGGTTTTAGCCCATAAATCTATTAGGGGTTGTAGCTCCTTGGGTTGGTGCCCTAAAGTCAGGGGTTGTATCTTCTTGGGTTGGTGCCCTAAACTATGTAATTGTGTTTTACCATGAGGTTGGATAGGTTGGATTGGAGCAGTAGACTCCAGCAACATTGCTCACCAAGGTTTTTCCCATATTGGATTTTCCTCGTATATATTGGTGTTATGTGATGTCTCCTTGTGTGTGTGTGTGTATTTGATTTAGTTTCAATAATGTTGGTGTAAATAAATATTCATTTTGGATATTATTACACTTACTTAAGTTAACTTAGGATAATGCATCTCTTCGTAGTTTGGATTTGAGACACTTAGGGAAGTGTGCACATATGGATAGAGCTTGTAGGAGAAATTCCACCTTTTGTGGTCTTATTTTGTTGTTACACTCCACATTCGGTGGGTCATCCACCTCTTGTCGAATATTATATTATTTCTCCTACCTACCCTTAGTATTTCTTACCTACCCTTGTTTCTCATTGAGCCACATGTCATATTTGTGTGCTCATACATCCATATGGCCTTGCCTATATAAGCAAGCCTATATTCATTGTATTAAAAGAATCCAGTTGATCATTTTTGCATATTGATGAGAATACAGTTTTGTTCTTGTCATTCTATTGTCTCTCTATTTGTGCTTTCCATTGCCTCTTGATTTTGGCAAAATCCTACATGGTATCAGAGCTATTGGGGCTTCATTGATTGGTTTTTGGAGACGTCGTGGAAGGCTTCTATTTTCAGATTTGGGGATCTTCATTTTTTGGGGGTGTCATACAGTGATTTGGACATCACCATTGAATCTGGGAGGCCGTTTCCATAAATTTTGACTATAAAGTCGACCTATTTTGGTGAGAAATTTTTTTTCCCCATTTTGGCTATTATCGTACGGATTTCGAAAAAAAATTTCGAAAAAAAATAAAAAATAAAAAATAAAAAAAAAATTCTTTTTGGATTGTTTGGGGGTCTGCAGACACCCCTGTACCTTGCGTGTCCCGCAGCTTGCAGGTCATACCCGGCTGCAGCGCTTGCAGCGCCTGCAGGCCTGTACTCCTCCGTAGCCCCCCGCCACCGCCGCCGGCCGTCCCGTCCTCCCGGCTTCCACTGCACCCCGCTTGCTATCGTCACCGTCGTCGGCCACCTTGCTCCCGCCACCGGCTTCCCTTAGCTCTCGGCCACTGGTCTCCAGCCCTCCGACGCCTCGGCTCCCGACTGCCAAAAACCTCCGGCAACGCCTTCTCTCTGCCGGTGCTACAAATTAGGCAGAAACCACTCCCGCCACGTGGCAGGAGGCCACTGGCCCATGGTCAAAACTGTACACCTGTATAGTGCCATGTCAGATCCATACACCCTGTCAGCCGTACTGCACAGTCACCTGCACAGTCATCTGCCCAGTCAGCAGTCCATACAGTACGGACGCCCAATCAGCAAGGAGGCAAAGTTCTCACAATGGTCATACGGCCGTAAAATTTAACACACTAAACTACTGAAGTCAGCACCACATCAACAACTTTTTGAATTTTTTTTGACCCCTCTCCATTGGGCTTTTCAGTTTTGCAGTCCAACTTTGAAAGGCCATATCTTGCTCATTTTTTATTCTTTTTTGGTGCAATTTTTTTTGAAATGGGCTAAAATTTTGTGATCTTTGCAGTGGTGGGGTTATTTTCTAATTTTGGTGCACAAGTGTTTTAGAATTTGTGGATTCTCTCAGCTATACCTGTCCAATCCTCAATTCTGCAACTTCAAAGGCCTCATTTGAGCTCATACGACCTCCTTTTCAGGTACCATTGTTTTTTAAAGTGCATGTTTTTTTGTCTAGTTTCATAATCTATGATCAGATTTTAGAGATTTTGAGTGGAAATTGTACTTTCAGATATTGGTCTTATTTGGCCTATTAGGTACTTATAAATTGCTTGGACCTTAGTTAGATCTCTTGCATTATCAGTTTGAGTCTCTTTTGGCCTTATTGAGGCAGTTGTAAAATTGTAATCAGAAGTCTACTTTGCTATTTTTTGCAAGTGGCCCATTGTATATGCACTAATTATAAAGTGCCAAAATCATCACTTTTGGGGGGGGGTTCTTTGATTGAGTGAATTTTGGGGGGTGTCTTGTGTGATTGTGCCTCTCTTTGTGCTCTTTCCATTTTTTTTGCAATGAGTTCTAATAAATTTCTACCTTTAACTACACATAATTATGCATCATGGAAAATTAAAGTATGGAGTAAATTAATGGAAAAGGGTCTCACACATTACATAGATGGAACAATAACAACACCACCTAGTCCTAAGGCTGATCCAAATGCTCAATTAGAATGGCTCACAAATAATTGCATGGCTCTTGGAACTTTATGCAAGTATGTATCAGATGACCTCATTTTTCACATTGAGAAGTGTAAAACAATCAAAGAGGCTTGGGATATGTTTCAGAAATTGTATGGTCAAGTTGATGAAATCAGAGGTTATCAGATTGACAATGAGCTCACCAACTTGGATCCCAAGAGTTTTGATACAATCCAAGATTATGTCACCAAAGCAAATGAGCTAAGAGCAAAGCTTAAGGATTGTGGAATTGACAAAAAGGATGCTCAGTTGATATTCAACTTGTTGGACAAGCTTGCACCAAAATATGCAGCATTTGTGTCTAGCTTCCAAACTCATCGTTTGAAAGTGGGGAGTTCTTATGTTATGCCTTCATTTGATGCTTTCACATAAATTTTAATATTGGAACAATCTAAGTTGTTGAACATGGGGTTTCTCAAGTCTTCAAAGTCCAAGGCTTTGGTGGCTAATCAAGGGAATCAAGGAAGTCAAGGCAAAGATTCCAACAAGAAGAAGAAGCAATCTAAGTCTAAGCCACACAAGGAAAAAGGACAATCATCCTCTCCATCACAAGGCAATTTTTCATCCTCTTCCAAGAAGGGGACACCACCTAAGAAGGATAAACCAACTTGTGCATATTGCAAGAAGTATGGTCATGATGAGCATCGATGCCATGCAAAGTAAGTTGATGAGTTAACCAATCTTCTTAAGAGAAACAACATCAACTTGCCATCCACCTACACAAAGAAGGATTCATCTCCTTCCTCTTCCTCATAGTCTAAGGGAAAAGGGCAAGCATTTGTGGCTACAAAAGGTTCTTCACAGCAATGGATACTTGACTCGGGTGCCTCATATCACATGGGTTCTACAAAGGAGCAGTTTTCTTCATTGGAGCCATCTAAGGTACCTCACATTTACATAGGTGATGATACACAAGTAGAGGTTGAAGGGAAAGGTTTAGTTCACATGGATGATGGAACATTTGAGAATGTTCTCTATGTTCCTAGCTTGTCTACCAACCTTCTCTCCATCTACCAAATCACTCACTATGGGAATGGGAAAAAGGTTGAGTTTACACCAGATTCAGTTGTGGTAAAGGAACTTGATGATGATGCCTTAGTAGCAGTGGGACAAGTCAATGACAACTCAAGGCTTTATTCATTCTCCCACTTTGTGCCAAGTTCACCTTCTAGGGCCTTTCTTACTCATTCAAATTCAAAAAGTAAGCTATGGCATGAGCAGTTTGGTCACCTCAACTACCGTTATCTTTAGTAGCTAAGCACTAAAGACATGGTCACAGGTCTACCTCGAATCAGTTTTTCAGAGGGTGTATGTTCAGGATGTTCCATGGGTAAGCATCCCAAAGAGAAGTTTGATAAAGGGAAAACTTGGAGAGCTTTCGAAGTTCTTCAGCTTGTTCACAGCGATGTAGCAGGTCCATTTCTAGCACCTTCATTTAGTAAGGCCTGCTATGTTCTTACCTTCATTGATGAATACTCCCGCTTCACTTGGGTCTACTTTCTCATTCATAAGAGTGAAGTATTTGACAGATTTCAGGACTTCAAGACTCGTGTGGAGAAGCAATCAGGGAAAGTGGTCAAGATTCTTCACATAGATAATGGAAGGGAATATGTGAACAAGAGACTTGAGGATTTTTGTACATTTGAGGGGATTGATCTTCAGCATTCTATTGCATACACTCCATAGCAGAACAGGGTTACAGAACGCAAGAATAGAACTCTTAAAGAAATGGCTAGCTGTATGATACATGCATGTTCACTTGATCCCGCCTTTTGGGCAGAGTCTATCAGTTGTGCCACACACATCCAGAATCGGATTCCTCAGAAAGCTTTGCAAGGTATTACTCCTTTTGAAGCTTGGGCTGGTAGGAAACCGATTGTGAGACATTTCAGAGTCTTTGGGTGTCTGGTATGGGCTTGCATACCTCTATAGAAATGCAAGGCATTGGAACCTCAGAGTCAACCTTGCATATTTGTTGGATATCCTAAGGGTGTTAAGGCATACAGATTGATGGATCCAGAGACACATGAGGTGTTCATTGAGAGGAGTGTTCACTTTGAGGAAAGCTCTCCTAGCTTAGCCTCTCTACCTCCTCCACCTTCCTCCATTGTGGATAGTGATGTTAGTGATTTAGATGATGAGACTCCTTCAACTCTGACTAATAGGGTTACACCTCCGTAGGGTCCACTTGAAGTTGAGGAGCCTCATTCTCCACCTCCACCTAGACCTCATTGGGCTCGACAGACACTTGAGTCTGTGGGTTCTCTTGTTGGGGATCCTACAAATACACGGAGAACTCGATCACAACATCAGGATCTTCCACATGCATTCATTGCTACCGCTTCCGATCCACAGACATTTAGGGAAGCATCAGGGGTTCCTGAGTGGGACCAAGATATTGAGGAAGAGTATAGTTCCTTGATGAAGAACAACACATGGGATTTAGTCCATCTCCCTAAGGGGAGAAAGATGGTTCGATGTAAGTGGATCTATCAGAAAAAGTTTGCAGCAGATGGTAGTGTGGATAAGTATAAGGCTCGGTTTGTTGTGAAAATTTTCTCGCAGGTTGCAGGTGTTGACTATATTGAGACCTTTGCACCTGTAGCCAAGATGAACTCCATTCGTTTGACACTTGCTATTGCTGTAGCTCATGGTTGGGTTTTAAACCAGATGGATGTGAAGAGTGCTTTTCTTCATGGTGATCTTGATGAGGAGATTTATATGGAGCAGCCACAGGGTTTCATCCAAGATACTTCCTTGGTTTGTAGACTAAGGAAATCTCTCTATGGCCTTAAGAAGGCCCCCAAGGCTTGGTATGCCAAGATGGATTCCTTTCTTCTCTCCATAGGGTTCACTAGGTGTCATTCCGATCTGAATGTCTGCATTTTGTGACAGGATGACTCTCACTTGATACTTGTGCTCTATGTTGATGACTTGATCATTACAAGGAGTACTTCATCCATCATTAGTAGGGTCAAATCTACTTTACATGACAGAGTTGCTATGACTGACTTGGGTCTTTTGCACTACTTTCTTGGGATAGAGATTTCATAGTCACCTTCCGGGATTACACTATCATAGCCCAAGTATGCTCTTGATCTACTTGCACGCTTTCATATGGTTGATTGTAAGCCTGCACTGACTCCCTTTCTTTCAAGAGTCAAGCTTGAGGCTTAGTGTTCTTCTCCACTAGTTGATGCCACTTTGTATCATCAGCTTGTGGGTAGTCTCATCTACTTGACTCATACACGCCCTGATATTTCATTTGCAGTTGGCATGGTTTCCCGCTTCATGCAAGAACCACATGAGCTTCATTGGAAAGCCACCAAATGCATCCTTCATTACATCTAGGGTACACATCACTATGGGATTCACTATGCAGCAAGCATAGGACTTCGCTTGGTTGGTTACACAGACTCCGATTGGGCTAGCAATCTTGATGATCGTAAGTCTACTTCTGGTTATAGTTTTCACCTTGGTTCGGGCCCCATTTGTTGGCAGAGAAAGAAGCAACATGTTATTGCTCTCTCTTCGAATGAGGCTGAGTATCGAGGCACTGTTAACGTAGCAACTGAGACCATTTGGCTCCAGCAGATTCTCACAGAGTTTGGATTCACCTCTCCATGGCCGACAGTTCTACATTGCGACAATTAGAGTGCTATTGCAATCTCGAAGAATCCGGTCTAGCACCAGTGGACCAAACACATCGAGATTCATATGCACTATATCTGAGAGCTCATCCAGGAGTAGGTCATTGATTTGTAGTATTGTCCTATAGCAGAGCAGGTTGCTGACATATTCACCAAACCTTTTACCAAGAGTAAGTTCTAGTAGTTGCGAGCTCTCTTGGGGGTGCAGGATGTGTCATTGGGGGGGTCAGCTGACTTCTCCTTCCTCTCTTATGGGGGGTACTTTCTCCTCTTTGAGGTTTTTTCCTTCTTTGAGAGTCTTTTGTACATTCATCTCTCTTTTGGGGGGGAGTTTTTTTCCCACTGGGTTTTCTCCCTTTCTCCGTTTGTGAGAGATTGCATTGCATGGTTTTGCTTGCATTTGCATATTGTACATGGGTACCTATCATGGCCTAGTAGCCGGGACCCATCTTGCATTGTTGACTTCAGTCTTCATTCCACTAAGTTGCACTTAAGGGGGGTTGTTGGTGTAAATAAATATTCATTTTGGATATTATTAGACTTACTTAAGTTAACTTAGGATAATGCATCTCTTCGTAGTTTGGATTTGAGACACTTAGGGAAGTGTGCACATAGGGATAGAGCTTGTAGGAGAAATTTCACCTTTTGTGGTCTTATTTTGCTGTTACACTCCACATTCGGTGGGTCATCCACCTCTTGTGGAATATTATATTATTTCTCCTACCTACCCTTAGTATTTCTTACCTACCCTTGTTTCTCATTGAGCCACATGTCATATTTGTGTGCTCATACATCCATATGGCCTTGCCTATATAAGCAGGCCTATATTCATTGTATTAAAAGAATCCAGTTGATCATTTTTGCATATTGATGAGAATACAGTTTTGTTTTTGTCATTCTATTGTCTCTCTATTTGTGCTTTCCATTGCCTCTTGATCTTGGCAAAATCCTACAAATAATAACTGGTAAATCTGCTTTGTGCTTGATTCACAAACTGGTGTCACCCTTAAAGTAAAGACAAAATAAAAGTTTTGAGAACCACTGATTCACCCCCTCCTCCTCTCAATGGTACATTGTGTCTAACAATTGGTATCAGTGCGTAGGTTCCTAGTTAGAAGAGTGTTCTCGAACTTGGGTAGATTCTATCCTAAGGACATAATGGTTTGTTCAGTGTCTACTTCTACTCCAGTATTTGATGGTTCATTTTTTTCTATATGGAGTTGCAAAATGGAAGTCTTCTTATCCTCTTTAGGGTTCAATGTATGGATGTCAGTAGTTGATGTTTTCCTTATAAAGATTAGTTTTCCTACTGGATGTGTAGAAGAAAGAAGAAACCAGTGCAATGAAGAAGCCATGAAGGCTATTTTTAGTGCACTCATCAGTGATGTCTTTTCATAGGTTGATAGGTGTAAGACAACAAAGAGCTTATGGGAGATTGAAGAAGCTCTATGGAAATTAACCCTCAATAGTAGATCCTTCATTTGAAGGAGATATGAGAAATACATCTCATATTTATTTGGATGAGGAAGATGGTGCTTCTAGCAGCCACTGTTGTGAAGAAGATGGTGCTCAACTTCTGGTGGCCCAAGAATCTGAAAGTGGCTGGGCAACCACCTCTCCTCAACAAGATAAGTTGAGTAGTGATGATGATGAAGAGGAAGACATGGTAGAAATATCTAGCCATCATGATCCTCATGATAATGAGGAGGAAGAAGAAGTTGACCTTGAAGGAGAGCTTGTAAATACACTTGAAGAACTCAATAGAGTTAAAAGAGAATACAAGCTATTAAAAAATGTTGCTATTGTGGAATAGAACCAGTTGGTCAAATCCCTTGAAGAGTCAGAGAAATGCATCTTAGAGTTGATGACTCAGGCAAAAGACATCAAGGTATGCTAGTGTTAAGATCTATCCTCTCAGCTAGAAATAAGAAACAAAAAACTTTAGTGGTTGGTTGAAGAAAACAAAGAACATACCTCTCCAATTAGGAGTGATCCTCTAAAAGAGATTGACCTAACCACAACTGGTGTGGAATTGTAGACAAAAGAGAAGATCAATGTTGCAAGAAGGTATTCTCATACAGATCCTACAAGTAAGGGGAAGATGGGAAAACAAACTCTCACCAGAAGCAGAAAGATGAGGAAGCAGCAAAGGAGACCCTCCACCGACAGAGGGAAAAGAAATGCTACCACCCATAGGGAGAGGCAAGTGTGGGAGAATAAGAAGAGATCAAACAAAAGAGTTTCTTAGAATGGACAACCTTGGGCCTCTTCTCAAAAAGGAAAAGATGGGGATGCAAGATCGGCAAGATTCTCTCATGCATGACAAAACAAATATGTAAGTCATATGCCATCTTTTACTATTTAATGCTTTACATGTAATGTTTATGGCCATAAGGTAAGGGAGTTTAGAATGAGATCTAGAAAGGACAAGGTAGGATCTCATAGAAAACATGCTGATAGGAAGAATGTATCCAGAAGAAGATACATGCATGTTCCTTCTCCCAGTTATGCAAAGATTAGTTGTCATAAATACAATGGATCAGGCCACAAAGAGCTTGAGTGTAGGAAGAGGAATTTGCAGCTACATAGAGGCCAGCAAAATGGCCATGCTATGTGGAAATGTGAAAATAGAGCATATGGAAGGCAGAGATCTACACGAAACTAGAGGAGATATGTCCATGTAGGAGGAAGAGGTCTACTAGTTCCTGTTGCTAGTCAAAGTAGCATGAACAAGAGGAGATGGTCAAACCGATATGATAGAATATTCCCCAATCATGAATTCAGGATGGAGTTATGTGTTACAATAGCACCACTTTTGGCTGTAATGCAAGGTTGGGAAGTGGAAGGACCCATCAGCAGAAGAAGGAAATACCTACTCCCAAGTCTGAAAATGGGAAGAGTGAGATCAAGTAGGTATGGAGGAAAAGGACCATGGATCGACACTGTGCATTCAAGGCATAGGTGATATCTCCTAAGGCCTAAGGGAGATGCAGGATCTTAGGGGGAGTAGCACTTTGAATGTATCACTCAGCCCCCCTTTGTGAAGAAGGCAATATGGAAAAATCATGTTGTTGCCGATATAAAGGAAGAAGATGACAAGAGTGTGTAGGTGTCTCCTTGACTACACACCTACAAATTAGTGATGGATCACCATTACATATGTCAAGATGTAATGGTTAACAATCGGTATCAAGTGTTAACTGACATATGCAGTATGTTACCAGTATGACTGCTAATAGGTACTTGTAGGTTATGTGAGACAATGAAGTTGGAAATTCATTGCATTAGCCCCAGTAGCTTGGAATGTGGAGTTCGTGTCTAAGGTGGTATTGGAAAATACCTAAGTGACATATGATTGGCCCAATTATTTATCATGTAGGCTTGCATACTTTTGGGCTATTTGTTTTCTATTCTTGGCATGATGGTAACATTATCTAACATTGTGTAAGTCTAGGATCATGTCATAAGTTGTGTTGGACAAAATGGAGTTGATGGATCATCTAATGATCTCATATGAATAGCTAAACTGGTATATGGTGAAGATTGGAGTCCCGGTACTGTACCTGTTTGGAAATAAGAACTTAGAGATGTAAGGCTCAGGGGGAGTTCAAGTGCTCATGATGAAGAGCTAGGCTACTTGAACTAATAAGAATGTTGACTGCCCAAACTGAAGGAGATGGGATTTGCAAAGGTGTTGTAGGTTGACCGACAGAAGAGCAATATTCACTGACACATCAACAATTGGTATCAGTCCTTCTTGACTTTGGACTCTCTCACTCAATTGGTGTTAGTTGATGGTTAAGTTCCCCATCTCAAGTACCATGACTTGAGAAGATGTAACAGCTGGTGACTAGATAACAAGTGGTATCTAAGAAAGTGTTTCATCCAATGAAGATAAAGGGGGAGAAAATATTATATCAGTAACTGGTGGATACAAAGAAAAACAATATCCCGACAGTGCCCTTTGTCATTGTGTCAAAGGGGGAGAAGAATTTTGTAGTATGTCAGATACTACAAATGTTGACATCAATGCCAAAGGGGGAGATTGTTGGCATTGTGTTGTCGTTGATGTCAATCGGTATGGGATGATTACTGGTAGAAGAGATGTATGTGCAACACTGTTATGAAGGAGTACAGGATGTGATATTTTGGATATCACCTTGTGTTACTAAACACCGGTAAAGGTAAGGAAGATGACCTCAAAGGCCATCAATACACAAGCTAGTGCCTGACTTGTGTGAAGAGATGGAAAACTGTTGTGAGAGGTTACTTGGGATGTAGAGGAAGAAGGTTATCTAAATCACTTCAACTTTGGGAAGAGAAGATTGAACCAGTACGTTGTAAGGTTTCAGAACAATAGGACTCCCATCGAGTGAAGAATCAGTCATCATGCGAAGCAATGATTGACAGTAAATATGCTCACATCAGCTCACATGAAGAGCATTATAGGATGCAGAAGATAAGGTGTTACTCCATTAAGTAACTAGAGCTTATCTCCTATTATGCATTGAGTGCATCTTAGTCTGGAGAGATAAGAATGAAGAGGTATGTGGGACTCCCACCGGGTGAAGAAGCAATCACCATGCGAAGCAATGACTCAGAATAAATATGCTCACATCAGCTCACATGAAGAGCATTGTAGAATGCAGAAGATAAGGTGTTACTCCATTAAGTAGAGCTTATCTCCTATTATGCATTGAGTGCATCTTAGTTTGGAGAGATAAGAATGAAGAGGTATGTGGAGATACTAGTATAGAGGGAGTATGAAGTGTTTGTCATCTTGACAAACTGGTTGAGATATGGTCAAAGCTAATCAGGGAAAAGGCAAGGCTGAGTAGATGCAAATAGAGGAATCTAACCTGACTGAAAGAAGATGGAGCCCTAAGAAAGACTGATGACATGGTGTCATCAGGAGTGGTAACTGGTATATGAGTCCATCTTTTGTATAAGCATGGTGAATTAGCATAAGATATCCTTGACGTATCTACCTAGAGACCGATTTGAGAGTTCCCTTGATAGTTCAAGATGAGAGTAGATATGACAAGATAACCGGTAGAATGGTTGAGACTGGAAGGGTTAGCAAACCAGACAAAGTAAGGAATGAGTAGGGTGGTTGGTCGGTGATCTTACTTGGACCAACTTGAAGTGCCAAGCTAGTAGATAGTCAACATGGAGTCAACATGGTAAACCCGCGGTTGGAAAAAGATGGAATGTACAACGATAAGGTTGTTGTAGTGTTGGTCAACTTTAATGAAAGACTCCACAAATCACAGACTTGTTGCAGTGCGATTGCAGGGGTTTGGGGCTCGAGGTTTGGAAGACAACTACGATATAGCTAAGATATATTGAGAAGATCAAAGTGATGAAGGAAATAGCCCGATAGATCTTTCATGATTGACCAAAGGATTTTTTGTGAGGGTAAAAAGCAATTCACCAAGAATGAAGGGCATGATCAAGGAAATGTGACTATGGCAGAGATATGCATTCAGATGTCAAAAAGATCAAATCATACAAGATCTAATTGGATTTGGTTTGCCTCAAGGATGGTGAGGAAAGCCTAACCGCCTGAGTTTTGAATTGGCGTTTGGTGGGAAATCTGGGTTATAAGTAAAAAGGCCTAAGAGATTGTTTGTGGTTGCTGAATAGAGAGAATATTGTATTATTGCAAAGTTGTAGACTTCTGCAAGTAAAGACAAGATCAGCCAACTGCTCAATAAGAAAGAGAGGGAGAGTGAACCTGGTTGAAGCTTTCAACCGGTTGGAGAGAAGAACCAGTAGTGACTACACCAGCAGAGTGTGAAATCGGTGATGTGTAGAGAGTGAGGTGAAAATCCTACAGAGTTGCAGCAGGTACAGAGCAGGAAGAAGAGTGAGTCGGTAGAAGAAAGAAGTACTTCACCAATAGAGTAAGACATTTGATAGGGTTGCAAGATTTATTTGTAACATGATAAGAACTTATGTATTTGAAGTTTTCATTATGAACACTGAGTTTTAGCTTGGTGCAGGGGTTGGTGCTCTTTTGGGTTGTAGCCCATAAATTTGTTAGGGGTTGTAGCTCCTTGGGTTGGTGGCCTAAAGTTAGGGGTTGTAGCTCCTTGGGTTGGCTCCCTAAACTATGTAAATGTGTTTTACCGTGAGGTTGGATTCAAGCAGTAGACTCTAGCAACATTTTTCACCAAGATTTTTCCCACATTGGGTTTTCCTCATATATACTGGTGTTGTGTGATGTCTCCTTGTGTGTGTGTGTGTATTTGAGTTAGTTTCAATACTAACCGGTAAACCTACTTTTTGCTTGATTCACAAACTGGTGTCACCCTCAAGGTAAAGCCAAAAGAAAAGTTTTGAGAACCACTGATTCACCCCCTCCCCCTCTCAGGTGTACATTGTGTCTAATAGTCATTTATGTCAATTGTAACTGGCATATGATGTTGTAATGATGTTGTTTTGCAACTGATAGCTGAGCTAAGTGAAGGAAATCAGTATTACTTGAGAAGAAGTGAGATCAACCAATAACCCTACATGCTGATGTGCCAAACCCTAACTGATGAAGCTTGGTGAATCGGTTATATCATTTTATGATCAAATGGTGAATGGTAATGATTATGCCATGTATTCATGTTATATGTGAAGAGTTTGAAATGGCTTTTGGTGCGTAGAGATAATGGTTTTATCTTGGGAATGAGCAAGTACTTTGCATGAAGAGGAACACCCATGATGAGTTATAGGAATTGATGAAGTGGTGATCAAGGTTTGGTCAAGGTTGTCTTGAGCAATGTGCAATGATTGTTATGTAATCCAGTGATCATACTTGAACCGATTTGGTTGTAATCTCTATGAGATCTTAGGTTTGTGATGTGTTACCCACCTATTGTTTTTCTTATAAGGTCAATGAGTTGTTTAGTTGTAGTGTTGGAAATTTTGGTTAAGTGTTAGTATGATTGGTTACCAAACCAGAAGGTGTATCTGTAGTATGTGTGAAGGTAGATAGGAGCATGAAAAGGATTTGATCAAGAAGAGTAGTACTATTTACTAGATCAACAAACCCATGTTGTTCTTTAACAATTACAATAATCAAATCCCTTAATTGGGTAAGCTTTAACAAGCTTAGTGCTATGTAAATCCTCTGACCAAGTGATCCATTAGCTTGGATTTCAAATCCTCTACCGAGGTTACTCCTAATAGGGTATTTCTTCTAACAGAGCATTATAGTCAATCCCTTAATCGGGTGGTTCCTAACAGGATTTGTTCTTAACATGATTTTTTGTAAAGCTTTAACAAGCTTGGCTCCTAACACAGCGAATGTCAAAAGAGTTCAAAATACTTGTGGGTATTCATCCCCATCGTGGTTTTTCCCATTTGGATTTCCACATCAAAAATCATTGTGTCAAGTGGTGAATGGTTTTTATGGTTATGTTTGATATGGTTAATTTGCTTAAGTATTAAATCCACTTAGATATGATAATATGACCAGCAGTAATCTGAAATGTGCTTTTACTATTGTTAGTAAAGTATATTAATATTTTTTTTAAATGATTTGAGAGTTTCAAATCTGTTATACTATTATTTTGTTATGATAGTCAACTGGTATACTTGACAGTGATATTGCAGTTTGTAGTTTAGTGTTTGAACTGGAATTAGTTTTGAGATTGACTTGTGAGATTGTTTTTGAGTTTGGTGAAAGTTTTGTCAGTTTTCTATCTACTGATTCACCTCCCCCCCCTCTCAATAGTTGTCTGGATCTTTATTGATTCATCATACCATCATAGGATATTAAACCTCCAACAAAAAATGTACATATAGAAGAGGCTGAGGTTGAGCAGGTTACTGCACCAAGTGGCGAAGCCACCAGTGCCAGTCAATAGGTTGGAAAGTCTACTCATTCATTGTTGGCACTTGGCTCATCTGGTCAAGATGATTTTGGACAGAGGAATATTGAGCAACCAATTATTTTTTAATTGATGTTTGTTGCATCTTATAAGCTAAGGAAGGAAGGATCAAAAGATAGGCAAGTCATTGAGTAGGCCATTCCAATTCTGCAACAACTAGTTCTAGGATACACTAGTCCAGTAGCTAGCCACTCTGGTAAGCTTAAGAGTTTGACTGAACACATTGCAAAAGAGTTTCAAACTCTTCAACAAATATCAAACCGGTAGTTAATAGAGAGGTACAATGCAACTAGGAAGGTCACTTGTGACAATATGATCACATCAGGAAAGGTCAAGATGACAGAGGAACTAACAAAGATTGATGAGGCTCTTAATCAATGCAGTTATATATATAGGTCTTGTACTAACACTAGAAAACTTACAGCTAACCTGAAGGTAAAAATAAAAGAGGGAAAGGCTCGGTTGGAACTTCTAGCTAACAATTTTGTTGGTTCTATTGATGGTCAAATTTTGGGTTATAAAATCAAAGTTATCAGCCTTGGAGAAAGATATGGACAGATTAATCCGGTGAGAAAGGGAATTGAAAGGATTGGTTAGTCCCCGGTTGAACACTTTGTTACTCCATAAGAGGGAAAGTATAGAATTGATGAATAAACCCACACTAGAAGATCTAACAAAAGAAGAACTACATGCATACATTCTTAATGGGTTTGTATCTCTTTTGGGAACATTGAAAACTAGTTGGGATACTTAGGACTTTTTAAGGGTGCTTACCCAGATATATTCATGTACATCTAGATCCAGTAAACACATTTTAATTTCAATCTTTCATTCATTTTCCCCAGCCTTTATCATTGATCTAAAAGGGGGAGAGGTTAATGTGAAATTTTTAAGAGACATAAGAAGTAATGTATAGCTTAGTGGGAGAAGGGTCAGTTTTGGTCATCGGTTTTGGAAGGAACCAGGACAACACTTCAGCGATCCATTTTTTCACATGAGTGTTGCCATCAATGCCAAAGTGGGAGATTGATGGAAATTGACACTCATCTAGCTTAGTTGTGTTTTTATTGATGGCAACACACATCATTTTGGGTTGGATACTTAACTGGTACTCACTGATATTCATGATTCAACAACCGACATTCAGGGAAACCGACAAACTAGGAACCAGTATATGAGCCTGGCATAGGAGATTGATTTGGTATGTTTACACTAGAATGATCAGCGACATCGGTTACAAAGTTTACTGAATTTGTTTCTATCTAGGTTGACATGTAAATAAATTGTAATATATTTCTAAGCCAACATAAGACATTTATGTTTATGGTTGGGAAGGGCATTTAAGTCAGTACGGTTAGGTTATTTTGAATATATAGTGATATGATATTGTGTGAGCAATGTTGATCAACTAAATGCGATAATATTCTATACTTGATCTTGGTTATTAGTTTAGAGGTTTGGGATGTGAACTAAGTTATTGGTAAAGGAGGACACAGTGAAAACCGGTATAGACAGTGCTTGAACCAAAACTCATCCAACATAGTAGATGACTCCAAACTGGTTGGAACTCCTATGGTGACTGGTTGTAAATTTTCTAAGAATGATGAATCTCCTAAAGCTAATCAGACAAATACTTGAAGATGAAATGCAAAAACATAAAATAAACAACCACAAGATCATAACACTAGATTTTTACGTGGAAACCCAAATGGAAAAAACCACAGTGGGATTTGAACCCACAATATTATTCCACTATGGCCAGTAGCAAAACAATATTACAATATGGGAATGCACATGAATTCAGACATACTTCCTAGAGCTCACTACTCAATTACAATAACTCGGAAGGATAAAACCCTGATTAAAGTCTCACTAACTAAAAACATAGTTCCCGTGATGAATTTATAATGAATAAACTTTGAAATAGCATCTACAATGCCTGGATGAGTTATGGTTGAGTGCTAAATATACTAACTAGATAACCTTCTCTGTTCTACTCTATTTTGTCATGTTCTCTATCTCTATCAGCTACCAGATCAATAATGCACATGTGAGACTATGCCAAAATAGATTCTCGATCACCTCTCACTTGCATACAATTGCATCATTCACCAAAAAGATCATCCACACCAAACTATTATACCAACAATCATAGAATAGGTCATACATCATGTCGGTCTGCTAGTGTAACATGTAGTCACATGTTAGCTTGATTGGATCAAAAAGGATAAGTGTGGATCACCAAAACAATAATAGAATGATGTGTTTAAGTTGACTCAATCAACAAAAACCTGATTCAATGCACTGCAATCATTGAAAAGCTTCCAGACCCAAAAAATGCTCTATTCATCTTGAAATATTGGTTAATCAACTACCAATTAACACCTGCTTCTAGATACAAAGAATTATGATTATTGGATTGAATCTCCATGAAGAGTTACCATAAATGACAACCCTAAACAATAATTAGCTACCAAAAACCACTGGATGAGTGTCAATTGCCAACATTATATGTAATTATGTTTCATTTGTATTTGGATAATGAAATTATGCTATGTTGACCTATGGATTGTGTTATCACTATTTAAAAAATGGGTTTTCCTTTCCCATAGTTGGCTAGGTTTTTGAAAATTTTGAGAAAGACACACTATCAATTGCTTCAGGTCTGTGTTGGGTCTTAAGGGTTTAGGGTTTTTAATTTTAAATCGCTCAATGTCTGATAAAAAACCCTCTGGTTTCTATTCCTTCATTACTTTATCCACTTATGTAATGGGTCTCAAGGTCGTAAGAGGTGTCCCCCCTTGTCATTTGCCTAGGCGGTTGTCGAATTAACTGTAAAAATTTATGCCTTATGTCTTTTCTTCCTAATGTTGTTGGGCCGAGTAAGTTGTGCATAGCTCTCAAGTGGATCTATGGTTTTCACTATTTCGCTAGGTGAAGTTGCACATGGTTTAAAACCCGCGAAATGGTGAAAGGGAAAAGCATTCTAAATGGTGCACATTTGGTCCAGTTTAAAGAGGCTTCATCACGTCCAAGATCCAATGGCTGGTGTTATTTCACAGCCTGAACTTTCAAGTGAAATACCTTTCACGAAATGGCAAAAGTGTCTGGTGGAACCCTGTAGAAAAGACTTTCTAAGCGACTAAATGGTAATCAAGTCCAATCTGATCCGATGGTTCGCGCTGTTTCGCAGGATGAAGATGCTCGACAGTTAGCTTTCACGAAGTAGCAAAATAACATGGCACTCCAAGAAGATGGTCCAGCTAGTCGAGAGGATGAGTAAGATGATGGCACATGGCAGAGGCCACAATAGTTAGCAAGGCAGGTCTAAGGGTTAAAAGGTGGGTCCCAGAGGTGAGTCATGTCGCAGAAAAGAAGTGACCTGGTAGATATAGGTGGCAAGGATGAGGTGGAACCCAGTATTCTCTCTCAGCAAATGAAAGACTGACATATCAGTTTGAAAGTGACTATATGCCAAGTGAATGGAGTTGAGTCAGAGGGCCCACGTCTGCCGAATTCAGTAAGTTGATAAGCATCGAGCAAGTAAAAAATAATCTAACGCCCCACGTGAGTTTGCAATGGTAAAGTGCTCATGTTTTATGCCCTGCGAAATGGCAAAAAGGTTTTTCGGCCCCAAAGATAGATAAAGCATGAGGTTACAAGAGGATCAACTCCATTTTGATCCAAGGGCTTGCGTTGTTTCGTGATTGTGAACCAACCAAAGGATATGCTTCACGAAATAGAAAAAAGAAGAGAAGGTATCCAGGTGTCATGCTAGATGGTGACGTGTCCATGGACACATGGTTTTAGAAGAAGTTGAGGGCTTGCCAAGGTGTAACTGGCGGTATAAGGGAGAGAGACATGACTGACGCTGAACTAGGCTTGAACGGTTTTCTAAAGCTAATGGTTGAGTGCCACGTGGTAGTCAGTAACCAATTAAAAGGTGGCATAAGTAAATCAAGAATAAAGGTCTCCCTTAAAGGATGGTCATCTTTGAATTGATCCAACGCTTCGCGTTGTTTTGTGGCCCGAAGTTGAAAGATGTTTAAGCTTTGCAAAATAGCAAAAGACCACTAGCAGTGAAGGTAAAGGCATGGTTAATGAAGAAGTCAATGGTTTTGGTAAGAGTTAAACGCCAAGCAATTAGAGTTCCATCTAACACCTGGAGTGGCTTCATGAAGGAGAAGTGCTCAAAGGATAAAGCCTGTGAAATGGCAAAAAGGAGGTAGGGCCCAGCGCGAAGGCAAGGCTGTTAAGTCAGTGTAAAGGCTAATTAAGTTTTCTTTGATCGGACAGTTGGCGTGATTTCGTTTAATGAAACTGCTCGAAAGTTATGCTCTGTCAAATAGCGAAAGAGCGAAAGGAAAGAATATGCAGGAATGTTGTGACCTGTTGGAGCGAAAATTTTGAATTCTCTCATGAATTCAATTCTGAAGGGACGACCAAAGCATGTAGTATCAATGTCATAGTTAAGAGCCTGGGTACCATATATGATCTCCTATTAACCGGATGAAGGTATCGTTCTAAAGAATTATTGCAGAGGAGCAGATACAGAGCTATTTTCTTCAAATATAGAGCAAGTCAATTCAGTTGTAGAGCGGATTCCTTCGAGCTAAATTAGGTTTTCTTGTACTTTTGTGTGGTAATTCCCTAGTAGTGTGTCTTAATTGAGGTCTTTATTTGTTATAGAACCAGTTGGGGGTAATAGTGTAATTGCTTGCATATCTTAAAATGGCACCTAGGAGAGAGTTCTCAAGGATATTCAATTATCAGGAAAGGGCCATTTGTGATTATTTTCTTGAGCAGTTGACGTTGTCAACTAATCAGGTGTCGAAAGTGAAAGAATTAGTGCCAAGAGCTCCTCGTTTGAAAATAGGAGAAGGGTTATATGATAAGGGTAATTGGTTGAGAGATCCACAGGTTGGGTTGTCTAGGTTGGGGTTATTCAAAGTTGGATTCAGAATGAGAAATTCTCCAGCCCCGTAGAATAGCATCTGGGAGTTAGATGTAGGGAAATTGGTAGTTCCAGGAGTATTCATGGATATGGATCTATTAACTCAATTTGCACATAATTATGATCTAGTCACAAGGAGCATTAGGGACATAAATGGGAAAGCCCTTATTGAAATCAATAATGAAGAATTTAGAAGTGCTTTTGGGCTTAATGAGTTTACCAATTTTCTAGAACCCATTAACTTCAAATCATTAACTGAAGTATACAGTGCACAGAGGGACCACCTTAGAAATGGCCCTCTTAAGGAATTTTTTGTGAAGATAGGTGGGATGACAGTTGTAGGACCCAACACTGAAGAGCCCTTCTCATTGAATCTATTCACCCTTAGAGCTAAGGGAATGTATTGGTCACTTTGCCAGATTTTGGGAGAGGATGTTGAGGCAAATATGCCTAATCATTACATGCTAATGATTGCTCAGATTTTGAATCCTTCTCTTGCAGTAACTTTTGATTATGCTTCTTTTATTACTGATGTTATCCATGGAGGATTGATAGGAATAAAGAGTGGGAAGGTGGATAGGCCTTTTGGATGGTATTCACTCCTCATGCATCTATTTTTGTTCAAAGGTGGTGATTATTTTGCAAGTGGAATGGACCTTATAAAAGAGAAGGATGGAGAAAAAATGCCAGTGTAACTATGGAGTACAGTGTTGTCATGGGATAGAGATGCTACCATTTTCTTAAAATTTGATAAATATTTTGCATCAAAGATTAGAACTCTCCTTTGCTCAGAAAACCAAAGAATCCCCAAGGTTCTTTTAGAATTTATTAGACCAAAAGAATTTGTAGAAAGTATAAAGATTGTTCATAATTGGGATGATATTTACTTATACCCTATATCCACAGTATTCAGAGTTTTTGGATTCAGAGGCACTCCATTCTTATTGCCCTATCAAGTCCCTCTCAAAGTGGGAATTGCAAAAGTCCTCAGACAAATTGGTAGTGTACAAGAGGCAGAATTGATAGGCAGGTGTAAAGGGACTATTTTCCCTACGGTTATCATAGCCCACCAATTTGTAATAACCAAGGGAGGTTGGAATTGTTTTGAGGATTTTCTCAAACCTCATCATTTGTCAACTACAATATCCAGGTGTGTCGATCCAGAAGACTTCTTCAATGGCATGTTTAGAAAGAGAGTAGTGTGCAGAGGTAGACCCCATCAATTTCAGTTTCCTGAAGACCTCATTAGAAATGAGTTTGATCTAGATGAGCAGGAGCTGAGGAAGGAAAAATGGGTGGCTTATAAGAAAGCCTTAGATTTTGTACATCAGTTTGATGCCAGCTATGACCCATTGTCTAGCTTTTTCCCTTTTGAGGAGAAAATAAAGTTCCTAATTGTTTGCTTTGAGGATGTAGTGCAGACTTTGAAAGAAAAAAGGGAGGCTATGATTAAAAGCAACCCTGAAAAGGCAAGAATGGTTCTAGGTAGGTCTACCCCTACTAGAGTAATCCCTCCTAGTGACTATACATTGCACAAGAAATCTAATTATAGTGTGTTGATGCCTAAAGTAGGGGAGCCCTCTACCTCCAAAGGAAAGAGGAAGATACAAGATGTCATTGACATCCAAGAGAGCCCAAAGAAGTAGAGAGTAGGAAAAGAGATACAATCTGATACACCCTTGTACTCTCCATCCCAATCCCCTATTCATATATGAGATGAATAGGTAGCAACTGAGCAACTAATATAGTTAGGTAGTCTAGGAGAAATAGCCTACACTTATGATGAAGTGGAAGAAGGAATGCCAGAAGAGGCCCCTACTGCTAAGATGAACAGTACTACCAATGAATTCAAAGGCCAAGAGTGGGATCCTGAGGTCAAGCGGGCTAGGAGGAAATAAAGCAAGAAATGATGGATGAGTTTAAGACCATCACTCCTAAGCAAGAAAGAGATATGGTGGCACAAGTTGGAGTACTCATTCTCCTTGAGTGGGACATAGAAGATGCCTTAGTACTGGAGGCAGTGAGAAAAAAAAACCAAGCCCATGGAGGGAATCACTTTTAGCAAAGATAATGCTGCACTTGTCATATGGTATCTTAAGAGAGATTAGAAAAGGAGAAATAAGGAGACCCTAGGGTCAAGTCACCTTGGTGGAATGATATTGAAAAGAGTGTAGAACACAGGGATGGTGGAAGCTGCTAGCACTATGCTAGAGACTGCAAAGTTTAGTATTGTAGTAGCAGAAAGGGAAGCTAAGGAAAAAGAAGACCTCCAAGTCAAGTTGGAGACAATTTTGAAGGCTTATAACAGTGTTAAGGAAGAGGTAAGAGGTAAAGATAGCATCATTGCTAAGCTGCAAAGCCAGTTGACAGGATAGTACCATCAAGGTGAGTCTTCAAAACTGATGATCTCCTCTTCTCCTATAAGACCTCCACCTACCAGCCCCATCATTGAGTTCCCACCATCTCCAGCACCTCCTAGTTCTCAAATGGTTGAGATTACTCCCCAAGAACTGAAGAATTTAAAACAGGCTCAGGCCTTGTATGCAAAGAAGTATGAAGAAACAATAAGGGCTACCATCTCAAGTTTTGCAAACACCATGAGTGCCTCACTATTATATAACAATATAAGCAAGATTTTAGATATGTGGAATGAGCTTAATGGAGATAAGGCCATTTTGACACCTATTTTTGACAAGTGGAAGCCCAGAGAGCCGGACTTGGAGTCTATTTGTGCATCTTATGATGAAGCAAGGGTCGATCCTATCATCAAATCCACTTGTGATACCACCAAGGACTTAGTAAAATTAGCAGAAGGGATAGACAATGCTGACAGGAAAATTAACTTGTATAAAAAGGAGTACATTGATTAGGCTTTTGAATTGATAACAGGTGTTTTTGTCAGCCCAAATGACAAACAAGTGTGGCTTAAGGAATTAGAGGCCAAATTGTCAGCTAGAATAAAATGAATTATTGACTTAGATGATGCTTCCTTTTTTGTTGTAAAAATTCAAGAGATAGAGAAAATCAAATCTCATTATGGTTTTCCCAATTCAGAGGTTAACAAGATGAGGAATTCATGGAAAAGGTTAACCAAGTCTAAGGAAAAAGTGATTAACTTCGCATGGCCAACTGATGATGTGTACAATGAGTGGACAAGAAAATATGCTATCTAGGATGTAGAGTAGTTAGAGGGTGCTCCTAAACAGTTAGAAGAGGTTGCAACCAGACAACAAGTAGAAGAAGCCGCTGGAATTGAAAAGGACTTGTAACTGTTTTTGCAAAAGGTTTTGTAACTTCTTCTTGAGAAGCAATAATTGTAACAAATTATCCTAGGAAATTTCGAAGCTATGTGCATCCATATTGTTATAAATGGATAGCAGGACTAGTGGAAAAAGGATCACAAAGAATTGTAAGAAAATGCTGTAGAAATTTATCTGAGCTTTTCTAAGTTTAATGGAGAATATTCGAAATTTTTTGTAATACTTTCTTGAAGATAATTTCAATATACAAACCATCGTTTTTGAGTAAAAACTTTGTGTCATCTTCAAATGTGTTTGCAATTGTTTACTATTTCATTCTGAATAATCCAGGGTTATTTTGTTTGAATAGGGGTTGTAAGGCAACTTTCAGTAGATGTGTTTGCTAGCTTTTCTCTTTAGGAGGGAAATTAAATATGCGGGGATCACTTCTACCATTAAATTCCTTGTGAGGTATTTTGAATCTTGATGAGCATAGTTTACTTTGGTATGCATAAATTCTTATATGTGTCAGCCATATATAGGGATCAATAGAAGCCGAGCCAATGGGATGTGTAGAGATATTTTGTTTGGGGAGTACTGTTTGAATTTAGATGACTCTGTCACCTTGGATAAGGCACTGGTATAGATCGAGGTTGTCTATTACATTTTTTGTAGGTCAAAATACTGAATATGAGTATAATTTTCATTCCTTTGTTTTAGTTAGTTTCAAGGTGATTAGATCCACTAGTTTTTTGGACTGGTTTGTTGTGGATTTATCTTTTGAAAGTGTGAATTTAGTTCACAAAGGTATACCTACCTGGACTCTAAGTAGGTCCGAAGTGTAGAAGGCTAAATCAAACCTTGTCATATGTTGTCCTAAGAGTTTCCTTCCCTTTAATATCTCTTCTACACAGAGTTTAATCATTTTATTATAAGGATGTTGAGGTGAATCAGATTTTGAAGACAACAGATTGAATGATAGAAAGGATACAATAGTTGTCTTTAATCTTATCGAGTAGATAGGAATTAATTAGATGAGATGGTTTAATGGATCTAAGATTCTTTTTAATAGAAAGTATAATATGAATGGGATTATGTTTGTGTGTTAATTCTATGCAAGTTTCATGGAAAGAAAATGGCTAGTTGAATAGTAGAATATGATGTTCTAAATGGATAAGTGTTATGTTAGAATGATTTTGAGTAGTGACGTTAAGATACCCTAAGAAATAGATGTGTTTGCAAGAGTAAAATAAGAAATAAGTTGACGCCTAAATGTTTTATCTGCACTTGTGTAATGTATATTTATGGTTATGCTCATATGGTTTATGTGAATTTTCAGATAGTTAATGTAGCATTGATGTATGTGTATGGTAACATAGAGTAAAGGATGTTTTAAAAAAAAATTATCTCCCTTTTGTTAGTAAATTTTAAATTATTTCTCTAGGGTATTTTGGCAGGCATTACAATTAATCTCAAGAGATATAATGGTGGTTTAGGGAAATTTGTTGGAGAAGATGGAGTAGCTACTTGAGGTATTGGAAGCATTTATATTGATGGTAAGCATAAAAATGATGATGTTTATCATGTTGAAGGATTAATACATGGTTTATTAAGTGTTAATTAGATGAGCAAAAAAGGTAATAAATTATTATTCAATAGTACCAAATGTGTAATCATAAAAGAAAAGACTGGCAGAAAGGTTGCAGAAGGAATTAGAACAAATATAAATGTATACTACATCAAGGTTAAAAATGAGAGAAAAAAATTTCTAAGCACAAAAGAATCAGAAATGTGAATTTTAATAACATGATTAAGATTTATAGATTTGAAGTAGTTAGAGATCTACCTAGACTTGTGAATCCTACTAATATAGTGTGCAGAGAATGCCAATTGGGGAAGTAGACAAATAATAGATTCAAGAATAAAGAGTATTCCACTATGAAACCATTGGAGTTGATTCATAGAGATTTGTGTGGACTGACAAGTATAAGAGGATTAAATAGAGAGATGTATTTCATGTTACTTATTGACGATTTCTCTAGAATGACTTAGGTTACATTTATAAAAGATAAATATGAGGCTTTTGATAGACTCAATGGATTTGAAAATTAATTAGATGCTAAGATTAAGTTCTTAAGATCAGATAGAGGTGGAGAATTCACTTCATGTAAGTTTGATAATTTTTGTGAAATACATGGGATTAGAAGGCACTTTTTGTCTCTGAGGACTCCTCAGTAGAATGGTGTTATGGAAAGAAAGAATAGAATAGTTATGGATATAGATATGAATTTGTTTCAGGATGCAAATCTAGTTGATGTGTATTGGAAAGAGGTAGTACATACTATTGTATATCTTCATAATAGAGTGTAGATTAGTGTAAATCATACTAAAACACCTTATGAATTGTGGAATGGAAAAATGCCTACTATGAAATATTTCAAAATTTTTGGAAGCAAATATTATATTAGAAGAGATGAGGATAAACTTAGGAAGTTTAACTCTACAGGAGATGAAGGGATGTTTTGGGGATATGCTACTAATAGAAAGGCTTATTGGTGCTTCAACAAGAGGCCAAACTAAATTGTAGAGAGTACGAATGTTAAGGTATGTGAAGAATGAAATTAGATTGAACCTAACACTGAGACGAAGGTTGACATTGTTCCAACAATTATAGAGAAGACAAGCAATCCAAAAGACAACAAGGAGAAGGAATCAAATGATAATGAAGAAGAAGAAGACAAGGAAGACACAACAAAAACACCTGCTAATGTCTAGAAGCATCATTCAGAAAATTAGATAATTAGAGATAAGACATAAGGTGTTCAAATAATAAGGAATATTGCAGAAGCTTGAGAGTAAGCCAATTACTATTTTTTATTAATGAATAAGGAAAATACTTATGAGGAAGAAATTAAAGATGACAGTTCGATTAAAGAAATGAAACAAGAAATAAACTAGATACAAAAGAACAAGACTTGGGAGTTGGTACCTAGATCGGTGGACAGGAATTTGATAGGAACTGAATGGGTATTTAGGAACACGCTAAATGAGAAAGGGCAAGTAACAATAAACAAATGAAGACTAGTATGTAAAGGATATTCTCAGGTGAAAGACATAGATTTTGAAGAAATTCTTTCTTTGGTGGAAAGGATGGAAGCTATACATATGTTTCTTGCATTTTCTGCTTACAACAACTTTATAATTTATCAGATGGATATCAAGGTTGCATTTTTTAATAGAGATCTAGAAGAAGTGTACATTGAGTAACCAGATGGGATCATACTATCAAGATCTTTAGATATGGTGTGAAGACTAAAGAAAGCATTGTATACACTTAAAGAGGCACCTAGAGCTTGGTGTGAAAGGTTGGACAAGTATTTTCTATAGGAAAATTTCAGGAAAGGTACAACAAATAGTAATCTTTATTTCAAGATTGATGGAGATAAGTTATTGATTTTTATAGTTTATGTTGATGACATTATATTCAGAGGAAATAATAACTTATGTAAATAATTTGTTAGAGATATGCAAAAAGAGTTTAAAATGTTAGTGATATGTGAGTTATCTTTCTTTCTTGGGTTACAAGTTATTCAATCTGAAAAAAAGAAATTTTGTCTCACAAAGAAAGTATGTGAAAGAAATGTTGAAGAAATTTTAGTTTGATGGCTATAAACCTATTACAACTCATTTGGATATTAGATGCAAGTTGAGAAAAGGTGACGAGTCTCTGGAGGTTGATCAGAAGAAGTACAGATCTATGGTTGGTGGATTACTCTATTTGACAACATCTAGAGAAGATATCATGTAGGTTGTTTATTTGGTGGCTAGGTTTTAGGAAAATCTGAAGGTTACACATGAGAAAGTTGTGGAAAGTATTTTTAGATACTTGAAAGGTACTGGAGATTTTGGGCTCTAGTACAATAAAGGTGGAGATTTCATGTTAAAATTTTAAACTAATGCAAATTGGGATGGAAGTGTTAATGAATGAAAGAGTACTAGTTGTGGTTCTTTCTTTTGAGGAAACAGATTGGTTTCTTGGTTTAGGAAGAAATAGGACTCAGTTTCCCTATCTATTGCTGAAGTAGAGTATATTGTAGAAACATCTTGTTGTAATCAAGTAATGTGGATGAGATAGATTATTAAGGATATAAAGGTAACATATGATGAAGAAATTCCTATTATCCGTGACAAAAAAGGTGCAATAAACATTTCAAAGAATCCAATTATGCATTCAAGAACAAAATAAATTTCAATTAGAGATCACTACTTAAGGGAGAAAGATGTTGAGAAAGAAGTTCAACTGGAATATATTTCTACAAAATAATATGTTCCAGATATTTTAACTAAGGCATTGGAAAAATATACTTTTTCTTTTCTTTAGGAGAAGCTTGGGGTTATTGCCCCTCCTCCTTCTAGCTAGGTGCATTATGTGGGTGCATCTTTTCAAGGGGAGCTTTAATGACTATTATTTTTCCTAGATTGATATTGTGATTTCTCTCATAGGTAGCAGTAGAGTGTGTATTGATTTTGTGGCTTTTATCCTTAATTAAAAAAAAGGAGAGAAAGAGTAGTTAGAAAGAGAAGTTAAGGGGAGTTAAAGAGAAATATTGGAAGAGTTGGAGGAAGTTTGATTCAAAATGTAATTCCGAAGTTTTTCTCATAGAGCAGTATTGTTTTGCAGATTGGTTGAAGTGTTTAGTTTGGTCAAGTGTTGCCATCAATAACAAAGGGGGATATTATTGAAAGTATGTGTTGTTGTGGTTGTCATTGATGTCAAATTTGTTGTTCCAGATAGTTGTTGGTCTAAAATGTCTATGGTGTAGAAATATCTTGTTGTATTGATATTCAAGTTATTTTATTGGTTTCTCTGGAAATGTTTGGGATCGAGAAGTGTTGTTGATGTTGCTCGGTGTTGTTATCTTCTTTGGTAATGTTTTTGGCATTATGGGTATGATTCTTTTGTGGCTCAAAAATACTTTTGTAATCTTTAGAAGTTGTAGCATGTTTCATTATCGGTTGTGATATTCTATGTTAAATCTTACCTTTTGGTTTGGATATAATTTGCAAAAGGTAATTTGATATGTTATGGGTCTCACCATAGCATGTGGAGATCTAGATAAGAGTAGTTTTCATTGGAGAATATGTTATGGCCTAATTAATTATCAATATCGACATCTTATGTGGTGGAATGTTGAGGTTTTTGTTCTGGTGATTGTAGTTCAAAGGATTGGACTTAGGAAGATGTGTTTTGGTGACCTTTTACTCTTGGAGTGGATTGGTTAGCATGTGTTTTTTTGGTCTAGAAGGTGTATTTTTTGGTTCACATTGACTTGAGTCAAGCGTTAATGATATATCTTGTATATAAAGAAAGTATGTAGTTGAGTTGTGACGTATAGAGAGAGAGAATGGTAGAGAATGTGATGTGGTGATGTGAAGATAGTAAGAAAAAATTAGTGAAGAGTCGAGAAGAAGAGTTGTGTTCAAACGATATTGAAGCTATTTGAGATTGTGGTAGAGGTATGAGACATTGTGTTGACAAATAAGATCAAAATTGTGTGAGTTGATATTGGTTGCATGATGCAGAGTTCAAGGACAACTTCATGATTAGGAGATTTATATTTTCAAATCATTTTTTTGTATATTGTCCTATTGTAGTTAGCATTAAGTTTGAAAGTCCATAGTAGTAAGCTCTTTCATTGTAATCTGACACATACATATATATATATATATATATATATATATATATATATATATTATAATATTGGAAAATGGTGAATGATGGAGATATAGAGGAAAACATTTCTTCCCTCCGAGGAGAGATAAAAGTTTCACTTCGGATTTCCCTTCAAACACATTTTCCACATTACATTGGAAGAGGGAGAAAAATACACTAGATTCAACCTCTAGAGAAACAGATTGAATTCTGAGTGATGATAGGTGAACCCCCTCTTTTGAGATTGAGATTTGAACTGATTGAATTGAGTACTTATGATCAACTGTACAAGTGACAAAGATTTGATTATAACTCAAGATAAAAGAATAGGATGAAATTGTGCACCTGGATCTAGCAATAGTCTGTGGAAATGAACTCACCCTATGAATTTGGGAAAAAGTTGCCCGAAACATGGCGGGAATCTACACAATCCTCCAAAAATTCCACGAAATGAAAAAGGTTTTTTCGCCTCTACAAATGGAGCTCGATCCCAAAAGTATAGTTGCGCACCTACAACCTACACATAGAAAAGAGAGGGAAAGATTGTTGGCATTGTGTTTTCATTGTTGTCAATTGTTATAGGATAACTATCGGTGTGAAAGAATGAACGGGTCACCGATATGTTATGAGGTTACAGAACAGTGGGAATCCCACAGGATGAAGATGTAGTCACCATGTGAAGTAATGATTGATAGTGAATGTGCCCACATCGGATCACATGTGCCTGTTTGAAGACATGTTGCACAAATAGGGAAGCCACATGAGTGCATTGTAGGATGTAGATGACAAGGACTCACTCCCATCGGTAAGTGGAACTTATCTCCTGTTATGCACAGTGTGCATCATAGTCATGTGAGATAAGGAAGAAGAGGTAAAGGCAAGTGTTGGAAGGATCACATCGGATCTACCAGTGAATCAAAGGAATGCCTCAAGAGCATGAGATCAAGGATATGCACTGGACCAACTGAGAAGGAATGTCAAGATGATGGTACAGATGAAGAGTGATTGGTTTGTCACTTTAACATATTAGTTGTGATATGGTATGAGCTGATCGGGGATGATGCAAGGCTAAGCAGATCCAAATAGAAGAAAATGGCTAGATTGAAGATAGAGTCAGTTAAAGGTTGATGACATGGTGTCATCTAGAGTGTTTATCGATATGTAAGTCCATCAGTAATATGGACAAGGTACATATACAAAAGATTCCCTATATGATGAAGATGTACATAAGGAAGGATAGCAAGAGTGCTGACTGGTTGAAGTGTTCCACTAGAAGGGAAGCCAGGTGCAAGGATTAATAACATACCAGGTTGAGGGTTTAACCGATAGGGTTAGTTGTAGATAAAATCGGTAATGAAGTTGGTCGGTGATTCAGTTCATATCGACACAGTGGTTCAAACTGAGGTAGATGTCAACTTGGATGCCATTTAGAGATGAAGTGGCAAGCATGCAGAGGTTTGTGGAGTGCTGTGTAGAGATAGGTGTCTCTGCAGGTGTGAATTTAATATGGATCCTATGATTTGTGGATCGTTTCAAAAAAGTATGGCTCGAGGAAGAGTGAATGATAGAGAAAGATCAGGGAGTTCGTGGCACCTGATTCGAAGCAAGAAGATCAGATTGTGAGAAGACCTCAAGAAGGAAACAACAAAAATATTAATGGCATTTTTACAGAGGGAGGTCGAGATACAAGGTCGTGGTTACTGAAATGAGAAAACATGAATTGGAAGGTGCATCAATGACAGAGATGTACAGTTAGCAGTCTAGGAGATTTTACCGGCAAAAGGAGTAGCAAATAAGTGCAGTACAAGAGTGAATTGGTGTAGTAGAGAAGGTGTCTCACCGACAGAAAGAAGTTGTGAGTAGAGGTTGCAAAATTCTTTTTTAACCAGGATATTAATTTTGTATTTGAAGCTATCATTGTCATCAATGAGTTGTATCTCAGTGCAGGGGTTGTAGCTCCTTGGGGTTGTAGCCCATAAATCAGTTAGGGGTCGATGCTCCTTGGGTTGGTGCCCTAAATTAGGGGTTGTATCTCCTTTGGGTTGTAGCCCATAAACAAGTTAGGGGTTGTAGCTCCTTGGGTTGGTTCCCTAAACATTGTAACAAAGATTTCATTGTGAGTCTGAATTGGAGTAGTAGACTCCAACAACATTGCTCACCGAGGTTTTTCCATCTTGGGTTTTCCTCCTACATACTAGTGTTATGTGATATCCCTTTGTGTGAATGAATTTGTGTGTAGTCTCCTCACTGTTAGGTCCTAGGGACAACTGAGAGGGGGGGGGGGGGTTGAATTAGTTGTCAAATAAATTCAAACCAAAACAACTTAACCAACTTTAAAGCTTAATACTGATAAACCAAACTTTATGCCAGTAGATAATTTATTAGTTAATTACAGTATCGATAAAGATTAATGCATGAAATAGAAAGACAATAACATCCACAACACATAACACCAATATTTGTACGTGGAAAACCTGTAAGGGGAAAAACCACAGTGGGAAACCTTACCCATAATCAGATGATACTACTGCAGATAGTATGTGTATACAAATGGGGTCTGCACATGCAGAAAGGCCAAGCGCCTAGAGCTCACTACTCAATCACAAATGGGAGTCACACTGACTACAATTGGATGGTTAAATCCAATAAAGATGTACTTCTCAAAATAGCATCTTCATATGTTGGATTCAGTACTGGTGTAGTTCTACCAAGCCTTCACAAAACCTTCCATCAACCTTCAAGAGATGTCTATGTGTATAGCTCTGTTTATTTTCACATATATCAAATTATTTCTTCCTTCGCATTACACACTTGATCTTACAAATAAGGTCTTACATTTATACCATAACCTAAGACCAATTTTAGTAGGTTGGCTCTAGAGGATATTACAATAAAATCAATTTAAAAATAAAACAATAACTGATGCAATAACCAATACAACATGTCGGCTGAATGTATTTACAATAATAATAAATCATCTCCATGATGTGTCGTGCTAATCTAGAATAGATAAGCCTGTCGGTGCTTATCCTGGACCTATTTGCCGGTAACAACAAATATGCAATTACGAATATACCAATGAACAAATCTCCAAGACAAGGTGTCCAAATGATGTCTTTGACATAACCAAGTATTTTCCAAGTACTGGTGTACAATATGTCCTACTGATGTACCAAATACCAGTGACTATGCATAAGTCACTTGCTTGCCGGTGAACATTTCTGATTCTTCAAAGTGCTAGAGTTGATAAGTGATAGTAGGCGTTGACATCAATAACAAAACCATACCAAAATACCAAAACTCACTAACCGACATGTCTACATTCAGCTAGATGTGTTAATTGGTATGCTCACATAGGATAGCTAAAGAGTAAAAGTTTGAGAACCACTGATTCACCCCCCTCTCAGTGGTGCATTATGTCTGACAATTGGTATCATAGCTTAGGTTCCCTATTTATCAAGCTTTCTCTCGCTTGGGTAAATTCTAGCTTAAGGACATAATGGTCTATTTAGTTTCAATCCCTACTCTAGTTTTTGATGGATCAAACAATTCTATTTGAAGTTGTAAAATGAAAATCTACTTGTCCTCTCTAGGGTTTGATGTATGGATGTCTGTGGTTAATGGTCTAGTGTAGGAGCACCTCATCAAACCTTTCAAGATGACATGATAGACTCTAATAAGGGAGGATAAGACATTAACAATGTCTTTAGGATATTTTATATAGGTTTTAAATCATGCATTATATGTTTGTAATAATAAATCCCATCTTGTGAACCAAACTCCTATTTTGGCATTTCTATGAGCCAATTAGGACTTTTGGACAATAGGGATCCAATGTGTTGGTTTTGAGTTTTTTAAGATGTTTTAGGAGGGGTTGAACTTGACCCAATGCATTAGGAGGTGAAAGATTACATTTTGACAACTTTTGCAAAAGTTGTCAAAAAATTGTCATGAGCAACTTTTATGCACTTTTTGTATTTTTGTAATTTGAAACTTCTCCAATGGCTCTAACCTCTTGATTTTTGGTTGAGAGAAGTTGAGGAATTGTTTATACACATCAAGGATCTATTTTTCCAAGGGTGTGATTGTATGGAGAAGAGTATTGATGCAAACAAACCAATAGAATTTTGAGTTTTCATGCAATTCTGGAGTTTTGGTCCGTGGTACAGTTCTATACGGAGTGGGATCCATTCCCAATGATGTGAATTTATTTTGGAGTAGAGTTGACTCTATTTTGATTTTGATTTGGAGACTTGATTGTGTGTGTTTCTCCTTATATTTAAGTGTTGTTGTAGGTACCCGGAAAATGACGGTTTACCTTGGGTTTTTCCTCATTCATGGCCATATCTTGCACTTTACCAATCTGAGACTCATGGGATTTGGTGAAAGGAAAGTATGGTCAATTTATTTTACATTTACAATATTTTTTTGCAGGAGGAGCAAGGGAGAGAAGTGTTTGAAGTGACCCTAGGTAGACATCTCTATGTGGCTACCTAGACCTTGAACAAACAAAATCACCTTGTGTACAAATGTTGATGCTCCAAGGCATGTAACATTGGAATCCCTGTTGATTTATGGTTCCCAACATTCCCATGGAATTTTAATCCACTGGATCATTCATCTGAGTATAGCTAATTCATAAAAGTGACCTAATTAGCCCTTCTAGGACAGTTAAATTCCTACTGGCAAAGACATTTATTTTCTAGACCTTGACCCTTCCTTTTGGGGAATTGTATAAATTCCAAAAGGGTATTTGAATCCATAATTTTTTTACCAAGGTGTTTGGGAAATTCTGAACTTAAGGTCCCTTTACCTGCTAAATAGGGCTACAAGTGACTAGGCCTAATTGAGGAAGTTTCTTAAGGAATGGGTATGAACTCTTGTCACCGGTGCTTTGTTTGAACTTAGGGAGTTTTGTATGATGCAAAACCGATGTTGAAATGATTTTTAACCCTTGGAGGTACCATAGAGTGTGTTGTAGCAAGATACCCCTAATTGAGTAAGAGAGGGTCTTGGAGATGTTGAGAATATTGTACTAAAGTTGTAGAGCCTTGCCTTGATAGGATCCCATCCATGTGTTAAGGTGTCAGTGTCATACATTTGGAGGTGTTTGGCAGGTAACAAGGAGGGCTCTGCATCAAGTGGTATCAGAGCTAGTGACAGCTTTGGCAAGGAGATAGAAAATTGAGAGACGTCAGAGGGACAAGAAGAAGAGGTCCCTAGAGGACCAATCACCAACATGGAATTGGCAAAGATTGTAAGAGAGCAGGCCACTGCTTGTAAGGCAATGCAGAGGGAGCTAGAGAGGTTGAGAGGCAGAGTAGATGGGAAGGAAAATGGAGGCACTGGTAGTTGTGATGAAGGGGATGAGGATGAGATCCCTATGTCAGAGGAAGAGGCAATTCCTCCTGACCAAAGGCACTTCCTTAATGCCCTCAAATCCATGGAGAGAAGAACCATGTAGCAGAAGATTGATTTGCCAACTTTCACTGGGAAGATGGAACCAGATGTTGTGATGGATTGGATAGACTCCCTGTCTAGTTTTTTTGAGTGTGAAGACATTCCAGGACACCAAAAGGTGAAGATTGCTAAGTCCAAGTTGAAGGGAGCAGCCCTAACTTGGTGGAACTTTGTCCAAGAGGAAAGAGAGAAGGACAATAATTCCAAGATTGTTTCTTGGAAGAGGATGTTTGCCTTAATCAAAGAGGCCTATGTACCCAAAGACTATGAAAGACAACTCCATAAGAGGATACAAAATATCAAACAAAAAGAGATGGATGTGAACTCATATACTGAGGAGTTCCAAAGGCTATGCATGAAGTCTAAAAAAAAAGAGGAAGAGAATGAGAAAGTTGCCTGGTACCTAAATGGATTAAGGTACAACATTCAAGAATAATTGAACCTTCTCAGCCCAGATACCATTGGTAGATGCCATCAAATTTATATCAAAGTGGAAGAGAATATCAAAAGGAGACAAGAGTAGAATAATAAAGGAAGAGGAAGATAGTAGATGGGTGGAAGATTTTTTTTTCAGAAGAAAAGGAAATGGCTTTGGAAATCAAAGTGAAACTAGTCAAGAAGGCACTAAAGGAGAGAGTAGTACCAATAACAGTGGAGGATACAATTAGAGAGGTAATTTTAGAGGAAGAAGACCACCATTGAGAGGGAGATCTCAAGGTAGAGGTCCAATCAGAGTTATAACTACAATCAAGAAAGACACATGGCTAATAGATTCCTGGAGAAGCCTACTAGTTCCATAGGAGAAAGAAGAAGTAAATTGATTTTAGAGATTGACTGCCAAAGTGTGGAAAGTTGCAAACACATACCAAAGTGTCAATACCCCTGACAATTATGGATACCCTAAAAGAGGTGAAGCCTTAATGATCAGAAGAGCAGTAACCACTATGAAGATGTCTGATAGAGAACCCCCACAAAGGAAATCTCTCTTCAAGACCACTTGCAAAGCAGGTGGAAAGGTCTACAAGGTCCTAATAGATTCCAGTTCAACTAAGAACTTTGTGTCTCTAGAGATGGTGGAGAAACTAAAATTGAGGAGACTACCTCATCCTTGCCCCTACAAAGTCTCATGGCTCACACAAGGACAACAAGTTGTTGTGGAAGAGTGGGCTTGGGTAAAATTCCAGATTGGAAGCTATAGAGATAAGTTGATGTTTGACATTGCAAAGATGGATGCTTACCATCTCCTATTTGGGAGACCATGGCAGTTTAATTTGAAGGCACAACATGATGGTGCTAGAAATACATATTCCATTACCAAGGATGGTAAGGCAATTGAGTTGCCACCTTTAATGGAGAGTGAGGAGGAAACCAAACAAAAGGAGGCCAAGCTGTTGATATTAGGAGGAAAGAAGTTCATGAAGAACATGGAAAATGAAGGCATGGTTTGTTATACCCTTATCCTTATTCTAACAGCAACAAAGGTGGAGAGGTCTGAGGATAAGAAAGAAGACAGATTGAGGTTGATTAACCCTGCAGTGCAGCTGCTACTAGACAAGTACAAGGGTGTCATCTCTGATGGAATGCCAAGGTCACTACCTCCCATGAGGGACATAAACCATTGTATAGACCTTATACAAGGATCCATATTTCCTAATAAAGAAGCATACAAGCTCACACTGGATTAGAATGTTGAGATGACAAAATAGGTTGAAGAATTGTTGGAATCCGGATTGGTTGGAAAAAGTTTGAGCCCATGTGCAGTCCCTGCAGTCTTGGCACCCAAAAAGGAAGGCACTTGGAGGCTTTGCATCAATTCAAGAGCTATCAACAAGATTTCTATCAGGTATAGGTTTCCCATGCCTAAGATATAGGATTTGTTAGATTGTTTGGGGGGTGCTAGATGTTTAATAAAAATTGACTTAAAAAGTAGTTGTCATCAGATTAGGATTAGGTTAGGAGATGAATGGAAAAATTCCTTTAAAATAAATGAGGGGTTATATGAGTGGAAATCCATACCCTTTATCTTATCCAATGCACCTAGTACCTTTATGAGGTTAATGAATGAAGTCTTGAGGGATTTCATAGGGAAATTTGTTATAGTCTACCTATATGACATTCTAGTTTCTAATCAAACCAAAGGAGAACATCTAAAGCATGCAGACCTTGTCCTAAGGAGATTATATGAAGAACAATTGATGATCAACTTTGAAAAGTGTTTCTTTATGTAGGAAGAGATCATTTACTTGGGATTTGTAATCTCATATGGTGAATTGAAAATGGATCAAGAAAAGGTGAGTCCCATATTGTCTTGGCCTACACCTAGGACAATGAATGATGTTAGGAGTTTCCATGGCTTAGCTACCTTCTATAGGAAGTTTATAAGAGGCTTTAGTCATATTTGTGCCCCTATGCTTGATACAATAAAGGGAGGACAACAGTGCATGTTTAGTTGGACAAAAGAAGCAGATAACTCTTTTGAAACATTGAAAAGAAAAGTTGCAAAACAACCGGTCCTTGCCCTACCTGACTTCAACAAAATATTTCAAGTAGAATGTGATGCTAGTCATATGGCCATTGGAGTAGTGCTCAGTCAAGAAGGAATACCTATTGCTTTCTTCATTGAGAAGTTGAATGAGGCAAAGAGAAGATATTCATCTTATGACCTAGAGATGTATTCTCTAGTCCAATCCTTGAAAAAGTGGAGACACTACTTGCTACCAAAATAATTCATAGTTTTCATAGACAATCTGGCCCTTAGCTTCATAAATAGTCAAGAAAAGTTGAATCACCGGCACATAAAATGGGTAGAGACCCTACAAGCTTTCACTTTTATTCTTAAGCATAAGAAAGGAGTCAAGAATAAGGTGGCAGATGTTTTGAGAAGAAGAGTCCTAACTGCAAATCAAATTCCATTGGAGAGTGTTGGAATAAACTCTTTGAAAACCATGTATGAAGATGATGAAGATTTTGGAGAGGCCTACAAGGTATGTACTTCATTTGATGAATAGTTTCATGTTGAGTATTCTGAATTTTTGATTCAAAATGGATTGTTGTTTAAGGGTGCACAACTATGCATACCCAAATGCTCTATGAGACTAAATATCATTAAGGAAAAACATTGTGGAGCAATGGCAGGAGGTTTTGGTCTTGACAAGACATTAGATTTGGTAAAAGACACTATTTTTGGCCCAAACTATAGATAGATGTTAGGAGATTTGTGGAGATATGTGTGATCTGCCAAAAAGCAAAAGGAAAGTCCACCAATGCAAGTTTATACCAGCCTTTATCCATACATTCAAGACCATGGGAAAGCATAAGTATGGATTTTGTTTTAGGATTGCCTAGGACAAATAAAGGATATGATAGTGTTTTTGTAGTGGTGGATAGGTTTAGTAAGATAGCACATTTTTTTCCATGCAAAACAACTTGTGATGCTTCTTATGTAGCATATTTGTTCTTTAAGGAGATTGTTCAGATACATGGCTTACCTTTGACCATAGTCTCTGATAGGGATGTAAAATTTGTTGGTCACTTTTGGAGGACCCTTTGGAAGAAACTCGGTACAAATTTATCCTTGTCCTCAACCTGCCATCCCCAAATAGATGGTCAAATTGAAGTTGTAAATAGATCACTAGGGAATCTCTTAAGGTGTTTGACTAGACAACATGGAGAAAGGTGGGATAGTATATTGTCTTAGGCAAAATTCTCCTATAATGATATAGTGAATAGGAGTACCAGTAAGTCACCTTTTCAGATTGTCTATGGCATCCACCCAAGACGTGTGTTGGAGTTGAGAGAGATACCTCAAGGAGAACCCATTAGTGCAGATGGAGAAAACTTTGCTACTGCTATACAAGAGATCCATGACCAAGTGAAGACTCATCTTCAACAATTTGCAGAGAGATATAAAGCTCATGCTAACAAAACAAAGAGAGATGCTCAGTTTGATGTAGGAGACTTGGTGTGGGTTCACTTGAAAAAGGAAAGACTTCCAAAAGGAAGATACACAAAGTTGATGCAAAGAAAGATTGGCCCCTACCAAATATTGAAGAAATGTGGTTCAAATGCCTATGAACTTCAACTACCATTTGATCTTGGTTTGTCACCTATTTTTAATGTTTGTGACTTAACCCTTTATAAGTGTAGTGTTGATGTAGGCGAAGACACAATGCAAAATATTGCTAATGATGACATTCCTAAACATGAACCACCAAAGTTGCATAGGGTTCTAGTTACTAAGGCTGCCAAGTGAACTAGGAGTAAATTTTACATGGAATATTTGGTGGCTTGGAAAGGACAACCTGATACTGAAGCAGTATGGATGACAGAGCAACAGATCAAAGATCATGGTGCAGACCTGCAAACTCTCATCTCAAGTGGACTTAAGATTTCTTCTTCCGTGGAGTATGGTGTAGGAGAACCTCATCAAAACCTTCAAGATGACATGATAGACTTTGATAAGGGATTATCAGGCATTAACAACATCTTTAGGATGTTTTATATAGGTTTTTAATCATGCATTATATGTTTGTAATAATGAATCCCATCTTGTGAGCCAAACTCCTATTTTGGCATTTCTATGAGCCAATTAGGACTTTTGGACAATAGGGATCCAATGTGTTGGTTTTGAGTGTTTTAATATGTTTTAGGAGGGGTTTAACTTGACCCAAGGCATTAGGAGGCAAAAGATGACATTTTGACAACTTTTGCAAAAGTTGTCAAAAAATTGTCATGAGCAACTTTTATGCACTTTTTGCATTTTTGTAATTTGAAATTTCTCCAATGGCTCTAACTTATTGATTTTTGGTTGAGAGAAGCTGAGAAATGGTCTATACACCTTGAGGATCTATTTTTTCAAGGGTGTGATTGTATAGAGAAGAGTATTGATCCAAACAAACCAATAGAATTCTGAGTTTTCCTGCAATTCTGGAGTTTTGGTCCGTGGTACGGTTCTATACGGAGTGGGATCCATTCCCAATGATATGAATTGATTTAAGAGGAGATTTTAATCTATTTTTATTTTGATTTTGAGACTTGATTGTTTGTGTTTCTCTTGATATTTAAGTTCTGCTATAGGTACCCTAAAAACCAGGGTTTACCTTGGGTTTTTCCTCATTCATGGCCGTATCTTGCACTTTACCAATCTGAGACTCATTGGATTTGGTGAAAGAAAAGTATGGTAAATGTATTTTATATTTCCAAGACTATTTTGTAGGAGGATCAAGGGAGAGAAGTGTTTGAAGTGACCCTAGGTAGACATCTCTATGTGGCTACCTAGACCTTGAACAAACAAAATCACCTTGTGTGCAAATGGTGTTGCTTCGAGGCATGTAACCCTGGAATCCATGTTGATTTATGGTTTCCAAAATTCCCATGGAATTTTAATCCACTAATTCATTCATCTGAGTATAGCTGCTTCACAAAAGTGAGCTAATTAGCCCTTCTAGGACAATCAAATTCCTACCATCAAAGACCTTTATTTTCCAGACCTTGACCCTTTCTTTTGGGGACTTGTATAACTTCCAAAAGGGTATTTGAATCCATAACTTTTTTATGAAGGTGTTTTGGAAAATTTGAACTTAAGGTCCCTTTACCCGCTAAATAGGGCTACACGTGACTAGGCCTAATTGAGGAAGTTTCTTAAGGAATGGGTATGAACTCTTGTCACTGGTGCTTTGTTTGAACTTGGGGAGGTTTGTATGACCCAAAACTAGTGTGGAAATGATTTGTAACCCTTGGAGGTACCATGGAGTGTGTTGTAGCAAGATATCCCTAATTGAGTAAGAGAGGGTCTTGGAGATGTTGAGAAGATTCTACTAAAGTTGTAGAGCCTTGCCTTGATAGGATCCCATCCATGTGTTAAGGGGTTAGTGTCATACATTTGGAGGTGTTTGGTAGGTAACAAGGAGGGCTCTGCATTATGGTCTCCCTAGGAATATCAGTCTTGTTGGTATTCTGGATGTGTTGCATTGGTTTTGTCATTGATGTCAACACTTGTCAACACCTATCAACACCTATCAACACCTATCAACACTTAGAGATTTTTGGTTATGTTCACCAACATGATTTAGTGACTTATGCACAATGACCGGTAGCTTATTTTATTCACCGACACTAAGAATGATCTGTTATCATCTGGAGGTTACTTGGTTATGTCGAAGACATTGTTTGGACACTTTGTAATGGTGATTTGGTTATTAATCTAATCGGGTTTGCATATTTTCTATTAGCGACAAATAGGTCTAGGTTATGGACCGGCAAGCATTATCAGCACGACACGTTATGGAGATGATTTGTTATTATTGTAAATGCATTGAGCCGACATCATGCATTGCATATTGATTCATTTGTAATTGATTTAATTGTAATATTCTTTGTAAGCCGACCTACACATTTGGTCTTAGTTTTTGGTATATATGTAACATGTCATTTGTGAGATTATGTAGAGGATGTAGAGAAGTGGTAAAAGGATTGTAATACGGTATATGCAAATATAAGTAGAGCTATACACGCAGACATCATTTGAAGATTCAAGGAAGGTTTAAAGAAGGCAATCAGAGCTTAATTGGTACTGAACCGAGCATATGAAGATGTTATTCTGAGTAGTACATTATCATTGGATTTAACCATCCAATTGTAGTCAGTGTGAATCTCATTTTGTGATTGAGCAGTGAGCTCTAGGCAATTAGTTGTTCTGCAAGTGCAGACCCCATATTGTACACACATACTATCTGCAGTACTATCATCTAATTGTGGGTAATGTTTCCCACTGTGGTTTTTCCACTTAAAGGTTTTCCACATACAAATAACTGTGTTATGTGTTGTGTATTTTATTTGTCTTTCTGTATCATGCATTAAACTTTACCGGTACTGTTATTAATTGCTAAACTATCTACCGACAAAGAAATTGCAACCGGTAATCAGACTAGAGGTAATATCTTTCACTTGAATAACAATGAGAAAACATGTTTGATTGCACATATTGATGAAAGTTGGTTATGGCATAAGAGACTTTGTCATGTAAATTTTGACTGCATTGTGAAAATCAGTACAACTAAGGCAGTAAGGGATTTACCTAAGATTGTTAAACCTCACAATCCGGTATGTAAGGAATGTCAATTTGGAAAGCAAGTTAGAACAACTTTCAAGTGTATTCCAGAGAAATCCAATAATGTTCTTGACTTAATTCATACTGATTTATGTGGTCCAGCAAGAACTAGAAGTTTACAAGGAGATAGATATTTTATGCTAAACATTGATGATTATTCTAGAATGTGTTGGGTTACTTTTCTCAGGGAGAAATCAAAAGCTTTTGGGAAATTCAAATTATTCAAAGTCATGGTAGAGTATGAAAATGGTAAGAAAATCAAATGTTTGAGATCAGATCAAGGAGGTGAATTAACATCTAAGGAATTTAATACATTTTGTGAAGTGAATGGAATTAGAAGATAGTTATCAGCATCTTAGACACCCCAACATAATGGAGTTGTGGAAAGGAAGAACATAACTATTTTGGATGTAGCTAGAAGCATGATATCTGAAACAAACCTACCTCATGTGTATTGGAGAGAAGCAGTCAATACAACTATTTATACATTCAATAGAGTTCACATCAAAGGTGAAACCTGTAAGACCCCTCATAAACTATGGTTTGGTAATACTCCTACTCTTAAATATTTCAGAATATTTGGAAGCAAATTTTATATTAGAAGAGATGAGTATATTGGAAAATTTGATCCTAGAAGTGATGAAGGAATATTTCTTGGTTATTCATCTAAGAGCAAGGCATATAGATGTTTTAATAAGAGATTGCAGAAAATTGTTGAAAGTGCAAATGTGAAGATTGATGAACAGTTTAGAGGTAATACAAGGTCAATGGACTCTGAACCGGAATAGAGATTATCACAAATGAACCTAAAATGAGTACACCGGTACAAAATGTTGATCCAGTCACACCAATATCATCTAAAAATTCCACAATGACTGAAGAAAAACAATAAGTGAAAAGACCTCGGTATGTAAGATTGAATCACTTTGAAAATCAGATAATTGGGAACAAGTATTGAGGAGTTATGACAAGAGGAAGACTGGAAAATGAAGAGGTATGTCTAATTTCTCAAATTGAACCTACATCTATTATTGAGGCATGTGAAGATAAACATTTGATTAAAGCCATGGAATATGAATTGGAACAAATTGAAAAGAATAACACATGGACATTAGTTCCCCGGTCTAAAGATAAAGATTTAATTGGAACTAAATGGGTAGATTCAGAAATAAACCTAATGAAGATGGTAAGGTAATCAGAAAGAAATAAAGATTAGTGTGTAAGGGATATTCACAGAAAGAAGGAATTGATTATAATGAAACTTTTGCATCGATAGCTAGAATTGAGGCAGTCAGACTATTCTTACCTTTTACTGCACACAAGAACTATAAAGTATATCAAATGGATGTTAAATGTACATTTTTGAATGGTGATCTTGAAGAGGAAGTTTACATTGAACAACCTGAGGGATTTTTTTGATAGATGACAAAGATATGGTTTGCAGGTTAAGGAAATCTTTATATGGATTGAAGCAAGCTCCTAGAGCTTGGTATGCTAGATTGGACAAATATCTTTTGAAGCTTGGTTACACTAAAGGTAATGCTGACAACAACTTATATTAGAAAGTTACTAATGATGACATCTTGGTTATTGAATTTTTTGTTGATGATATCATTTTTGGAGGGGAAGATGGATTGTGTAAAGACTTTTCTAATAAGATGCAAGAAGAATTTGAAATGTCTATGATTGGGAAGATAAAATTCTTTTTAGGATTGCAAATTTCATAGACTGATAAAGGTATATTAATAAATCAATCAAAGTGCTTGAAGGAACTACTTAAGAAATTTGGCATGGAAAACTCTAAACTGGTAAGCACACTATGACTACAACTGATAAACTATATTGGAAAGATGAATCATCACCTGTTAATCCGACAAGGTACAAATCTATGATAGGAGGTTTACTATATTTGACACAAACAAGACCTGATATTATGAATGCAGTATGTATTGTTTCAAGATTTCAAAGTGATCCTAAAGAAAATCATGAATCAATAGTGAAAAGGATTTTTCGGTATCTACAAGGCACAACAAATATTGGTTTATGGTATCCTGTAGATGAAATTTTTTATTTATGTGCATACACAGATGCAAATTGGGTAGGAGATGTAGATGACAGAAAAAGAACCACTGGCAGAGCATTTTTTCTTGGTAGCAGACTAATTTCATGGTTGAGCAAGAAACAAAGTTGTACATCTTTATCAACAACAGAATCAGAATATGTTGCAACAACAACTAATTGTACACATGTATTATGGATTAGGCAAATGTTGAAGGATAGAAAGGTAAAATGCAAAGAACCTATAACCATTTACTGTGATAACATGGCAACAATTGATATATCAAAGAATCTAGTATTTCACTCTAAAACTAAACATGTTTCAATCAAATTCAATTTTCTAAAAGAGAATGTTGAAGCAAAAGAAGTAAAATTGGTTTATGTGAATACTAAAGAGTAGATTGCAGATATTTTGACTAAGCCTTTGCCTAAGGAAACTTTTGAATATCTCAGAGATCAACTTGGAGTTATACCCTCACCGGTAGAGACTTAAACAGTTGATGCTTGGAATCAAACCGACAAGAATTAATAGAGAAATATTTTTCCAACTTTTGATGAAGGGAGCTACTTCTTAGGGAAAGTAGTTGGATAAAATAATAAGTTGGTATTTTGTAATAAGTTCTATGAACTATTTTATCTGGTTTTTGTATTGCTTTGGCATTTGATGTCAAAGGGGAAGATATATCTATAGAAAAAAACATTATCTTTGGGGAGAGATATTATGTATTTTGAGTTTTGGTTAATGATCTCTTTGGGAGATTGTTGGTTTTTGGTATTTGGCCTTTCTGCTTTGGCATTTAGATGGTTTTTCCATCATGTGTTGCCACCAATGCCAAAGGGGGAGATTGTTGTTATTTTGGATGTGTTGCATTGGTTTTGTCATTGATGTCAACACTTGTCAACACTTATCAACACCTATCAGCACTTGGAGATCTTTGGTTATGTTCACTAGTATCTGGTGCATCGACGGGTTATTTTATTCACCAGCACTAAGGATGATTTGTTATCATTTGGAGATTACTTGGTTATGTCGAAGACATTGTTTGGACACTTTGTATTGGTGATTTGGTTATTAATCTAATTAGGTTTACATATTTGTTGTTATCGGTAAATAGGTCTAGGTTATGGACCAACAAGCATTATCAGAATGACACATTATGGAGATGATTTGTTATTATTGTAAATGCATTGAGCCAACATCATGCATCACATATTGATTCATTTGTAATTGATTTAATTGTAATATTCTTTGTAAGTCGACCTACACATTTGGTCTTACGTTTTGGTATATATGTAAGATGTCATTTGTGAGATTATGTAGAGGATGTAGAGAAGTGGTAAAATGATTGTAATAAGGTATATGCAAATATAAGAAGAGCTATACACGTAGACATCATTTGAAGATTCAAGGAAAGTTTAAAGAAGGAAATCAGAGCTTAACCGGTACTGAATCCAGCATATGAAGATGCTATTTTGAGTAGTACATTATCATTGGATTTAACCATCCAATTCTAGTCAGTGTGACTCCCATTTTGTGATTGAGCAGTGAGCTCTAGGAAGTTGGCCTTTTTGCATGTGCAGACCCCATATTGTACACACATACTATCTGCAGTAGTATCATCTGATTGTGGGTAAGGTTTCCCACCGTGGTTTTCCCCTTACAGGGTTTCCAAGTACAAATAATTGTGTTATGTGTTGTGTATGTTATTTGTCTTTCTATTTCATGCATTAAACTTTACCGGTACTGTTATTAACTGCCAAACTATCTACCCACATTAAGTTTGGTTTACCGATATTATGCACTAAGTTTGGTTAAGTTATATTTGGGTTGAAATTAATAGACAACTAATTCACCCCCCCTTCGAGTTGCCTCCGGGTCCTAACAAGTCCTCCCACCAGATCTGAAGAAGAAAGAAGATGCATGTGGAATGAAGAAGCCATGAAGGCTATATTCAGTAGGCTCACCAGTGAGGTTTCTTCACAAGTGGTTAAATGCAGATCAACAAAAAGTCTATGGGATAGACTAAAGAAACTCTATGTAAATGAACCCTGCACCACTGAATCAGCTTGTGAGAGTGAGAAGAACAATGCAGCAGATACATGTGTAGATGACAGAGGTAGTTCAGATTGTTGCAATAGCATTGGTGATGAGGAGGGTCATCTCTTCATGGACCATGAGATAGGTATTAAGAATCACACATCAAAAGGGGATAATGCAGATAGATCCCATCGACTTGATGTGTTTGGCAGTGATAATGAAGAAGATGAAGAGGAAGGAGACAAGGTAGATAGATCTAGCCAACAATATCTATTTGGAAGTGATGATGAAGAAGAGGAAGATGCAAAAGTTGATCTAGAAAGTGAATTTCTAAGTGCTCTTGATGAACTAGAAAATGTTAGAAATGAACTTAAGGATTATAAGAAATTAGTTCATGTAGAATGCAACCAGTTGAGAACTTGCCTTGAAGATTCAAACAAAAAGGTCAGTTTATTGACCACTCAACTAGATGAGGCAAAAAGAATGGCAGATGATTTGAATTCAATCTTGGATGCCAAGGAGAGAAGATGGGAGGAATTGCAGCTAGACATAATGTTAGGACCTGAAAAGTGAAATGGAGAATCTGATAAATTAATACAAGCTTCTTAAGAATGTTGTGGTTGTTGAGAAAAACCAGTTGATCAAATATCTTGATGATTCTAAGAAATGTATTTTTGTTGAAGACTCATCAAGATGACACCATGAAATGTAGGTGCGATGAATTGGGGTTAAGACTGGATGCCCAAAAGAAAATATGCGAGATGCTACAACAAAAAATGGAGACTAAAGGAAGTGAGTGTCCCAATCTTAAGGATGAAGTTGCGAAGCCCACTTTAGAACTTGAAAAGTTCCAAGATGAGCTCAAACTAAGAAATAAGTATGATGGTGGCACTGAATCCTTGGATAAGATGTTAAGCCAGCAGAAACATGTTAGGTCCAACTAGGAAAGCTAATGTACTGAGAGGGGAGGGGTGAATCAGTACTTCAAAACTTTTCTTGAACAACAATTTTACTGTTAAACATAAACTGAATACTGCTGATCTCATAATATATAATGCTAAAACATAATCACAGAAATAACATTCATACAAATTTCACTCCATAACACAAAGATTTTGGTTATGCAGAAACTCTTGGTTAGAGAGAAAAACTGCGGTGGGGATGGCACCCACAACTTCACTACTGCAATAATCAAGATTGCTTGGTTAGAGCTACATGTTTAGCTATTTCTGATAGCTTACCCTATTAGGAGTACAAATATCTTTAGATCTACTTTGCTAAAGGATTTTACAAACACTTTTACAAAAATGTTGTACCTGGTTAAAGGCTTTACAATTTATAGACTTTGTTAGAGTCTTTTACCCTATTAAAGGTTTCTAACTCAACTCAAAATAATTCAATCAAAATCTTTACAAAATATCTACAACTTTACATCTGAAATGTTATAGCAGACTCTATGTGCTCAATATGAGATTACCTTTCTCATAGCATACCTCGGTAATTGATAAGTCAACTCGGTGACCTCTGAATATCTCTATTAATCTTCACATCTTATCTTCTCTCAAGATTTTCATATTCAACTCATCATTTTCCCTCCTTTTTTAGATACTCAAATCATTCTGTATATATAGATCTCTAAGATGGTGATCTTATCATGCATTGATCATACGAACATGTTTTATTGAATGAATAAACATAGAAATTATTTCATTGGATAAACTTCCTCAAAATCATACAAAATCTTTAAATGCAATTTCCTATGTAATAACGGTTCCATGTTCTTGAATCTTGTAACATGTTTCACATGTGTGTCCAGGTTCATTGAATCTGGTAACACGTTTTCACTCGGTTCAGATTGACTCGGTATACCTTCTTTGTTGCTCGGTAGACATAAGAACTTTACTCGGTAGACAACTCGGTGTGTCTCATCTTGGTGACTAGCCTTTCGCTGTAACCAACACCTTAGTAATTACCGACTAGACATTTTGGTGGTCTTAACTGACTAGAGTATATAGAATGACTTTGGGCATAAAACTAATGAAAACTTTGTAAATAGCAACAATCTGCCCTTTTGACATTAGTTTGGTATGTTTGACAAAACTCCTTTCAAAGTCATAATACAAAATCTATATACTCACAAAATAAACTGAAATGACAGTATATACATTTGTTCCAATACATACTCAAATGCATACTCCCCTTATCAATATGTTGTATATAACTTGATGATCTATACTCTATATTTCATGCTCCCCTATCAATTTCAACTATACACTCAGTATATATATTATAAACTCTGTACACTCAGAAACTCTATATACTCGATACACTCTCCTTTTTTAACAAACATCAAAACTAGTTACCATTTGGTGGGGGCAACTAATCAAAAATAGATTTATACTTTGTATGAGCATCTTTGAGAGCATTGGTAAGTGTATCCTTGACACTTTCCATTAGATAATTCTGAGCTATAATATCAGTGAACAGTGAGATCAAACCATCTAAAGTGCTTCCCTTGGCTTGAGTGGACAAATGGGTAGCTCGGTTGATCTACTCTTGAACTGTTGATAAATGGGGAATAAATAATGTCTGAAGAGTCATGATATCCATCCTTATTTTGTGCTCTTCATTTAAAAGTTCTAACTATTGAGCCATAAGAGTTTGTAGCTTTGTATAAAAATTCTGAATAGAATTTGGCTCGGTAGTTAATTTATTTGAGAGATCGGTAATCTCTTTTTCAATGACTTTGGTCTTATTCTTGATATCTTTGATAAACAATGAGAATGTACATAACTTCTGAAATAAATAAATAATATGCTTGAGTTGAGGGGACAACTCAACAATGAATCCAACAAGCCTAGTTTTACCTATAGCAATTGCTTTCTACACTTCTTCAATCATCCTGGCAGTTAGCTCTTTTTCTTTCAATTTGTTAAGGTATTTTGATGCTTCTACTCCTGATGCTTCCAACTAAGTGAGCATTTCATCCAGTTGTATATGGATGGTGGCATCTTTATTTACGGTAGCTTTAGGTAGCATGTCTGTCAATAATGCTTTAACCTTCTGAAGTACTCGGTTCTTCTTCTAAATAGCTATCTATTTTTCCTGCTCTGCTTTGGCTTTACAAAGCTCACCGAATTCTATCAGTGCTTGCCCTTTTTATTTTGCAATGTGAATATTTAGCAACACAATAGGTTTTGACAGATCTATCTTGAAACTGTTCTTCTTTGCTTTCTTCTCCTTTGATGATGATGCCTTCACCAGTTGAATGAGTACAATGGATTTGGAGGCTTGTGCTTCTTTGGTATGTTGCTCGATGGAGACTTTTGATGGTTTATGTAGCCTTTGTTGTATCCTTCGATGTTTCTTTGCTTGGGGTCTCAGTGGCAATAGTTTCAGTGTTTGAAGGTTCTTGAGAAGTTTTCTCCCTGGTGGTCTGAGAGGTAGATTCACCTTGTGTAGACTTTTGATCCTTTTTACCTTGATCTGTGTCCTGAGGTTTCTTAGTTGAAACATGTTGGGTTACCAGAGGATAGGACTTAACTTGTTCCAAAACTGATTCACTTGATACCAGTTTGGTATAGGCATTCCCCTCTATCATTTCTTCTTCCCGTGCCTCAGTATCCATGACATCCTCATCTAACTGAATAGTTGAAGCAGGATCTTGCTTAGTGATGTCAACTATCTCCACTTCACCTCGATTCTCTTCAGTTTAAATTCTGAATATTTCGTACCATTTTTCTTTAGTTTCATTCTCTACTTCAAGATAGAGGCCATTCATCATTTTCAAGGCCCTTTGCATTACTTGAAAATTTGTCTGGTATTTTTTCAAATGATCTTTTATATCATCTACCAACATATCTAGAAAGAGATGTACCAAAACTCTTTCTCTAATCTACTTCTCTGAGTCCATAGCATATTCCCATCTATTGTCAATATGAGAGTACAATGCTTTTGAAAGAAAATCAGTTACTTCCAATGGAACTACTCAAAATTTGAGAAGTGTACACACTACTGACTCTTCTATTTGCCTCTTCTCTTCTTCTATTCTAGAGTCATACTTTACATATCTAAATGACCCAAATCCACCATATTGTTTTAAATTTGCACAAAAATTATCAACACTGTGTACATCTTCCTCAGTGCTTTTTACAATCTGAAATTTATTTGCATCTTTAGATTTTGTATCACTTGACTCTTTATTCAAAATTAGTCTTCTAGTCATCTTTTTATAAGTTTTAGTAACCTTAGGCTTTTCAACATTTTTCTTCCTTTTACCAGGTGACACAACAGATGATCTAGTGCTTGGTCACTTTACTGGCAGGGTCGGTGATACCTTGGTTGTATCCCGTTTCTTTCTTTTCAAGATTTTTCCCTTTGGCAACTCAGTGCTCAGTGTAATTGCTGCTTCTTGAGCTTCAGATTCTTCTTCAATAAACAATTGATCATTTTTCCTACTTCCTAGCTTAGTAGGTGTGGAGGTAGAACCTTCTCCAAATTTTTCTAATAAGTCCTTGATCATTTTGGTGGCTTTTCTGGTAGCCTTTGGTACTACAATGCTCATTTTTACTTTTTCTTTTACCTCTTCATAGGTGCCATACCTGATCTTGGTAGAATGCCTTGGAAGTGCTAAGAAGGCATCTATCTACTGTTGAGCAATGTCAAAATCAATCTCATAACCCATAGGTGGTAAATATTGAGTCCTGGCTCTACTGCGTTGACATAACAATAGTCGGTATCCAACTCAAAATAGATGGTATCCTTATACTTTTCCACTAGCTACGATGGGATCGTGTACCTGCTATGCATTTTTTCCTAAAAAATGTTGAAGTAATAATCCATTACCATATTGAAATTATCACCTAGCTGATTGATGAAATCATTTATCTGATGGGTGATTGGTCGGTGTAATTCCCAAATGATGTTACCAACATATGGAAATAATTTTTGAAAATAGAAGAACAGACACACTAAGAGTGACCCAAACTTTAGTGTGTTAGCAGTATTATTCTTCTTTGGTTTCCTTATTGTGTTGAGATTTTCAAAAAGATTCTTCAACAACACTTCACATAAGTCTATTTTCATACCCTTTTTTACAATTTTATAGGCCAAATCTATAGCTGCACATGACACACTATTTTCTCTTGCCGACTGGAAGAAACAATAACCAATGACTCTAATTGCAAAATTAAGTTTTGCATCAGTTACATTGTTCAACTTAATACCTCTACAATCAGACTCAACTCCGGTTATTGTTATCAATTCCTTCTGTGAAATCATCTTCTATGCTCGAGCATGGTCAAATATAGGGTATCCGATTATTATGTGAATAATCTCCTTGGTGATCTTGAAAGGTTGATCTTCTAACCACATAAAATTGTCATGCACTCTGCTTAAGACAAATTTGACCCATTGGGGTTTGAAGACTCGAGGATAGGTTAGGGCTTCGGTCAATCCCTTAACTTTGATGTGCTCAAACTTGCTGTCCAAGGTTCCAGCGGTGCACAATTAATCATACCTATCCTTAATTTCAGTATGACCTAGCTCTTCAACATGACACTTAGTATAAAATCTGACATCTTCTACCAACAGAACCCTATCCGAAATAAGTGAGAATGCAGTTTTCTCATCGGGTTCGGATGCCACTTTGAGAGGTAAGGTGTATTTCATTGATGGCTTCTCAATGGTCTCAATTACAACAGGTTTTTGCACCTTGGGAGCCTTTTCAAACTTGGAATTCTACTTATGGAATAGCTTAGGGTTTCAAAGAACCAGAAAATGCTTCCAACTTAGTAAATACAATGAAAATATTCACAACTGATTTTGATTGGTTAACTTGCTTGAAAATGTGTTTTAGATTGTGTGAAATACCTTGAATTCTCTCTTGGAAATATTTGATCACCTTTAACTTGCTTAGCTCTGCTCTTTAAAAACTGGTAAGAGTCAAATGACCACGCATAGTACTTTTAAATACATCTTTTACCTTATTGGGCTTCGTGCAATTAGGTATAATAAGAATTAAATACACTCGGTTCCACCAAACCAACTATCTCTCTTATACGCTTTTACCAACTAGACAAGCTTAATGTATTTACCGACTTCTCTAGTAAATCAAAAGACTAGATAATATTTAAAAAAAAATTTAATGCATCTTAGATATGTAGAATTTAGAATTATGTACATGATTAAATAGGAACTGTTAAGATCTAACCTTGTGAGAATGCAGTCGCTTCATACCTTTATTGATTAATTTGAGGTAGATGCACCTAACTCGGTAGGTAAGGTTCTTTCTTCATTGGTTGACACATTTTCCTTCTTTTTCCATAATTTCTGTAGTTTGTTTGTTATCTCCTCAGTACCTCCTCTAGGTTGATCTCTGCAATCTTTAGCCAAGTGTCCAACTTTGTGACAATGAAAGCATGCCATTCCAGGATTTCTCCATGATCTCTGGTTGTTCATTCCAAACCTTATCATACAGTTAGCACTTATATATCTGTATCTTCCACAACATTCACACCATATTCTTGTGTTGTAATCCCATGGTACTGAAGTATATTGTTGATTGAGATTTGTGTGAGTTTGGTAGCTTTTGGTATTTGCTCGGTGTGTAGACCACATATAGTTTTTCTGCTTAAACCAACACTTTTCGGTATTGTGTCCATATCTATTGCATTTTTTGCAAAAACCCTTGAATTTTTCCTTTTGATAATTGTTTACAAACTTTGTCCTACATTGTTTAGATGTGTGACCATACTTATTGCAATTGTAACAATAACCATCAGACCTAGTTACATTCGGTTGCTTACCTTTTCTGATCCGACAAACGTTGGCAGTATGTCCTTGTTTTCCATAGTAGTTGCAAATAGGCTTCTTGTCTTTCATCTTATCTTTGTTTCCAGCCTTCTTTGATGATTCTCCTTTCTCGCTAGAGTTATTTCTTTTATAACCGAGTCTGACAAATTTGTTAGGTGATCTTAAGTTTAGTTGCTCATCCAACATTCTTGATGCCTCATAACTTTTCTTCAGTGTTTCTTTTGACTTCTTTTCTTCTTCTAGTTCATCGGTCAATCTTGATAATTCAAGTTTCAATGTTTGGTTCTCATTTTCTTTTAGAGTTGCTTCACGATGTGCATAACCCAATTGATTAGACAGATTATGTTGAACTCCAGTCATCCTTGATATTTCACCATTCTTTTTAGACACCATTGCTTCTAGCTGTTGTTTTTCTCTTTCTACATTTTGCATATTATCTTAAGCTATTCTCAATGCATCAATATTTTCAGCCATTTGTGTGCTAAAATACTCATGTTCCCTTCTCATTGCTTTTAGTTGTTCATTCAATGCTTTGTTCTTTTCTTTCAATTCTACAATCATTTCTTCAGACTCTTCTGATATGTTGTTCTCAGATGATGTCTCAATTTCTTCCACCAAATCTTGTGAGTCTTGTAAATCATTAGACAACCTTCTTCTGACCTTCAGTGATCTTTGCATTTGTATCTCCATATCTGCAATCACTTGATTAGCATGATCCAATTCTTCTTGAAGATTCACAATTCTGCGAGATTGTTTATAGCCTTCCATTGATAGGATCTTTCTCTTTAGGCTGTTAAAACCTTTACCAAGAGTAGAGCTCTGATACCAATTGTTAGGTCCAACTAGGAAAGCTAATGTACTGAGAGGGGAGGGGTGAATCAGTACTTCAAAACTTTTCTTGAACAACAATTTTACTGTTAAACATAAACCGAATACTGCTGATCTCATAATATATAATGTTGAAACATAATCATAGAAATAACATTCATACAAATTTCACTCCATAACACAAATATTTTGGTTACGCAGAAACTCTTGGTTAGAGAGAAAAATTGTAGTGGGGGTGGCACCCACAACTTCACTACTGCAATAATCAAGATTGCTCGGTTAGAGCTACATGTTTAGCTATTTTTAATAGCTTACCCTGTTAGGAGTACAAAGATCTTTAGATCTACCTTGATAAAGGATTTTATAAACACTTTTACAAAAATGTTGTACCTGGTTAAAGGCTTTACAATTTATAGATTTTGTTAGAGTCTTTTACCCTATTAAAGGTTTCTAACTCAACTCAAAATAATTCAATCAAAATCTTTACAAAATATCTGCAACTTTACATCTGAAATTTTATAGCAGACTATATGTTCTCAATATGAAATTACCTTGCTTATAGTATACCTCGGTAATTGATAAGTCAACTCAGTGACCACTTCTGTATACTTTGTCACTTAAACTGTTCTCTGAAAACCTTCTCAGTGACCTTTGAATATCTTTGTTAATCTTCACATCTTATCTTCTCTCAAGATTTTCATATTCAACTCATCATTTTCCCTCCTTGTTTAGATACTCAAATCATTCTGTATATATAGATCTTTGAGACTGTGATCTTATCATGCATTGATCATACAAACATGTTTTATTGAATTATAAAACATAGAAATTATTTCATTGGATAAACTTCCTCAAAATCATACAAAATCTTTAAATGCAATTTCCTATGTAATAACGGTTCCATGTTCTTGAATCTTGTAACATGTTTCACATGTGTGTCTAGGTTCATTGAATCTGGTAGCATGTTTTCACTTGGTTTAGATTGACTCGGTATACCTTCTTTGTTGCTTGGTAGACATAAGAACTTTACTCACTAGATAGTGTAGATCAAGAAATTGGGACGCATCAAAACAAATAGCAATTAGCACAATCACAAAACCTAAAACTACAATGAAAGCAATCCTAATCCAATCAATGAAGACATAAAGACAAGATATTCAAATTGAATGAAATTGAAGCAAACCGACGCAAATATCTCCTTCATGTGGCTCCATTGTTCTTCTTTCACCTTCAAATTTGATGTCGATCTCACCTACAAGTGCAAAATACATGTGGAAAGCAAGTTGTTGAGAGATGAAATTCGTAGCATAAGGTTACTCGAAAATGTGATTGATTGATTGATTCATTGAAGAAACTCATCCAATTTATAGACAAATTGGAGAGAGGACAAGATTAGCATGAAGAGATTTGAAAGGAAATTCAAATCAAGAATGGCAAAATTATGACAAATGTATGACAATTTCTATGCAAGGTGTATGACAAATTATGACAAGATTATGACAAGTTGCTATTCAAAATGCATGACAAATTATGACAAGATTGAAATAGAAATAGAAATTAGAAATTAGGAGAAATTAGCAAATTAGAAAATTGAGGAAAAAGATGAAATTGAAATTAGGTGAATTAATTAATAGGTTTTCATCCATTAATTAATTCATGAAAGAGACCTAGGACTAAATAAATAGATTTATTTAACCCACAAAGAAGAAGAAAAAAGATTAAATGAACAAATCATAAAACCCTAGATATTAATGTAGGTATGATCATGATTCTGATTAACAAAGGATCAACGTTGATAAATGATTGAGATTGGTTGACAAAAATCAATGACAAATTGACCAAGATTGACAAGGAGATCAAATTGATAGGCACCAATTGACGAGGAACAATGACTAATTGATCCCAATTGACATGATTGAAAAGGACAAGGATCAATGATGAATCGATCGCAAAATGACAAGATTGACAAGGACAAGGATTGATGACGAATCGATCGCAAAATGACAAGATTGACAAGTTGATAATCGCAAATGATTACTAACAAGCTAAAGATGATTGAAAGATTGACAAGAGGACAAAACCCTAATTCTATCAATGATTAGGATTGATGATGTCCAAAATGATGATAAATGAGCACGCACCATGATGCGACAAGATAAGATCGACCAAAATCATGACTGAAGATTGCTATCGACAAGACCTAATTCAAAAGCGATGAAAATGAGGAATGTAGAAGGACTCGATGCTCGCAAATAATAAAGACCAATTGCGCAACATAGAAGAAATGTTAATGTGATGCAAGAACCCTAAAATAAGGAAATGCGCAAATGTTAAAGTATGACTCCACAAGCATTGACCATTTTTAGACGTCTACATTTTGCCCCTCTTTGAGACAATGCGATTCTAAGCATTGTTTCAAAGAACAATAATGAAAATGCCCTAGACAATAACAATAACATATGCATTCCCCCTCGAGGAATTGGCCAGAAAAATGCAGAAAAGAGGCCAAGTGATCAATAAGAATGACAAAAGATGATAGGTTCGAACAGACTACCAAGAGTGACAGAAGAAATGTTAGTAAGAAGAAATTAGACAGAGGACAGTTAGAGATGAAGGAAAACTTGCTTTCACAAATGCACATAAGTAGGTGAGAACCTTTATTTAATGTAGCAAAGTGGATGCAGAGCATCATGGCATTGAAGGCCAGAGCTAGAATGCAACCCCTTTTGCAAAAGACAGACACATCGCACACAAGGAATGAGTGAAGCATCCTAGGGTGCATACATCAAGGGTCAAGGTCTGTGCGGTGTTCACAAAGCGAATGTACTTATCATAGACACCCAATGATATAGTTGCCCTAGTTTGTGACACACATTCCACAAACAACAAACACAACAAAAAACAAAAGGGACCATGAACCATCCCGGTTACTCTAAATCACTCAGTGACATCATCGAGCAACATAGGAACATGATCGAAGCCAAAGATAAATCAGTAAAAAGATAAGATGCACAAATTCAACCAAGTCAAACAAACAGAATGATCGTCATTGTCAAAAGTGGAAAACAAGAATGATCATGCTGTCTGGTTTCAGGGAATGTGGTACCCCGTCTAAGACAGGACACAGTCTGATTTTGAGTATACCACACCTAGTATAAGACCCATGATAATGTTGACAAGGATGAATGGTAATGTTGATGCTATTTTGATTGATGTGACAACTGTAATCAGGATGAATGCTTGCTTGGTTGAACAGTTCATCTGTTAATGCGTGATTTCATTAAAGCACAATGTTTGATTGATTGTCGTTGGATGTATGCTTAGCGATCTGTCTATGCACAAGGGGATCATTTATTGACAAAATGCAAAATGCCAAAGAAATTGTTTTTGGATTTTGATGTTTTTCACTTTGTAGGAATTTCGAGTCTTTTACAATTTTTTTTGTTCATTTTTTAGGACTTTATTTGACTTTTTTAGGGATTTTTTCAGGACATTAGTTGATTTTTAGGGATTTTTTCAGGACATTATATGATTTTTTTGGATTTTTTTCAGGAAATTATATGATTTTTAGGGATTATTTCAAGACATTATTTTATTTTTTTTGGATTTTAACATTTTAGCTGAAAATGAACACATCATTCTTTTGATGTTTTTGAATGTTTTCAGGATTTTTTTCAATTTTTTTGATTATTTCAGGACATTTTTCATTTTTTATGATTTTGCCCCCAGTGTCCAGCAAGGCAAGGAATATGTTAGGTGAATAAATAAGCTTGCTAAAATGATGGTGGATATAGGGAAGACAAAGGCCTTTTATTATGGAGACAATGGGACAAGAGACTGGATATGACAATGTAAAGCAGTGACATGGCATGAGGGACATGCCAAGAGGTTTTGAAACTATGTTTAAATTTTGCATCCTTATGTTAGATCAAGATCAAGGAATGAAAAAGAGTGTATGGATAGTGATAAGATATGGATAGGATAAGCAAGACCAAGAATGGATAAGGGACATGGACTGAAGGTTAGGATTGGCTAAGGGATAGTGGCAGAAAGTTGCAATAAGCCAGGGAATATGGATGAAAGGTTATAATAAGCAAATGGATAAAGACCAAAAGCTATGATGGACTAAAAGCTACAAAAAAGATGCATGATGCTCATGAAGATCCTCAGCCTTGTCAAGATCAAAGGTGGAAAAGGGGATATGTACATGAGGGACAATAGGATATGAAGGGTAATGACAGGGGTTCTATAGGATAATGGAACAATGAAGGACAAAAGGATATGATAGGATAAAACTTGTGCCCAAGTATGGTATGCAAGAAGTTCATAGATTACGCATGACGCCTGTTTGCCAGGTTTTCACCAGTGGACGAATTATTTTTTGCTTTAATTTTTTTCTTTTGTCTTTTTTTTTTCACTTTGTTTTTTGTATTTTGACTTTTTCAATAGAAGATGGACACATGATAGGGGATGGAAGAAGGAATCAAAAATCTTTTTGTTTGGATAGTAGCCTTGAAAAAAATGGACCATGACCTTTAAAATTATGCTCAAAGACGTTGGTAGGATAAGGACATGGAAAATGAGGCGAAACTAAGGCAAGGATTTATGCAACGGATGGGATCAAAGGGATCAAAGGATGGAAAATATGCATTGGATAATGGATAGGGTATTGGAAGAATTGGGCTGCAGTGGACAAAAATGTTGGCAAAATCGACATTGGCACACACCTTGAGGGGTGATGAACTGATGGAGGAAAAATGTATTCTGGATATTGAGATTTTGACGAGGGAAAGGCTATGGATTTTGGGACATAAGGGCCCAAAATAGATGAAGAAGGTGATGGAGGAACAAATTTGAGAGGGTTGGATGGAGGAATAGCAACTTTGGATGCCAAGTTGGATGTTTCTTTAGGCTTTTGTGCTTCAAGGAGCCGCTTAGGGATCCACATGGTTTTTTATTTTTCATGCTTTTGTGGTTCCTTGGAGCGCATTGCCAATACAAGGGATTTAGGAGCCCATATAGATTTTAACTTTTGTTTTTGAGCAATGGGCCTTTGTGACCTTTTGGATTTTTCCTTTTCTTTATAGATCAAATTTTTCTTTGTTTTGACATGTCGATTATATTGGACATGTTGATCCTTGGATACATGTGGATTGCTAGACTTATGACGTTTATACTTGGAATCCAAATTGCTTGGAGAGGGAAAGGAATGCATGGATGGATATGAATGAAATGGAGTTCTTTTGGATTGATGAAATTTATTCAAGGATGTGTGCCTTTGTTGACCTTGCATAGAGAATGAAGGGATATAGGGACCTAATATGGATGGAAAGTATGATGGGGAAGGGATATGTTTGGATTTTGAAGGGATGTTGGATTTAGTAAGGGTACCCACGTCTTGAAGAATTTCACTGAGGTCATGACCCTTAATATTTTCTTTAACGTGAAGGGATTCTTGCTTATGGAGATCTACTCCTTTGCCTTTATGAATATCTTGACTTGTAGGATACTCTTTTCTTTGGGAAGAAGACGCCAGTCCATTATGAGGTGGATATGATATGAGAGAAATAATGAGATCTTGAAGTGGATCAGATTGCACCAAAGTGGAAGAACCCATTATGCATGTTGAGGGTTCATGAACATCTTGCACTGACATGTTAGAATCATGAGGGGGATTAGGATCATGAGGGGGACTAGGATTGTGTGGTGGACATGGTTCAATGACAAGCTCTTCAAGAGATGGAATGGGAGAAATAATGGGATCATCAAAAGAAATGCGTTCTTGGAGTGTATATGGAGCATTAAGACAAGGAGATGAAGGAACAAAAGGATCTTGTGGAGGATTTAAAGGAATAATTTGATCTTGACAAGGAGGAAGATCATTGGAATCCTCTTTAAAGGTGCTTTGCTCTTGACTTTTAATGGGATCATCAGAAAGGATGGAAGGGATATCTTGATCTTTCTTAGGAAGTGGAATGTCAATGGGATTTAAAAGGACATTTTTTCATGAAATGGAATGGGATCATTTGGGATTGGATGGACTGGGATATCTTGATCTTGCTCAAGGAATGGAGTGTCAATAGGACTCTAGATAGGATGGACAAGAATAGGGGAATCATCGTGAGTGTCTGGGAACATGGGGTCCTGGTCAACAATTGGATGGGATGATAAGGTTTGAAGATCTTGATCTTGATCTGTTTTAAGACACCTTTCTTCATGCTCTAAATTATCCTCTTGACATGAGGTTGGACTTTGGATATGCATGGAGGATTCTGACAAGGAATCAATGTTTTGGCCTTAAGGAAATGCACTTTGAACATTTGTGATGGATTTTGGTAAGGAATCAATGCTTGAACATGAGGAAGAGGGACTTCGAATGGGGTCCTCTAAAACAAGTAATGGCAATAAAGTGCATGGTGGCATTGGGTCTTGTATTTCTAAAACATGACAAGGATGTGCATCATTAATTGGATTATCTTGGCAATCAATTATAGATAGCCCTTGGATAATTTCATCCTTGGGTGTATTGTTTGATAAGGACAATATGGAAGGTTCTTGTGAAACTTCTAAAGGTGTAGGGATAAATGCCACTGGAGAGTCAATTTGCTTGCGGGGGGGTGAGGCATTGCTAGACATAATTGTATTATCTTGATCTTCCTCAAAGAACTCACTTGGTAGTTTCCTTAAGATCCTTGCAATAAGGCCACCTTTCTTTCGAGGTTTTGACATAGTTGTATCTAGAATTTGAACTTGTTTGGAAAGGAGTTGGTTCTGGTCTGATGTCATATTTTGATTTCGAACTAGATGTTGATCAAATTGGTTTGACATGTTCAAAATTTGGCTTGGTGCATGTTGCAAGTTTTGTTTTTGAATTTGTGATTGTAGTTGTTGATAATGAGTTTGTTGTCGATAATTAACAGTTGGTTGGACATATTGTTGAAATTGGAGCATTGGTTGTGTTGGTTGTATATGTTGGACCATTGGTTGTGTCTGTTGGAAATGTTGGAACTATTGAACAATTGGTTGTGATGGTTGAAAATCTAATTGATAGTAAACACCTTCTTGTTCTTGTTGTGAAGGCACATAATGTTGTTGTGTCTTTTCTTGAAATTGTTTCATCATCTCTATTTGTGAGAGGAGATATGGTATGTTTGATTGTTCGATAAGAGATCTTACATAAATTGGCTCAATATTTGGATTTCGACCTGGAAATTTTTGAAACATTTTGGACATTTGTGATCTATTCTTCTCAATGTTTTTCACTTTTTGTTCCAAAATCTCCTTTTCTTGAGCTAGTTTCTCCTCTAGTTTTTGTATTTGGACATTTACATCATCATGATAAGTTTGATCCAAGTTCTGAGACATGTAGAGACTGGATTGACATGATTGATTTCTCAATTGTGATGACATGGCTTTGTAAGAAAGTTGAGACCTCATTTCAATAAACATGTCACTATGCAATGCAACTAATGGGATTGACAAATGCAACCTAAAAGGATGACAATGCAACTTAATGTTTTTGTTGTTTTTCAAGATTTGGACAAACTTTTCTAAATGCAAACCTACAGACTCAACCTTGGGAAGTTGAAATGAAGCCAAAACCTTAAAGGACAAAGGACCAAATGACAATAGGACAAATTGACAATGTCTAACCTATATGCTTGGATACTAAGCTAGGTTTGACAAAAATGATATTAATGAAAGGACAAATTTTAGACAAGGTCAAGACTCCTTAACAACAACTTAGGGTATTATCCAAAGTTTTGATTTTTCAAGTTTGACAAACCAAATTTTTTGAGACTAAATGCAAGAAGGCAATGATTATGACAATGACTTAGGATATGACATGAAAATGATCTAAGGATATGATATGACAAGATGAAGCCAAGACAAGATGACAATACAATGATAAGGATATGCGAAGACCAATGACTTGGAATATGCAAAATGCAACCTAGGCAAGACCTGATTTTAGCATGACAAGGATAATGCACGAATGTCACCTAAATGGAAACCTAGCTTGGATATGACAATGAAATGCAAACTTAGGGAAATAATTTTGAACCTAAGTGCAAAATGAGGACGCTTGCAATGAAAAGGACTAAAATGAAGGGAGATGACAATATGTCCTAGGACCTAAGTTGGACTATGCAAAACCTAGCCTAAAGTGACATGAATTTTGAAACAAAGACATTCAATGTTTTGAAAAGCCATGTTCAAATGTTGGATGAATACTTGGACAAATTTGGACTTTTGTTTTGAATTGAAGGTTGTTGATTTTGAAAACCCAGGTTGATTATGAGCACTTTTGAAAGTTTGTTTTTGATTTAACCTTTGACAATCACGTAAGACAAAATGTTTGTTTGACTTTGACTCAAGACAATCAAGCACATTCACAAGAAATCCTATGAATGGCAAGGGCAATATCTATTGAATCCTCTAACCATAAAATACAACACTCAGCCAGATAGCTAGATGCTTGGTAGCACTAGCTCCCCCTTACAGTGCACTCACTTCTCGGGCATACCAAGCTTCAAGTTCAAGGGGCATCACTTCCCAAGAACTTGCTATCTCTAACTGAGGAGTACATGAGAGGTGTCTTCGGCATGCACGTATCACAACACCTGAGCCAATAGATAGAAGGATTTTGGCATCTAAAAACAAGAGATTCTAGTAAGGGCATACGTTCGGGTGGGTATTGATCCAGCGAATAAATCATCGCAATACCATTCCGGCACCCGTTGTCTACAACTTTCATTGCATCCACAGTTATTTAGAGTGGTTTGAAAGAGCTTGGCTTTAGCCCGTCACCACTTTGGGTCGTTCCCTCTCACCAATGCCTGTGTGAAGTGCCAGGAAAATTGGGAGGTAGGCCTAGTTCTAAGGGTTAAAACATGAAATCAAATTAAAAATATACAAAGCATGCATGGTGTTCATTAACCTTTAAGAAATGAAATGTGCAACTACTTAAAAAATTGCAAGCAAGATGTTTTAATGAGAGTCTTTGACCGTGTCCTGCATAAGATTCGTTAGTAGTTGCATTTTTAGTCTTCGTCACATGTAATGCCAAGATGTTCCAAAGAGAATTAGCACCAAAGAAAAACTAGAATGCAAGAAACAAAATGAAAACAAACAAATTTGCAAGTGAAAACAACTGATTTCACCTCTATTTTTGGCCTTGCACAGGCACAAAATGCGTCAACACAGGTGCAGAACCAATCAACATAGGCGCATAACCAATCAACACAGGCGCAAAACCCATCTACATAGGTGTAGAACCCATCAACACAGGCGCAGAATGCCTCAACATAGGTGCAAAAGTGTCCAGAAAGCTTTGAGTCACCCTGTTTCTTGAGTTTTTCACCTGCAAACAGCTCAAAAAGCACTCAAAACATGGTTAAGGGGTTAGTTCATGTCGCGTTCACCAAAAATGTAGATCAGGAAATTGGGAAGCATAAAAAAAAATAGCAATTAGGACAATCACAAAACCTAAAACTGCAATGAAAGCAATCCTAATCCAATCAATGAAGACATAAAGACAAGATATTCAAATTAATGAAATTGAAGCAAACCGACGTAGATATCTCCTTCATGTGGCTCCATTGTTCTTCTTTCACCTTGAAATTTGATGTGGATCTCACCTACAAGTGCAAAATGCATGTGGAAAGCAAGTTGTTGAGAGATGAAATTCGTAGCATAAGGTACCACTCAAAAATGTGATTGATTGATTGATTCATTGAAGAAACTCATCCAATTTATAGACAAATTGGAGAGAGGACAAGATTAGCATGAAGAGATTTGAAAGGAAATTCAAATCAAGAATGGCAAAACTATGAAAAATGTATGACAAGATTATGACAAGTTTCTATTCAAAATGCATGACAAATTATGACAAGATTGAAATAGAAATAGAAACTAGAAATTAGGAGAAATTAGCAAATTAGAAAATTGAGGAAAAAGATGAAATAGAAATTAGGTGAATTAATTAATAGGTTTTCATCCATTAATTAATTCATGAAAGAGACCTAGGACTAAATAAATAGATTTATTTAACCCACAAACAAAAAGAAAAAGGATTAAATGAACAAATCATAAACCCTAAAAATTAATGTAGGTACGATCATGATTCTAATTAACAAAGGATCAATGTTGATAAATGATTGAGATTGGTTGACAAAAATCAATGAAAAATTGACCAAGATTGACAAGGAGATCAAATTGAAAGGCATCAATTGATGAGGAAGAATGACTAATTGATCCCAATTGACATGGTTGAAAAGGATAAGGATCGATGACAAATCGATTGCAAAATGACAAGATTGACAAGGACAAGGATCGATGATGAATCAATCACAAAATGACGAGATTGACAAGTTGATAATCGCAAATGATTACTAACAAGCTAAAGATGATTGAAAGGTTGACAAGAGGACAAAACCCTAATTCTATCAACGATTAGGATCGACGATGTCCAAAATGATGAAAGGCTAGTCACTGAGATGAGACACATCGAGCTATCTGTGGCTCATCTCAGTGACTAGCCTTTCACTGTAACCGACACCTTAGTAATTACTGACTGGACATTTCAGTGGTATTAACCAACTAGAGTATATAGAATGACTTTGGGCATAAAACTAATGACAACTTAGTAAATAGAAGCAAAACATTCCAAGGACAATGAAGGATTAGGATATGGTACCAGTGAATGCTCTATAAGCAAGGAGACCTCCCACAAAGAAATTCAATTTGTCTCCTCAAATGGACATGGAAAGGGTCAAACCTTCACTATTAGAACTACTCCAATGAAAAGGATAGATCTAACTACAACTAGTGAGGATATGAAGGTAAGGATGAAGAATGGTGCTACATGGAGGAACAATGTAGATCTGAAAGGAAAAGGGAAAATAGGAGAAGATAGCTTCTCCAGAAGAAAGACAATGAGAAGGCAGTCTAGAAGGCCTTCCACTAGTAGAAGACAAGGAGATGATGCTACCCACACATCAAGACAACTGTGGAAGAAGAAGGGATATGGTGGAAGACTTGCAAAGAATGAACATCCCAAGGTTAATCCCTAGAGAAGCAGATATGGAGATGCCAAACCACTGAGATCACCTCATGTTTGGAAAAATAAATTTGTAAGCAATAAGCCTCCTTTCTCAAGTTATTGTTTTGCATGTAAAAATTATGGCCATATGGCAGAAGAATGTAAAATGAGGTCTAGGAATAGACAAAGTGTTTTTCCTAGGTATAATAAATCATATGGCAATGGATTTCATGCATATAAGAAGAATGTTTCATAGAGTAGAAACATGTTGTTGGCAATATTACATTATAAGGATATTTAGAAGGATGTTGATGATTATGGACATAACTGATTAAAGATGTTTTACTATCTTGATATTATTATTTTGTCATTGATGTCAAGAAATTGATTTTCTAATTCAGTATGATGTTGCCATATCTTGAGAAATATGATATGAAGATTATAAAGTAGTCGGTAAAGACATAGGAAAGAACATGATGAATAATGGGACAAGATATTCAATGGGCAACTACTACTGAGTTAGACAATGATGAGATCTTGATGTTTTAGATTGTTTTAACATCATACATATGTTGTAAAATGTAAAGGTTAATACTATACTATGTTATCAAGCAAAGAACCTAGTCGGTAAACCTTAAGGAACCTAGTCGGTAAACCCTAAGGTTATCACAGTCAGTTAATGAAGACAGAATGTCTACCGAGTGAAGTTTAGTATTCACCGAGTTGTAACCAAGCTATAACAGAATGCATTTAATGTTTACATGTGATATTTAATGAAAGATGCTAATGAGCTGGAGCAGATCAATGATTGGTAAGTCGTAGAAGAAGTTTTTTAATGAATCTAAGGCAATGGAAATCTATAGCTCAGAATAAACCGCATTACCCTAACACAAGTTCCAAGGTGAATGTGCAAATTCCAAGGCGGGGTAAAACATTTTCAGGTCAAAACATACAATGAACTTGGACAAGATTGAAGATCTGATGGCTATGATTGATCATGGGAAATGTGATCAAGGAGATTAAGCGGTTAGAAAAATGTTTATAAATAAGAAACTATTTATAAACAATGGATGTGGGCAAGTGTATGCATAGGGATGCTACATAGTGATAACCAAGCATAGAAGCTTGAAGACCTATTAGAATAATAGAGTATTGATGCCCAGCAGATAGACAAGATTAGTTCTATGTCTAGATTGTATTGAACAAATAGGAATCTGCTTTAGCATTTTAGATGTGAAGTTGCAGATAGATTGTATTACTGTTATTTTGTGAAAGTGACAGGAAATCTCTTAACAGAGTGGACTTAACAATCTTATATGTAAATCCTCTAACAAGGTGACATTTTGATTGAGTGTTTGAAATCCTTTGACAAGGTCACTTCTAACAAAGTGAAGATCCTAATAGATCTGAGGGAAATCCCTTAACCAGGTCACATCTAGCAATGTGTTTGTAATCTTTAACAAGATTTGCTTTTAACCGAGCATACTCTAGAAGAGTATATTTCTTAGTGGGTCCAAAATCCCACAGTGGTTTTTCCTTATTTGGGTTTCCACGTTAAATCTGGTGTTATGAGGTTTATATTGTTCATATGCTTTTGAATTTGCATGTTTGATAGTTTTTGGTTATATGACTGATATATATGTTACCGAGGTTGAATCTAATGTTTTTATGGATGATTAAGTTTGTATGATTCACCCCCCCCCCCCCCCCCCTCTCATCTTGTTGGCTATTGGTTCTGTACTTATATTAAGTATCAGAACTATCAATTGGTATCAGAGCTTTGGACTCTGAAAGAAAAGTTTAAAGGCACTTGAGTTAAAGATCCAAAGATGTATAAGAGGGATGCACCTAAGCTGAATAAGTCAAGTTTCTCTACATGGAAAAAAAGGATGAAGCTACATCTATCAGGAGTTGGAGAATATGCTATATACTATCTGGAGAATGATTTTGTTGCACCAAGCACCTATCCATTGACTATGGAAGAGATAAAGGCGAAGCAAGAACATATTCAAGTAATGATTGAAATAACATTTGCATTGACTGATTCTGAGTTTAATGATCTAGAAGGATGCAACAATGCAAAGGCAATGTGGACTAAGCTCATATCTGTATATGGTATGAGAATGATTAAAGGTGAGAACATAACCCAGTACGGTACAAGACTAAAGCAGATTGTAAATCAAATCAAAGGAGTAGGAGGAACTATTGAAGAAAAGGATGTGACAAGTAAGTTGTCGAGAACCCTTCTACCTGCCTATGCAATCCAAGTCTCTGCAATCAATGAATTGAGGTTTGCACCTAATATGCCAATTTCCTTGGATGCTACTATTGGTAAGCTACATGCATTTGAGTTAAGTAATTTTGATAACAGTGGGTCATCGGTAAATAAAGTTGAATCTGCATTTAGTTCTTTTCATCTGAATGAATCTAATGATTACAATGAAAGAAAGTATAAGTACTCTAAAGGAGATCACAGTGGAGCAAGTGAAAGATTTTGGAAGAACATGGAGGAGGTACACAAACTGTATGAAGAAATTAGAAAGCAAGAAGAGTTTGAAGCACTATTGGCCAAAAGGTTACCAAGAGGCAAAGGTAAGTATAAAGGAAAACTACCTTTGAAATGTTTCAATTGTGATAAGATTGGACATATGGCTTCTAACTATCCTGACAAAGATTTCACTAAAAAGAGAGATTACCGAGATGACAGACAAAAAGATAATCATTACAGAGGACACCAAGACTTCAGAAGAAGAGATAGAAAGACATGCTTAATTGCTAATGAGGAATCTGGCGATGATAAATCAGATGAGACTGATATAGAGGAAGTTGTTTATGTGGCTATCAAGGATGGATCAGATGAAGAAAGGTATGAAGAAAAAGCCCTAATATGTCACATAAACACTAATGATTCTTGGATTATAGATAGTGGATGCTCACATCATATGATAGGAGATAAACACAAGTTTGTTATGTTAGAAGATTATGATGGAGGCTATGTTAGATTTGGTAATGATGTACCTTGTCTGGTGAGAGGTAAAGGATCCATAACACTTCTTGATAAAGCAAGATGCAATGATGTTTATTGGGTTGAAGGTTTGAAATACAATTTGAGTGTAGCATAGCTAAACAACACAAGTTACCGAATAGAATTTCAGAAAGGAATTGTCAAAGTTCATGACAAGAATGGAAAGTTAGCTGCTACTGGGACATAAACAAAGGTAATACATTTCACCTTGACTCAACTCACAATAAGTGTTTGCATGCAAAGATTGATAATACCTAGTTATGGCATAAAAGATTTTTTCATGTTAATTTTGATAATTTGATCAAGATAAGTAAGAAGCACAGAGTAAGAGGTATACCGAGTCTTGAAAAACCTGAGAATGCTATGTGGCAAGGATGCCATATGGCTAAGATGACAAGATCTAGCTTTACAAGTAAGTCCTACACTTCTAAGGGAATTTTAGATCTTGTGCACACTGATCTTTGTGGTCCTATGAAACTTCAAAGTTATTATGGTGATAAGTATTTCATATTATTTGTGGATGATTATTCAAGGATGATGTCAGTAATGTTCTTAAAAGAAAAATCAAAATCTTTTCAAATGTTTAAGTGGTACAAGGCTAGAGTTGAAAATGAAATAGGAAGACAACTAAAATGTCTTAGATTAGATAGAGGAGGAGAGTTCACATCTGATGAGTTCAATCTATTTTGCAATGATCATGGTATTAAAAGACAAGTCTCTGCACCGAGAACTCCACAACAGAATGGAATAGCTGAAAGAAGAAACAAATCTATTGTGGATTGTGCTAGAACACTGATGATTGAGAAGAAGGTTCCACAAACATTTTGGAGAGAAGCATTAAGCACAGCTATTTACACCTTGAACTGAGTTCAATTGAAGAAAGGTACTTTGAAGACACCTTATGAAATCTGGTATGGCAAGAAACCTAATGTAAGTTACTTTAAGATCTTTGGAAGTAAATGCTATGTTCATAAAGATGATAGAAATGGCAAGTTTGATTAGAAAAGTGAAGAAGGAACATTTCTAGGATATTCTTCTAGAAGCAAAGCATTTAAATGTCTGATCAAATCATCTAACAAAATAGTAGAAAGTGCAAATGTGAAAATTGATGAATTTGCAGAAAGAGCTGACGAAGGGAATTACAAAGAACCGGAAGGCTATGATGAATTTGTCTATGTGCAACCGAGAAGTCCTATCGAGATAATTGTTGAAGGAAATGAGGAAGATATCTAGTTACCGAGTGATGAAGAAGATCATACAGAGCCTATCGAGCCTGTATTAGCCAAGTATGTCAGAAGACACCATGCACCAAGTCAGATTATAGGAGATAAGGATGATCCAGTAATGAGAAGGAACAAACTAACACAAAACACATGTTTGATATCTGTATTTGAACCGAGAATAGTGAAAGAGGCATTTAATAGTGAAGATTGGATAAATGCTATGACAGAAGAGATTGATCAAATCAAGAAGAATGACACATGGATATTAGTCCCAAGACCGAAGGACAAAAATGTAATCGGTACAAAGTGGATCTTTAGAAACAAGCTAAATGAGAGAGGTGAGGTCATTCAGAACAAAGCAAGAATAGTTTACAAAGGTTATGCCCAAGAAGAAGGAATTGATTATGGTGAGACTTTTGCACCTATTGCTAGACTTGAAGGAGTTAGAACATTGTTGGCATATGCTGCTTTCAAGAAATTCAAGGTATATCAAATGGATGTCAAATTTGCATTTCTGAATGGAATATTAGAAGAAGAAGTTTTCATTGAACAACCTAAAGGATTTTTTGAAGACAATAATAAAGATTAGGTATGTAAATTGAACAAAGCTTTATATGGTCTGAAACAAGCACCTAGAGCATGGTATGAAAGATTGCACTCTTATTTGATTAAGATTGGTTTTATAAGGACAAGTGAGAACAACAACATGTACATGAAGAATGATGAAAATGGAATACTAATCTCAGCCATATTTGTTGATGATATTATATTTTGTGGAAATGACTCTTTATGCAAGAACTTTGGAAATGAAATGAGCAAAGAATTTGAGATGTCATTGATCAGTGAGATAAACTATTTTATAGACTTACAGATATCGCAAATGAAAAATGAGATTTTCATTACTCAATCCAAATACTTAAAGGAAATCTTGAAGAAATTTGGAATGGAGGATTCAAAGCCAGTAAGTACTCCTATGACTACCAACTGTAAACTATCAAAGAATGATGAATCTGCATCTGTTGATGAGACACTCTACCGATCCATGATTGGAAATCTACACTATGTTGTTCACAGCAGGCCAGATATAGCACATGCAGTAGGTATTGTTGCAAGATTCTCTGTAGATCCTAAGGAAATTCACATGACGGCAATCAAAAAAAATTTTAGATACTTGAAAGGCACTGAAGATTATGGCTTAGTATATCAGAAAGGAAATGATTTTGATCTAAAAGTTTATACTGATGCTGATTGGGTAGGCAACATTGATGACAGAAAAAGCACAAGTGGAGGAGATTTCTTCTTAGGAGAAAGACTAGTGAGTTGGCTTAGCAAGAAACAAGGATGTGCTTCTCAGTCAACAGCCAAAGCTAAATATGTTGCTATAGCACTGAATTGTACCAACATTGCATGGATCAAACAACTGTTGGAAGGTATAAATGAGAGAGTTACTGAACTAGTAACTATATTCTATGACAATACTAGTGCCATTAATATTTCAAAGAACCTTGTTATGCACTCTAAGACAAAGCACATATCTATCAAATATCATTATCTTAGAGAAGAAGCTCAAGAGAAGAAAGTGGTGTTGGAATATGTTAACACAAAGGAGCAGATAGCTGATATCTTCACCAAGCCACTACCAAAGGACACTTTTGAATATCTCAGAAGTAAGTTAGGGGTCCTACCCCTATCTTTTACTCAGTGACTGAGTTTGGTGAAAGCATCACTTCGATGACTCTATTGAATATCTTTTGGGGATTTGATGCTCGAGTGATACACTTTAGAATATTTTTTTGAAAGTGTACTAGAATTAATACTTGAATAATACAACAAATGATACAGGGAATAGGAATTAAAGATAAATGCTCTGATCGAGACTTAGTTGATACACAACAGTAGGAAATAACTTCTTACAGAAAGAAATTATTTTTTAGTTCTATTCTTTTGGCATTGTTGTCAAAGGGGGAGAAGACCTACAAAGGGGGATAAGACCTGAGAAGATTGAGAGAAGACTATAGATTGAAACAAAGACTGAAAAATAGAAGAGAAGTCTAATGTATGGGGGAGAGCATTTTAGCATTTCAGAATCACAGCAATCTGAATCTTTTAAAAGTCAAATCAATTGGTTTTGCCATCAATGCCAAAGGGGGAGATTGTTGGCAATATTACATTATAAGGATAATGAGAAGGATGTTGATGATTATGGACATAACTGATTAAAGATGTTTTACTATCTTGATATTATTATTTTGTCATTGATGTCAAGAAATTGATTTTCTAATTCAATATGATGTTGCCATATCTTGAGAAATATGATATGAAGATTATAAAGTAGTCGGTAAAGACATAGGAAAGAACATGATGAATAAGGGGATAAGATATTCAATGGGCAACTGCTACCGAGTTAGACAATGATGAGATCTTGATGTTTTAGATTGTTTTAACATCATTCATATGTTGTAAAATGTAAAGGTTAATACTATACTATTCTATCAAGCAAAGAACCTAGTTGGTAAACCCTAAGGAACCTAGTCGGTAAACCCTAAGGTTATCGCAGTTGGTTAATGAAGACAGAATGTCTATCGAGTGAAGTTTAGTATTCATCGAGTTGTAACCGAGCTATAAAAAAATGCATTTAATGTTTACATGTGATATTTAATGAAAGATGTTGATGAGCCGGAGCGGATCAATGATTGGTAAGCCATAGAAGAAGTTTGTTAACGAATGTAAGGCAATGGAAATCTATAGCTCAGAATGAACCACATTACCCTAACACAAGTTCCAAGGTGAATGTGCAAATTCCAAGGTGGGGTAAAACATTTTCAGATTGAAAGATACAATGAACTTGGACAAGATTGAAGATCTGATAGCTATGATTGGTCATGGGAAATGTGATCAAGGAGATTAAGCGGTTAGAAGATTGTTTATAAATAAGAAACTATTGATAAACAATGGATGCGGGCAAGTGTATGCATAGGGATGCTACATAGTGATAACCGAGCACAGAAGCTTGAAGACCTGTTAGAATAATAGAGTATTGATGCCCACTAGATAGACAAGATTAGTTCCATGTCTAGATTGTATTGAACAAATATGAATCTGCTTTAGCATTTTAGATGTGAAGTTGCAGATAGATTGTATTACTGTTATTTTGTGAAAGTGATAGGAAATCTCTTAACGGAGTGGACTTAACAATCTTATATGTAAATCCTCTAACAAGGTGACATTCTGATTGAGTGTTTGAAATCCTTTGACAAGGTCACTTCTAACAAAGTGAAGATCCTAATAGATCTGAGGGAAATCCCTTAACCGGGTCACATCTAGAAATGTGTTTGTAATCTTTAACAGGATTTGCTTTTAACTGATCATACTCTAGAAGAGTATATTTCTTAAGGGGTCCGAAATCCCACAATGGTTTTTCCCTATTTGGGTTTCCATGTTAAATATGGTGTTATGAGGTTTATATTGTTCATATGCTTTTGAATTTGCATGTTTGATAGTTTTTGGTTATATGACTGATATATATGTTACTAAGGTTGAATCTAATGTTTTTATGGATGATTAAGTTTGTATGATTCAGCCCCCCCTCTCATCTTGTTGGCTATTGGATCTATACCTATATTAAGTATCAAAACTATCACATGCATGTTCCCTTTCCCGGTTATGCTAAGATGAATCCATGCACTGTTCCTAAAAATGTAAACATTGTGTGTTATAACTGCAATGGATTAGGTCATAAAAGTTATGAATGCAGAAAGAAGAATATGCATTCCTATGGAAACCGGTGGATCAATCATGCTCAGTGTGATAGTAGTTATAGGGGACATGAGCTGCATAGACCTTCTTGGAATGAGAGGAGAAATGTTCCTGCACAATCAAGGAATTCAAGGAAATCAATAACAATTCAATGATAAGAAAAGGAAGAGAAAACCGATATGTTAGAGGGTTCCCTAATAATGAGATTGGCATGGATGTTGTATGCTACTATAGAACTGCCTGCTGAGAGAGGACCAATGAGGTGAAGAAGGTTAAAACTTCTCCCAAGACTGCAGATGTGGAAAGGAAAGAAATCAAGAAGACATGGAGGAAGAAGCCGGGAAAATTAAGAGCATGGACCAGAATTGTGCATTCAATGCACAAGTGATATCTCCTATGTCTTAAAGGAGATGCAAGACTCAGGGGGAGTTACATATTGACCAGATCATTCACCCCTTAGCTAAAAGTGGACAGGGAGATGAACAACCAGCTACCGGTAAGAGGAAGAAAATGAGATGGTAGTGTGTGTGTAGTTACCGCCTTAGTATACATGGAAGATGGTTTATTGCTACATGAGAAAATAAATGGTGGTAGAGGTAATTAGAACCAGGAGTTAAAGGTAAAGAGTAAACTGTCCTGGTAGAGATAAGACACCGGTATGTGCAGCATGTTACCGACACAGATGTTGATTAGTTTTGGAGGTTATGTAAGTCAATGAGTTGAGGGATAATTGTAGTAACTCTGGTGGCTTGGATGGATGAAGTTATGTCTTAGGTAGTATTAGAAGAGACCTGAATGACATGTTGGCTAGGTGGTTGATCATGTAGGCATGCATGTCTTTGGGCTAACTGATTTAATTATGGCATGATGATGTCATTTTATGACATTGTGGAGATCCAGGATCATGTCATAGGCTATGGTGGATATAATAGAGCTAATAGATCATCATATGATCAAATTTGCACAAATCAACCTAGTACATGGAGATGATTGGAGCCCAAGTATTGGACCTGACCAAAGATGAGGACCTGAGATGTAAGAATAAAGGGGAGTTCAAGTACTTATGATGTAGAGTTGACTTGCTTAAACTTGTAATGATATTGACTGCCCAAACTGTAGATGATGGAAATTGTAGTAGGAATACTCACGAGAATTGCATGGTTATGGGTATCTACATGTCATTTGGCTAGTTGTATTCATAGTACAATCACATTTGATTATACAAACATTTGGGATCATCCAGGAAGTGATACAGTTTGACCAACAAATGATTAGTATTCACTGACACATCCTTCTACAATTGAGTGTTTTAACAAATGGTATCAGATTTGCATGCTCAATTGGTGTCAGTTGATGGTTGAGTCCTCCATCTCAAGTGATGTGACTTGAGAAGATGTAAGAAGTGGATCAATGGAGGAGATGCATCCAATAAAGACAAAGGAGGAGAATGAATTCTTTCAGTGCCAGGTAGGAACAAGGAGGAGTGAGACCTTGACAATGCTCTTTGCCATTGTTGTCAAAGGGGGAGAAGGATTCTGTAGTATACAGCATACTGCATGTGTTAGAATCCATGGATTATAGAAAGGGGGAGAAAGATTGTGTAGTATGCCAGATACTACATAAGTTGACATCAATGCCAAAGGGGGAGATTGTTGGAATTATGTTGTCATTGATGTCAACTGGTGTAGGATAACTACTGGTGTGAAAGATGTATGTGCAACACTGTCATGGAGGAGTACAGGATGAGATATCTTTGATATCACCTTGTGTTGCAGAACACTGGTAAGGTAAGGAAGAGAATATCATTCAGAGGAATTATCACTGGAGTCACCGGTACACAAGTTAGTGCCTGACTTATGTGGAATGAGATGGATAGGCTACCGACATAGTGTACCACTGGTAAGGAAAGGATTTCAACTGGTAAGTGATGTATTGAGATGGAGAAGATAGATCAACCAAGTGAGTGGTTTTCAACCAGCAAGATTATGACAAGCAAATAAGCAGGATGAGCAAGGTGCTTGAGTTGTTTGTGATGAAGAGGCAGAATGTTACCTAAATCACATCAACACTGAAGGAGAAGAATGAATAGGTCACCAATATGTTGTGAGGTTGGTGAACAACAAGACTCCCACCAGATGAAGATGCGGTCACCATTTGAAGTGATGACTGATAGTGAATGTGTCCACACTAGATCACGTGTGCCTAATTGAAGACATGTTGCACAAATAGAGAAGCCACATGAGTGCATTGCAAGATGTAGATGACAAGGACTCACTCCCATTGATAAGTGGAACTTATCTCCTACTATGCATAGTGTGCATCATAGTCATGTGCAATAAGGAAGAAGAGGTAAAGGTAGGTGTTTGAAGGGTCACACTGGATCTACCGATGAATCAAAGGAATGCCTCAAGAGCATTAGATCGGGGATATGCACTAGACTGATTGAGAAGGCATGTTGAGATACCAATATAGATTAAGAGTGATGGGTTTGTCACTTTGACAAACTAGCTAAGATATGGTCTGAGCTGATCATAGGAGGATACAAGGCTGAGCAGATGCAGATAGAGGAAAATGGTTGGATTTAAGATAGAGTCGGTTAAAGGTTGATGACATGGTGTCATCTAGAGTGTTTACCGGTATGTAAGTCCACCAGTAGTATGGACAAGGTGTAGATACAAAAGACTCCCTATCTGATGAAGATGTGCATAAGGTAGGATAGCAAGAGTGTTGATTGGTAGAAGTGTTCCACTACAAGAGAAGTAGAGTGCAAGGATTGATAACAGACTGATTTGAGGGTTTAATCGATAGGGTTAGTATACTAGTACATGAACCCAGTAATGAAGTTGGTCAGTGATTTAATCAATACTGACACAATGGTTCAAACTGAGGTAGATGCCAACTTGGATGCCATGTGGAGATGAAGTGGCAAGCATGTAGAGGTTGGTGAAGTGTCATGTAGATATAGGTGTCTCTATAGGTGTGCATTTAATATGGATTAGGTGATTTATGGATCAGTTCAAAAAAGTGCAGCTCGAGGAAGAGTGAACGACAGAGAAAGATAAGGGAGTTGGTGGCACCTGATTTGAAGCAAGAAGATCAGATTGTGAGAAGACCTCGAGAAGGAAACAACAGAAACATTAATGGCATTTTGACAGAGGGAGGTCGAGTTGTAAGTCATGGTTGCCCAAATGAGAAAAAGTGTCTTCGAAGGAGCGTTAATGGCAGAGATGTACATTTAGCTGTCTAGGAGATCAGATCAGATAAGATCTAATTGTATTTGATTTTCCTCGAGGTTGATGAGGAAAACCTAACCACCTATAATTTGAATTTGGCTTTTGGCAGGAAAACTAGTCTATAAATATGCAAGCCAAAGATATTGTGAAATGCTACTAAATGGTAGAAGATAGAGCTGATGCGAAGTGATTGAGTGTTGCAGATCAGTCAGAGGGAAAATAGTTGGAGATAAAATTGACTGATGGAGTAAAGATTATACCGGTGATAGGGTTTAATAGAGGGTTAACCAGTATGGTCTAAGCAATCGGTATAGTAGCTAGAGTGCATCTGAGGAGATAACTGGTAAGTGTTTGTACCAGCTAGAAGATAGTTGAGAGGACTGAAGAGCAGAGCAGTAAGGAGGAGATCCAGTAGAGAAAAAGAAGAGTAAAAGTGAACTGATAGAGTTTACCAATAAAACAAGTAGCAGATGAGAGCAGTAGTAGAGTGAACCGGTGTAGTAAAGAAGGTGTCTCACCAGTAGAAAGAAGTTGAGTAGAGGTTGAAAAACTATTTTTTAACCAGGATATTACTTTTGTATTTGAATCTATCATTGTGATCACTGAGTTGTAGCTTGGTGCAAGGGTTGTAGCTACTTTGGGTTGTAGCCCATAAATCAGCTAGGGTTCGATGCTTCTTGGGTTGGTGCCCTAAATTAAGGGTTGTGGTTGCTTTGGGTTGTAGCCCATAAACATGTCAAGGGTTGTAGCTCCTTGGGTTGGTACCCTAAACATTGTAACATAGATTTCATTGTGAGGTTGAATTGGAGTAGTAGACTCTAGCAACATTTCTCATCGAGGTTTTTCCATCTTGCATTTTCTTCATACATACTAGTGTTATGTGAAGTCCCTTTGTGCGAATGCATTTGTGTTTAGTCTCCTCACTAACCGGTAAGTCTGCATTCAGCTAGATGTGTTACTTAGTATGCTCACATAGGATAGATAAAGAGTAAAATTTTGAGAACCACTGATTCACCCCCCTCTCATTGGTGCTTTGTGTCTAAAAAAGATGTTGGGATTAGGGGTTTTCATTGAGGTCAAACCCCAGTTTTGGATTTAACCAAATGATGAAAGAAAGTACTTGCAATTTAATATAAATGAAAGACTAAAATGTAAATCACCTGAAGGGAGTTTTTAGATAGAATTTAGATAGATTTTCTTGTGTGGAATTTAATGTTGGAATGAATCCCTTCTTCAATGGTTGAGTCCTTGACTTGAATGCAACACCTAGCCTTGAAAGGAGACTTGAGAATGCTCAATGCTGGAAAACAATGCTTGAATTCTTGAATTATCTCGAATGCTTGAATATGTGATCTCATATATCTGTGTTATAACAAAAAGGAAAAGGAAATGCAACTTAAATACTTGTCAATTAGGGATAATTGATTGATTTTCGATCGTAGGCCAACACTGGGGGAGTTTTCCCACTCAATGTGCAACCTCCAAAGAACAATTGAAAAGGGTCCTACCCCAAAATGGGGCAGGGGATAGGGGAAGAACACCCCTATCATAGGGGATATAGGGGTGCCACACACCTATCCTACCCTTTTTGTCAGATAGGATGCAGTTCTAGCAGTGCGGAGGACAAGCAAGGTACAGTTCTCAGGTGTCGAACAAGTCTCTGATCTCCGATCTAGCTTAGGGATTCAATTCATGTGTGTGAGGACCCTAATATGGTCACAATTACAAGGGTCACAATTTCATGATACTAGATTTAGCCCCCACTTTAGTGAGGGTATAAGCATACACCAATACTACTAGTAAAGTACAAGGAAACAAGATTGAAAGACTTCTACCATGTCAAGGAGGCAAGATGCACCAAGCCCCTAGTAGACTTAGGATCTTACGACATTGATTGACAAAGTAAAAGGGAAGATTAAGAAGGAAAAACCATAGCTGCAAGTAGCAAGGTTCCCCTCACTATTAGTCACGAGAAAGATACCAATATTATGAACCAAAGCCAAGTTCACTAAATAGTTCTAAGTATCGACAAGGAAAATATGAGCAGAGTGTATGCCCTCACATTTAAGCGATCATGTGTGCCTTATTGGGAGTGATGGCTTTAAGGTCGGATACACTAAAGAGAGAGAAGAGAGGGAGCACATTATAAAAAGGATTTAGCCCCCAAGTTAGAAATAAACCCAAGGATAATGAACACAAAACACCAAGCACGAGGTAGTTTCACTTTCTACTATATGATAACTCATATATATGTATATGTGCATATAATAATCATCATTCCCCAAAAAAGGATACTACCTTGGAAGAAATGGAAGAGAGGATGTCTTTTGAGTCAACATGAAAGAGACCAAGAGAGATCTCAATACTTTACATCATCCTCAAGTAGACATTGAGGGGAAAATAGAAGAACGGGGATACACATAGAAGAATGGTCACAAAAGAGAATGAAAGGAGAGAGAGAGAATATCTACGATGCTAATATTTCTAATCTAGCGTGACATCTGCCTCCCAATCTTGTTAATCCCTATTTTGGGAAGGCGAACAACATGCTAGAGGAGCGAAATTGAGCACATCAGATGGAGTTATCACAAGATCGAAATAGGGACTATGCTCATGTGGTAAGTCACTTTGTTCGATTCTAGGAGCTAGGATTACGGTTTGTGAAAACCTAGTTGATAAATGCTTGTCCACATCAACATATTCATTGCTAGGTCCCAGAGACAACTGAGAGGGGGGAAAGAATCAGCTGTCCAATAAATTCAACCAAAATTAACTTAACCAAAACTTAATGCTTAATACCGGTAAACCAAACTTTATGCCAGTAGACAGTTTTAACAGTTAATTGTAGTACCGGTAAAGATTAATGCATGAAACAAAAAGACAATGACATCCACAACATATAACACAAATATTTGTACGGGGAAACCTTGTAAGGGGAAAAAACACGGCGGGAAGCCTTACCCACAATCAAATGATACTACTGCAGATAGTATGTGTTTACAATATGGATTCTTCACATGTAGAAAGGCCAGCTGCCTAGAGCTCACTGCTCAATCATAAAATGAGAGTCACACTGACTACAATTGGATGGTTAAATCCAATGCTAATGTACTGCACAAAATAGCATCTTCATATGCTAGATTCAGTACCAGTTTAGTTCTGATTGCCTTCACAAAATCTTTCCTTCAACCTTCAAATGATGTCTACATGTATAGCTCTACTTATTTTCACATATACCTTATTGCAATCCTTTTCACATTCACACACTTGTCTCATAAATGAGATCTTACATTTATACCATAACCTAAGACCAATTTGACTAGGTCAACTCACTAAAAGATATTACAATAAAATCAATTACAAATAGATCAATGATGTCAGCTCAATGCATTTACAATAATAATAAATCATCTTCATAATGTGACGTGCTGATCTGGAATAGATATACCCATCGGTGCATATCCTAGACCAATTTGCCGGTAACAACAAATATGCAAACCTGAATTAACAATTAACCAAATCGCCAAAACCAAGTGATCGAATAATGTGTTCGACATAACCAAGTAGTCTCCAAGTCATTCCAAGTGTCGGTGAACAATATAATCTACCGGTGAACCAAATACCAGTGATTGTGCATAAGTCTGTAACTTTCTGGTGAACATAACCAATATCTCCAAGTGCCGATAAGTGTAGATAAGTGATGATAGGTGTTGACATCAATGAAAAAACCATATCAACATATCCAAAATACCAACCATCTCCCTCTTTGGCATTGATGGCAACATGAGATGGAAAAACCATGAAAGTGCCAAAACAGAAATGCCAAAAACCAAAAACCAACAATCTCCCAAAGAGATCATTAACCAGAAATCTAAATACATAATATCTCTCCCCCTAGGAATAATCTCTCCCCAAAGTAACAATCTCTCCCCCAAGGGATAATGTGTTTTTTCATATCAATCTGTCCCCCTTTGACATCAAATGCCAAAGCAATACAAATACCAGATTCAAATACAAAATACCAACTCATTACAAAATACCAACTACTCCCCCTGAGAAGTAGCTCTCCTCATCAAAGCCGAAATAAAAGATTTCTCTGTTAATTTTGTCGATTGATGACAAACATCAACTGTCTAAGTCTCTACTAGTAGGGGTAGGACTCCAAGTTTCTCTCTGAGATACTCAAATGTTTCCTTAGGCAAAGGCTTTGTAAAAATATCTGCAATATGCTCTTTAGTATTCACATAAACCAATTTCACTTCTTTTGCCTCAACATTCTCCTTTAGAAAATTGAATTTGATAGAAACATGTTTAGTCTTAGAGTGAAATACTGGGTTCTTTGATATATCAATTTCTACCATAATATCATAGTAGATAGTTATAGGTTCCTTGCATTTTACCTTTATGTCCTTCATCATTTGCTTGATCCATAATACTTGTGTACAATTTGTTACTGCTGCAACATATTCTGATTCTGTTGTTGATAGACTTGTACAACTCTGTTTCTTGCCAAACCATGAAATTAGTTTGTTGCCAAGAAAAAATGCTCTGTTGGTGGTGCTTTTTTTGTCATCCACATCTCCTACCCAATTAGCATCTGTGTATGCACATAAATCAAAATTTTCATCTCTAGGATACCATAAACCAAGATTTCTAGTGCCTTGTAGGTACCGAAAAATCCTTTTCACTGTTGATTCATGATTTTCTTTAGGATTACTTTGAAATATTAAAACAATACATACTGCATTCATAATATCAGGTCTTGTTTGTGTCAAATACAGTAAACCTCCTATCATAGACTTATATCTAGTCGGATTTACAGGTGTTGATTCATCCGTCAAAGATAATTTATCAGTTGTAGTCATAGGTGTGCTTACCGGTTTACAATTTTCCATGCCAAATTTATTTAGTAATTCCTTTAAGTACTTACATTGACATAGGAATATACCTTTATCAGTCTGTGAAATCTACAATCGTAAAAAGAATTTTATCTCTCCAATCATAGACATTTCAAATTCTTGTTGCATTTTGTTAGAAAAGTCTTTGCACAAACCATCTTCTCCTCCAAAGATTATATCATCAAAAAAAACTTTAATAACTAAGATGTCATCATTAGTCACTTTGTCGTATAGATTGTTGTTAGCATTACCTTTGGTGTATCCAAGCTTCAAAAGATATTTTTCCAATCTAGCATACCAAGCTCTAAGAGCTTGTTTCAAACCATATAAAGATTTCCTTAATCTACAAACCATGCCTTTGTTATCTATCAAAGAAAATCCACCAGGCTGTTCATTATAAACTTCTTCTTCAAGATCTCCATTCAGAAATGCACATTTAACATCCATTTGATATACTTTATAGTTCTTATGTGCTGCAAAACCCAATTAAAGTCTGACTACCTCAATTATAGCTACTGGTGCAAAGGTTTCATTGTAATAAATTCCTTCTTTCTTTGAATATCCCTTACACACTAATCTTGATTTGTTTATGATTACCATACCATCTTCATTAAGTTTATTTATGAAAACCCATTTAGTTCCAATTACATTTTTGTCTTTAGGTCGGGGAACTAATGACCAAGTGTTATTCCTTTCAATTTGTTCCAATTGATCTTCCATAGCTTTAATCCAATATTTATCTTCACATTCTACATTAATTGATGTAGGTTCAATTTAAGAAATAAGACATACCTCTTCATTTGCCAATCTTCCTCTAGTCATAGCTTATTGAAATTTGTTTCCAATTATCTGATCTTCAGAATGGTTCAATCTTACATACCGGGGTGTTTTTACTTGTTGTTGTTTTTTAGTGACTGTTGAATCTCCAGATGATGCCGGTGTCACTGGATCACCATTTTGTATTGGTGTATTCATAATAGGTTCATTTGTGATTATCTCTATTGTCGGCTCAGAGTCTGTGTACCTTGAATTTCCTCTAAACTGCTCATCAATCTTCACATTTGCACTCTCAACAATTTTCTGCAATCTCTTGTTAAAACATCTATATGCCTTGCTCTTAGATGAATAACCAAGAAATATTCCTTCATCACTTCTAGGATCCAACTTGCCAATATACTCATCTCTTCTAATATAGCATTTATTTCCAAATATTCTAAAGTATTTAAGAGTAGGAGTATTACCAAACCATAGTTCATGTGGGGTCTTACCGATTTCACCTCTGATGTGAACTCTGTTGAATGTATAAACTATTGTATTGACCACTTCTCTCCAGTATATATGTGGTAGATTTTCTTCTTATATCATACTTTTGGCTGCATCCAAGATAGTTCTATTTTTCCTTTCCACAACTCCATTCCGTTGGGGTGTCCAAGGTGCTGATAACTGTCTTCCAATCCCATTCACTTCACAAAATGTATTAAATTCCTTAGATGTGAATTCACCTCCTTGATCTAATCTCAAACATTTGATTTTCTTGCCTGTTTCATTTTCTACCATCACCTTGAATAGTTTGAATTTCCCAAATGCTTCACATTTTTCTCTAAGAAAAGTAACCCAACACATTCTAGAATAGTCATCAATGATTAGCATAAAATACCTATCTCCTTGTATACTTCTAGTTCTTGCTGGACCACATAAATCAGTATGAATTAAATCAAGAACATTGTTAAACTTCTCTGGAATACTTTTGAAAGTTGCTCTAACTTGCTTTCCTAATTGACATTCCTTACATACCAGATTGTGAGGTTTAGCAATCTTAGGTAAATATCTAACCGCCTTAGTTGTACTGATTTTCACAATGCAATCAAAATTTATATGACAAAGTCTCTTATGCCATAACCAACTTTCATTAATATGTGCAATCAAACATGCTTTCTCATTGTTGTTCAAATGAAAGCTATTACCTCTAGTCTGATTACCGGTTGCAATTTCCAAACCAGTTTTGTTTAAGATTTTGCATTTACCATTCTTGAATTGTAACTGAAATCCTTTCTCAACTAATTGACCAACACTTAAATGATTATGCTTCAAACCTTCAACATAATAAACATTATCAATATTGTGCTTACAATCAAAAGATATAGTGCCTTTTCCTTTGATTAAACAAGCTTTATCATCTCCAAATCTTACTAGACCTCCATTGTAATCTTGAAAGGTTAAGAATTTACTCTTATCACCAGTCATATGATGTGAACATCCTGAGTCAATGATCCATTCATCCTTATCTTTAATTTTATCTGCCAGGGCCTGCTCTACCGGTTGAACAGTAGGTACCGGTTGATCTTCTATTATAGCAACAAAAGCCCATCCATTGTCTATCAGATCCTCATTAGAATCATCAGTAACTCCTTCATCAGCATAATAACAAGATTTGTCTCTATTCTTCTTGAATTTGTATTTCTGATAGTTAGGGTTAGGCTTATATGTTCTTTTAGCTTCTTCTCTTAATCTTGCATGTCTATCAAGACATCTAGAAGCCATATGACCAATCTTATTACAGTTAAAACTTTTAAAGGGTGCTTTACCTTCATACTTACTTCCAATTGGACCTTTAGGCATTTTTCTTGCAAATAGTGCTTCAAGTTCTTCAAGTTCTTCATTTTCTCTCCCAATTTCTTCAAGCTCTCTTGCATAGAAGGCTTTCCAATCAGATCTATTAGATGATGATGATGATGTCACAGTTGATGATGATGCCTTGAAAGCTAGATTTGTCTTGATAGTAGTAACATGACCAAATTCCTCAAGCTCAAAAGCTGAAAGTTTTCCAACCAAAGTGTCTCTAGATACTGATACATTAGGCATTGTTCTCAATTCATCTATAGTAGTAACTTTCATTTTATATGTCAGTGGCAAAGCTCTTAAAACTTTAGAAACAAACTCATCTTCACTTAAGGTTCCTCCACAACATTGTATACCTAAAACAATTTCATTTACTCTTTCCATAAAAGCAAAAATTCTTTCTTCTTCTTCCATTTTCAGACTTTCATACCTGACTCAGAAGCATTCAAGTTTTGCAATTTTGATAGTTGAATATCCTCAATTCAATGTTTCCAGTTTGTCCCAAATAGCTTTAGCAGTAGATCTGTTTGACAATCCCATGACTTGCTAATCTGATAATGTGCTCAAAAGTGCTTCTCTTGATTTCCAATCATTTTCCTCATCTTTAGCCAAGGTTGGTGGATTAGGTTGACCTTGAGTAGGAGCAATATAGCCATTCTTTGTAACATCCCATATTTCCTTTCCAATGCAATTCAAATGTGCCTCCATCCTGATCTTCCATATGCCATAGTTGGTTCCTTCAATTTTTGGACTATCCTTCCTCAAATAGTTAGAAGACATTGGATATCCTTAAGCTGTTAAACTTCTACAAAAAGAGGACTAAGCTCTGATACCAATTGTTAGGTCCCAGAGACAACTAAGAGGGGGGGGGGGGGTGAATCAGTTGTCCAATAAATTCAACTAAAATTAACTTAACCAAAACTTAATGCTTAATACCGGTAAACCAAACTTTATGCCGGTCAACAATTTTAACAGCTAATTGCAATACTAGTAAAGATTAATGCATGGAACAGAAAGAAAATGACATCCACAACACAAAACACAAATATTTGTATGTGGAAACCCTGTAAGGGGAAAAACCATGGTGGGAAGCCTTACCCACAATCAAATGATACTACTACAGATAGTATGTGTTTACAATATGGATTCTGCACATGCAGAAAGGCTAGCTACCTAGAGCTTACTGCTCAATCATTTGATTGTGGGTATAGAGAGTACCGGTTTAGTTTAGATTACCTTCACAAAATCCTTCCTTCAACCCTTAAATGATGTCTGTGTGTATAGCTCTACTTATTTTTGCATATACCTTATTGCAATCATTTTTGCATTCACACACTTGTCTCATAAATGAGATCTTACATTTATACCATAACCTAAGACCAATTTGAATAGGTCGGCTCATTAAAAGATATTACAATAAAATCAATTACAAATAAATCAATGATGTCGGCTCAATGCATTTACAATAATAATAAATCATCTCCATAATGTGTCATGCTGCTCTAGAATAGATATACCTGTCGGTGCATATAGTGGACCAATTTGCCCATAACAACAAATATGCAAACCCAAATAAACAATTAACCAAATCACCAAAACCAAGTGATTGAATAATGTCTTCGACATAACCAAGTAGTCTCCAAGTCATTCCAAGTGTCGGTGAACAATATAATCTTTCGGTGAACCAAATACCAGTGACTGTGCATAAGTCTGTAAGTTGCCATTGAACATAACCAAAATATCCGAGTGCTGATAAGTGTAGATAAGTGATGGCAGGTGTTTACATCAATGACAAAACCATATCAACATATCCAAAATACTAACATTCATACTCACTATCAGAAGCATTAGGAGTTGTATTGTCATCATGAATAATATTTTCACTCATTTCTTCATCAAAATTTAGAGAAAGAGGAGCAAGAACATGAATAGGAGTAAAACCATCACATGTTTTATGCAACTTATTATTTGGAGATGTAGGTTGAACATCTTGCTTAGGAGAAAAGGGAATCATGTCAATTGTCGGATTCTTGGGAGATTGAGTATTTTGAGGGACAACTTCACAAACTCAAACACGATGTCTTCATCAGCGTTCTCTCGCACAATGATTTTGTCGAGTCTTAGTGGAAGGTTGATGTAAAGCGGAAAATCGCAATCGAACCCTAGTTGGTCTCCCCTCTTCTGACTCCGAGGAGAGAGAAGGGAGGTTCGCTAGGATTCGATGGGTTTTCACTTAGGGGGAAGAATTTACATTCAAAAGAGGGGTTGAAACTCATAAGATTCAATCCCACACAATGTAAGATTGGATGCTAAATGAATTTCAAGGGTTAGGAAAGCAAGGCTACCCTCTTTTGTAAAGAATGTGCATAGAAGAATTAAGCTAAGCATGCATAGAAAGTGACAAAGATTCTCTTATAAACTGAGTTCGGGTTATAGGATGAAGCTGCGGACCTGGAATTAGCAGTAAAATGTCGATACGGCGCTGTCCTGTAAATTTGAGCAAAAGTTGTCACGACGATGGCGCCCGGCGCCACGGTCCTCCGAAAAATCCGTCAAACGAAGGGGGATCGGTTCGTCTCTGCACAAGGATTCCAGATCTTCAATCTCAGCCGCATACCTGCAACCTACACACAGAAAAGCGAAGACGATTGGGGGGTTAGGGATTAGGGGTTTGCCTTTAGGTCAAACCCCGGTTTTGGAATTAACCAAGAAATGAGCAAGAGCTGTAAATGTAAATGACTGTAATGTAAACAAGTACTAATACCTTGTTCTAAGGATGTTGGTATCCTTATGTGCGAAGGTTTAGATGTTGTATGTTGTAGTATGTAGTATGTTGTAAGTGATCTCCTCTTCAATGGTTGAATCCTTGACTTGAATGCAACACTTAGCCTTGAATGGAGACTTGAAATGATTGATTGCTTGAATGCTTGAATGCTTGAGTATAGTTTCCACGCCTTTTCCATCATATGGAATGAAAGAGGAAAATGTAGTTTATATACTTGTCAATTAGGGCTGATAGACTGATTTTCCCGACCTTAGGCCGACCAGGGAAGTATATTTCCAAATTGCAATAAAAAAGACTCGATATCACTTAGGAGACCGGGCCCAAAATAGGACCCAGGGACCAGGGCGCTGGGCGCCCTGGTCCTGAGGGACCAAGGCGCTGGGCGCTCTGGTCCCACCTCCAGGACAGCGGGGTGCAAGGAGGTTCAGGCCAAGGTGCTTGAAAAATGCAGTTTTTGGTGTCGTGAGCAAGTTTTGGGGTCTCCATTCAGGTTGTGTGTTACGTCGCCATCGTGAAGACCGAAATGCAGTCAAAATTGCAAGTGTCACAATTTTAGGATGCTACATTTAGCCCCCACTTTAGCGGGAGTATGTATGCTCATACTTCCGGTAAAGTACAAGGAAACAACATTGAAAGACTTTCACCACGTCAAGGAGGCAAGATACACCAAGCCCCCAGTGGACTAAGGATCTTACGACTTCAATTGACAAAGTAAAAGGGAAGATCATGAGGGAGAACCATGACTGTCAGTAGTAAGGTTCCCTCACTATGAGTCATGTAAGAGAAATACCAAAAATTTTCAAGGCAAAGCTAAGTTCGCCAAGAAATTTTCAAGTATCGTGAAGGGATAGTCAGGGTGTATGCCCCCCTACGTTAAAGTGATCACACGCGCCTCAATGGGGGTGATTGTTTTAATGTAGTGATACACATAAGAAATGAGAAAAGAAAGGAGCGTGTTATCGCAAGGATTTAGCCCCCAAGTGTGAGATAAACCCAAGGATAATAGAGATAAAACACAAAGCATGAGGTGACTTCACTTTCCTCGGGGTCAGTATGCTGTATGATAAGTCATGTATATATCATATGTATGTACGCATAATTGTTCTTCATTCCCCAATCAAGAAAGGTCACCTAGAAGAAGGGAACACATGTGTCTTTTGAGTCAACATGAGAGAGACCGAAAGATCTCAATGCTTTGGATCGTCCTCAAGTAGACAACACCAAGGACGAAAAATAGAAGAATGAGAATAACATATAGAAGAAGTAACAAAAGGGAGGAGGAAAGAATCTACTATGCTAATGTAACTAGTCTAGCACGTCATCTACCCCCCGATCTTGTTGATCAATGTTTCGGGAAGGCAGGGAACACGCTAGAGGAGGAACATCCAACACAGCAAATGGAGCTATCACAAGATCCAAACAAGGGCTATGTTCATGTTCCGAGCCACATTGTTCTTGTCTAGGAGCTAGGATAAGTGCTTTAGAAAATTCATTAGATAAATGGTTATCAACATCAACAAGTTCATATTCACTATCAGAAGCAAGAGGAGTAACATTTTCATCATGAATAACATTTTCATCTATATCATCATCAAGATTTATAAAAATAGGATCTTTAACTCGCACAGGATCAAGACCATCATGCATCTTATGTTTAGGAGATTTAGGCTCAATATCCGGCTGAGGCGAAAATGGAATAATGCTTGTTGAAGGTGTTTTTGGAGATTGTAAATTTTGAGAAGCGGTTGCTTGAGCCCTAAGACGACATTTTCGTCGGCGTTCGCGTGCAGAGAGATTACGTCTAGTCTTAGTAGGAAGTGTAGAAGATAGAGGAGGAGGAATGTTCTCATCCTTAGCACTTGGGTGTTTAGGTTGTGGTCTCTTAGGCTGGATAATAGGAGAAGAAGAAGGTCTCTTTTCTCAATAAAAGGCAGGAGGAGGAACTGCTCCATATAAAGAGGAATTTTTGGTTTAGGGAGAAGACCAAGTCCATCATGACAAGGAGGTATAGGTCTACTCTTAGAAGATTTATTAGGCATAGACATAGTCACATCCATGGGGATGGGTTGGGAATCTTCTTGAGGAAAGACATTAGTTTTATCTTTCAAAGGAAGAATTTCCTTCTCAAGAATGATAGGAATGTCAAGTTTAGGTGTTCTAGGTTCACTTAAAGATAGGATCATATCTGTTTTCCACTTTTGATAAGATTTGAAAAGATGATCACTTCGCGGGGGAAGAGATTGGAATTGTTTAGGCCAAAAGTAATCAATAGGAACACTAGAGGTTATTTCAGCTGGTTTATAGAGACTATGATTGACAGTAACAACTTCACCATTATGGGGAAATTTCAAACACTTATGTATAGGAGAAGCAATAGCCTTCATGGAAGATAGCCAAGGATAGCCAAGCTTCACACAAAATTGTTCGGAAGAAGGAATAATAGCAAAGTTCACATCAAGAGATTTATTATGGACCTCAATAGGCAATGTAATAGAACCAATTGCAGGAGAAGAAAATGCATCAAATAGTTTCACGATCACATCTGTTTTGTCATAGATCACTTGATTCAATTGCAAAGTAAAAAGAAATTCTTCAGTAATAACATTAATCATGCACAAAGGATCAATAAGCACTCCACGGCAAGGTGTATTCTTGACTTTTGCAACTATGTATAAAGGACCATCAGGTGCTCTAATGGTTTCACTAGAATCAAATGTGATGGAAGGTTCTTTAGGGATTTCTTGCTGCTCTACAAAGTTAATCACATTCGGAGTCATAGACACAAGACCATCAGATGAGAAAGAGGAATCATTAGCCTCAATTGCATTAGAGGTATGAGAAGGCAATGGATCAGTGAAAATCTAAAGATTTTGGTTAGGAGGAGCTACAGATGTGTTGCCTTTATCATTCACTCTAGAAACAGAAATAGTATTATTATCAATCAAATCCTGAATTTTACCTTTTAAAGAAAAACATTTTTCAGTATCATGACCAGGCTGACGATGAAAATGACAAAAAGCTTTGTGATCAAAATAAGGTGAAGTAATCTTTGCAGGATCAATTTGTCGTACAGGAGGAAGAGTAAGCACATTTTGTCCCAATAACTTATTCATAATATCATGCAATGATTCATTCAAAGGAGTATACTTTCTTTCTTTCCTGAAAAATTTAGAAATAGGAGGCACACCTGATGCTGCATTCACATTGTTGTTGATGATGTTTTCATTGAATTTGATGGAATCTCTATTCGGTTTAATCTTCCCAAATGGTTGTTGACTGCTATCACCCTTATCACTCGGAGCCATAGGATGTGATTGTTCCATTTGACTCACAGTCAGTTGATAATTGTGAAGAGTGGCACACAACTGTTGGAAAGAAGTAAACTCAAAAAACAGAAGTTTGTCTCGAATATCTTTTTGCAAATTAGAAATAAAGATTCTTTGAATATCATTATCAGGCACTGGAAAAGAAATTTGAGCATACAAATGCTTATATCTACCAATAAAATCAGTCACTTTTTCTTTAACACCTTGTTTACAATGCATTAAATCAATCAAAGTAACTTTAGGACTTATATTGTTTTGAAATTGTTGAATGAAAGCATTTGCAAGTTGTTCGAAAGAAGTAATAGAATAAGAAGGCAACGAGCAATACCATTGTAGGGCTTTGTCTCTTAATGTTCTAGTGAATAGTTTTGCAAGCAACCTTTGGTCATAAGCAAAATCAGTACAAATTGTTTGAAAAGTCTTAACATGTGTTAGAGGATCTCCTTTACCATTATAAAGCTCCAAATGCGGAATTTCAACATGTTTAGGAGGGATAGCTCGAACAATATCAAGAGAAAGTGGGCTCGCAACGTCAAATGTGGGCACACTAAACTTAGATTGATTCATAGAGGCAATTTGTTGTTGTAAAGAAGAGACAGTTTGTGCAAGATTATTAATGGTCGCTTCAGTCGAAGAGTTCATATTAGGTGTGTTAGATTGAGATGGAAGTGTGATGTTATTGAAAGAAGGTAAAGAGTAAGGTGGTGGGACCCTATGATAGTCAACCATAGGGGATGATTGGATAGGAGGAACACTACAAGGAGGAATGGAATGGTTAAATGAATTGCCCCCTTGCGTCATGTTCATTTGTGAAGATGTAATAGGAACATTCATTGAAGGAATGTACGAAGAAGTTGGATTGAATGAAGGAAGAGGATTAATTGAAGAAGAGGGAGGATTGCCCCCATGACTAGTGATCACAGGAGGAATGTCTTGTATAGAGGTAGCCATGATGTTTGATGTAAAGGTAGGTATACTAACAATAGGAGTGGTCAAAGGAATAGAATGATTGACTTGTGTAGGAGGTTGTGTATAACCTAAAGATTCAGCACAACTCTTCATAGGCATCATATTCGAATCCACAATATGTGCGATACCACGTAAAACATCAATTCCATTCTTATCACTTTGAAGCATGCGTTTTAGACCCTCAATTAAAGGAAGAGCTTGACTATCGGGATACTCATGAGACATCCATTGGTGAAAATTGTCAAATTGGTTATCCAATTTGGAAAGTTGTTCAACGGAAACTTCATGGGGAGCTTCTTCATCATTAGGAGGATTAGAGGAATTACCCATATCCTCGTTAAAAAGGCTACTCAAATTAGGTTCCATCTCCTCGGTAGTTAAACCTCGGAAGGACTTAATTCTACGGCTTCGTCTAACGGGAATAGTGTAAGTAGGGCTTACTGTTGTAAAACTCATGCACTAGAGGGAGAGAAAAGATTTTGATCTTAGAGGTAGCAATTTTCAGTAAAACCAGCCAATCTTCCAGATTTAAGCTGTTAAATACAATCACAACAGTCTCCCGAAATTTCAGAAAAAATGTCCGGGACCGTGGCGCTCGGAGTGCAACACGGTCCTTGCAACTTTTTTCGAAATTTGCAGGGATGAAAGGTATGATGATTTTAGAGCTAATCTGAAAAAATTGAGGGATTTTACGATCTGTAGATAGGCCAAATTAAAGTTGCAATCTCAAAATTGAACCCTATCAAGATTGTCGAAAAATGCAAAATTTGAATTTTTGAAAAAGAGAGGGAAACTGAAATTTTGAATTTTATGATTTTAGAGGGAATGTCAAAAGCAATGCAAATTTTGAAAATTAAAAATTGACTCAATTTCACGCAAAATTCAATTTTGAAAGCGGAAATCAAAGTTATTGTAATTAAGCACTTAATTTCAAAAGTCATAAATTGCAAGAATTTGAATAAAGCACTGAAATTTCGAATGAATGTAGACACACTTTTCAGATTTATGATAATAAAAACGCAATTTTGACACAAAATTTTAATTTCGACACTTTTTGAATGATTAGGAGCCTTAGACCAAGCAATCGCAAGACCAACTTTGACTGTAATTTTGAAGGTGTTATAATTGATAAAATCAGCCAAAATTCTGGATTTTAGCAGGAAAATACAGTAAGATCTCGCTCCCGAAATTTTGGAAAAAATGTCAGGGACGATGGCGCTCGGAGTGCAACACAGTCCTCGCCACTTTTTTCCAAATTTTCAGGGATGAAGGATAATGTGATTTTATTGCGGAATCCAAAGTTACAGCTGATTTGGAGATGTTTTGATCAGTGAAATTGTCGGACAAAGGTTGAATCAAGAGGGTTTCAAAAATTAGGGTTTTGACTTTTAACCACTTAATTTTCAAAATTAAAGTACAGACATGAATTGATAATTTGTAATAGAAAAGCAGATCTGAAGCAAGCATTAACAATTAAACATTTCGTAAGTTTAATGTTCAAAAAGAAAATTTAGGGTTTTTATGCAATCACCTCTAAAATTTTGCAAAAGATCAAACATGGAAATGTAATCAACTTTTCAGATCTAAGCATGAAAAATCAGAAAGGATGTTCACGTCGGGTTCACCAAAATGTAAAGCGGAAAATCGCAATCGAACCCTAGTTGGTCTCCCCTCTTCTGACTCTGAGGAGAGAGAAGGGAGGTTCGCTAGGATTCGATGGGTTTTCACTTAGGGGGAAGACTTTACATTCAAAAGAGGGGTTGAAACTCATAAGATTCAATCCCACACAATGTAAGATTGGATGCTAAATGAATTTCAAGGGTTAGGAAAGCAAGGCTACCCTCTTTTGTAAAGAATGTGCATAGAAGAATTAAGCTAAGCATGCATAGAAAGTGACAAAGATTCGCTTATAAACTGAGTTCGGGTTATAGGATGAAGCTGCGGACCTGGAATTAGCAGTAAAATGTCGATACGGCGCTGTCCTGCAAATTTGAGCAAAAGTTGTCGGGACGATGGCGCCCGGCGCCACGGTCCTTCGAAAAATCCGTCAAACGAAGGGGGATCGGTTCGTCTCTGCACAAGGATTCTAGATCTTCAATCTCAGCCGCATACCTGCAACCTACACACAAAAAAGCGAAGACGATTGGGGGGTTAGGGATTAGGGGTTTGCCTTTAGGTCAAACCCCGGTTTTGGAATTAACCAAGAAATGAGCAAGAGCTGTAAATGTAAATGACTGTAATGTAAACAAGTACTAATACCTTGTTCTAAGGATGTTGGTATCCTTATGTGCGAAGGTTTAGATGTTGTATGTTGTAGTATGTAGTATGTTGTAAGTGATCTCCTCTTCAATGGTTGAATCCTTGACTTGAATGCAACACTTAGCCTTGAATGGAGACTTGAAATGATGGATTGCTTTAATGCTTGAATGCTTGAGTATAGTTTCCACGCCTTTTCCATCATATGGAATGAAAGAGGAAAATGTAGTTTATATACTTGTCAATTAGGGCTGATAGACTGATTTTCCCGACCTTAGGCCGACCAGGGAAGTATATTTCCAAATTGCAATCAAAAAGACCCGATATCACTTAGGAGACCGGGCCCAAAATAGGACCCAGGGACCAGGGCGCTGGGCGCTCTGGTCCCACCTCCGGGACAGTGGGGTGCAAGGAGGTTCAGGCCAAGGTGCTTGAAAAATGCAGTTTTTAGTGTCGTGAGCAAGTTTTGGGGTCTCCATTCAGGTTGCGTGTTACGTCGCCATCGTGAAGACCGAAATGCAGTCGAAATTGCAAGTGTCGCAATTTTAGGACGCTACAGTTGAGAAGGAGAAGGAACATTTGAAAAAGTAGGAATGTTTTTCTCCTTGATAGTGGAAGGTTTAGGTTGAGGTCTTTTGGGTTGGACAAGAGGAGAATCGGGCCTCTTCTCTCTATAAGAGGAAGGAGGTGGAACTACGCCATATAAAGGAGGAAGATTAGGTGAAGAAGAATATCAGGTCCATCATGAGGAGGAGGTATAGGTCTAACCTTAGCAAGAATAGTGTTGTTCTTCTTAGGAGAAGGAAAAGTTACATCCATAGGAATAGATTGAAGATCTTCCTTAGGAGGGAGATTAGTTCTATCTGTGAGGGGATGGACTTCATCTTCAAGTATGATGGGAATGTCAAGTGTTGGGGATCTAGGTTGACTTAAGGATAGGATCATATCTTTATTCCATTTTTGATAAGAATGAAAAAGAGCATCACTCCTTGATGGAAGAGATTGAAATTTCTTAGGCCAAAAGAAATCAATAGGAACACTAGGGCTTCTTTCAGATGGACGAAATAAGATATGGTTCACAGTTATGATTTCACCATTGTGAGGAAATTTCAAACACTTATGGATTGGAGAATAAGTATCCTTCATGGAAGATAGCCAAGAATATCCCAACTTCACACAGAATTTATCGGAAGAGGGTATGATAACAACATCAACATCCATGGATTTGTTATGAACTTCAATAGGTTGGGTGATAGAACCAATGGTAGGACAAGAGAATCCATCAAGTAACTTCACCACTACATTAGAGGCATCATATATTGGTTTATGCAATTGTAAAGTGAAAAGATACTCCTCAGTGGTGATGTTAACCATGCAAGAGGGATCAAAAAGAGTGCCACGACAAGTGATATCCTTAACCTTTGAAACTATTTATAAAGGGCCATAGGGTTCTCTAATGGTCTCACTAGGATCAAATGTAATACAAGAAGGCGTATCTTATTTTTCTACCATATTAACAAGTTCGAAGCCATAGAAGTGAATTCCACAGAGGAGAAAGAAGTATACTCAGTCTCAATCACGTTGGAGGTATCAGGAGGCAAAGGATCAGTATATTTATTAAGATTTTTATTAGGAGCTACTAATTTATTCCCTTTATCATTCACACCTGCCACATATATAGTATTGTTATCAATCAAATCTTAAATCTTGTTTTACAATGTAAAACATTTCTCAGTATCATGACTAGGCTGATGATGAAATTGACAAAAGGAATTGTTATCAAAACAAGGGGATGGAAGTTTAGAACGGTCAACATTTTTCATAAGAGGAAGTTTGATAACATTTTTGTGTAACAACTAAGAGATAATACTATGTAAAGATTCATTCAAAGGAGTAAATTGTCTTTCTCTTTTGAAAAAAATAGAAATAGAAGGCACACCTATTGAAGCATTCACATTGCTGTTGTTGATTGTACCATTGAACTTGATGAAGATTTTTGTTGGATTGAACTTCACAAATGGTTGTTGAACACTCTCCCCTTTATCACTTGAAGCCATAGGAGTAGATTGCTCCATTTGACTCACAACCAGTTGATAATCGTGGAGTGTTGCATACAGCTGTGGAAAGGAAGTAAACTCAGACAAAAGAAGATTTTCTCTGATATCTTTTTGCAAATTAGAAATGAAAATTTGTTGAATATAATTATCAAGTACACAAAAATAAATTTGAGCACACAAATGCATATATCTACCAGTGAAATCAGTCACTTTTTCTTTTGCACCTTGTTTACAATGCATTAAATCAGTCAAAATGATTTTAGGACCAATGTTATTTTGAAATTGTTGGATGAAAGCATTTGATAGTTGTTGAAAAGAAATGATGGAATAAGAAGGCAAATAGAAATACCATTGTAAAGCCTTATCTCTTAATGTTCTTATAAACAGTTTCACAAGCAATCTTCGATCATAAGCAAAATAAGTACACAAGGTTTGAAATGTTTTAACATGTGTAAGAAGATCTTCTTTTCTATTGTAGATTTCCAATTGAGGGACCTCAACATGCTAAGGTGACACAAATTTAACAATATCAAGAGAAAGTGGGCACACTAAACTTGGATTGACTCATAGAAATAATTTGTTGTTGTAAGGAAGACACAATTTGAGCAAGATTGTTAATGGTTTCTTTGGTAGAAGAATTGATATTAGACATGGTTGATTGAGGAGGTGGTGTAATGTTATTGAAGGAAGGCATGGATTGAGAATAAGGTGGTGGGACATTATGATAAGTAGGCATAGGTGATGATTGTGTAGGAAACGAGTCACTTAAAGGAGGAATACAATTATTGAATGAATTCCCCCTTGTGTCACATTGATTGGTTGAGGGATAATAGGAATGCTTACGGAAGACATAGGTAAAGATGGAGGATTAAATGAAGAAGAAGGATTACTCCCATGACCAATGGTTGTAAGAATGACATTTTGATTTGATGTAGCTATGATGTTTGAAGTGAAAGTAGGAATACTAGCCATTGAAGTGCTCAAAGGAATAGAAGAATTGATTTGATTTGAAGGTTGTGAATAACCTAAGTTCTCAGCACAACTCGTTATAGGCATGAAATTAGAATAAAAAATATGAGAAATGCCATGCAATATATCAATTCTATTCTTATCACTTGGAATCATGTGTTTAAGGCCTTCATTTAGTGGAAGAGCTTCACTGTTACGGTATTCTTGGGATATCCTTTCTTAAAAATTATCAAATTGATTGTCCAATTTTGAAAGTTGATCTATAGAAACTCTATTCAAAGCTTCTTCTTGTTCATCATGGGATTCAATAATTGGATAGATAGGGACATGCATAGGATGTGAAGAATTAGAATTATCCTCATTAAACCTTGGGAAGCCTTAATTCTAATGCTTTGCCTAATGGGAATAGTGTAGGTTGTTGACCATTTGGAGGAATTGATTATGTGTTGCATTGATTTTTTGTCATTGATGTCAACACTAGCTATTTGGATGCTTTACCGACACCCTTCTACTCCTAGTAGGTTGAGTAGTTTTTGTTTGGTTTGGATCAGGCATGATCTGGTAGGCTCCAGTATGATTTGGTTATGGAATTGGCTTATTCATGATACTCATGTTTATATTCAGTCAATTGGTTTTGGACTGTTCATTGGATGCTATCATGTTTTCTTGGAATCTTGGCTTGCGGTTCGGGTGAGGGTTTCACCAGTAGAGATTTTAATGAAGATCTTTGATGATATGCATAAGTGGTGTTGGTGCAACTTTTGGTGGAGATTCAGGATACTATTGGTGATAATGTTTGAGACTTGGTGGATGGAGATCATTGCTTTAGTGTGTGGACCTATATTGGGTCCCGATTGGTCTAGGTTATGGACTAGTTTGATGTAACGTGTGGATTGGACCTCTTGATGTGTTTCCGGGATGTCTTATGTGTTAGATATTATTTGTTTGGTCTAAGGCCAACATGATTTGTAATTATGTAATTTGTTTATTATCTGATGGATGAACTAATTATTTATGGTCGAGAGTTTGTATATATAGATGTAAGATCTCATTGTAGATTAGATATATGGAAATGGGAAATGGATATGTAATGTGCAAATAATGTAATATCATTTAGGCAAAGGATTTGGTCGATCGTTGGAGATCGAATTGGGTTTATGTGAGAATATTTAGTCCTCTAGTATTGAGCTTAACCGGAACTGTACTCAAGCATATGCAATGCTATCTTTGTAGCTCAACACTTCTTCCGAATTGTAGTCTGGATTACTATGTAGTCAGTGAGACTCCTATTAGGATGAGAAATATTCTCTAGGTTGTTGGCCTTTCTACAAGTGTAAGCCCCTCAATTGTAATTCACATACTTATTGCAAAAGTATTATTTGACTATGGGTAGGCTTCCTACCATGGTTTTTCCCTTTACTGGGTTTTCCACGTATAAACCTTGGTGTCATGTTGATGGTATTTATTCTTCGATTATTGTTTATGATTAATTGGTTTAACTATTATTCCTGTATTTGGTTTAAGCATTCTGGTATTAATGTTCTGGGTTTTGGTATTAAATTTTTAATTTCTTAAGGTTTCAGTAATCTGTGACAACTAATTCACTCCCCCCCTCTTAGTTGTCTTCCGGTTATTTGAACTGTCTAACAATTGGTATCAGAGCTTTGGTCCTCTTTGCAAAAACATGAACCACTTGAGGAAGATCCTATGGCGACTAACAGTTCAATTTCATCCAATTCATCTGGAGCAATCTTTTAGAGAGATATTCCTAGCCTTGATGGAACAAATTACATAGTATGCAAGATTCTGATGGAGACTCATCTGAGATGTCTTGGCAAGGAGATTTGGGAGATCACACAGAATGGTGTCACACCTCACAATATGGCATCTAGCGATCCTCCTCCAACAAACCTGCATAAGGAGCTTGAGAATGATTGTAGATCAAGAGAAGCCCTCTTGTGTGCACTTTCTGATCAACAAATAATGGGATTGACTGTCAAATCATTTGGAAAGGCTATATGGGATAAGTTGGAGACTCTTAATGAAGGTGACCCTACAGTGAAGATTTCTAAACTTGATGGTTACTAGATGAGATATGAAAATCTAAAGATGGAAGAAGATGAAAGGATTAATGCATTCACGGAAAGGGTAAATGAGATTATTATGGGAAATCATTGTTGTGGTGGAACTCTGAGCGAAGATGAAATTGCCTGTAAATTTTTGAGAGACCTACTAATGGCTTATAAGATGAAGGCTACTACTATTAATGAGTTAAGAACCATGGCTAATACATCTGTCATTAGAGATACCTTGGTTGGGAAATTATCTACTTTTGAGCTTGAAGAATTTGGACCTTCTAGAGCTGTGAAGTCTAAAGTTGCTTTTCATGCATCTGCATTAGAAACCAGTAAGGAAGATTGGAAAGCTTTATATGCAAAGGAATTGGATTATATGAAGAGAGAAGATGACGAGTTTGAGAAACTTGAAGCACTATTTTCTAGAAGAGTACCTAAAGGACTAGTAGGAAATAAGTATGAAGGGAAAACACCTTTTAAATGTTTTGCATGTAATAAGATTGGTCATTTTGCATCTAGATGTCCTAAAAGGAATTCAATATTTGAAGAAAGAGTTGGAAGATCATTTAAGCCTAACCCCGGATATCAAAATAAGTATAAGTATAGGAAAAATAGAGACAAATTTTGCTACATAGTGAATGAGGAAGAGATAATTGATTCTGATGATGAACCAATAGAAGACTCTGCTAGTGGTTCCGACAAGGGGACGGAATGAGTGTTCTTGGCTATCTGGCATTGGAAGAAAATGTACCTGAAGAGAAGGCACTTGTTTCTAAAATTGAAGACACGATTGAATGGGTAATTAATAGTGGTTGTTCACATCATATGACTGGAGATAAAGGGAAGTTTCTATCTTTGCAAGAATTTGATGGAGCTCTGGTTAGATTTGGAGATGAAAAAACATGTATGATCAAAGGAAAAGGAACTATATCATTGGATGGTAAGAACAATACTGATAATGTTTATTATGCTGAAGGTTTAAAGCATAATATTTTTCAGTGTAGGACCATTGGTGTTTAAGGGATTTCAATTACAGTTCAAGGATGGAAAATGCATAATCATTAACAGAACTGGTTTGGAGATTGCAATAGGTACACATAAAAAAGATAATATGTTTCATTTGAATTTTGGTGAGAAGACATGTTTGATTACACAGATTGATGAGAGTTGGCTATGGCATAAAAGGCTGTGTCATGTGAATTTTGATTGCATTGTGAAGATCAGTTCAACTAAGGCAATTAGAGATATACCTAAGATTGAAAAGCCCTATAATCTGGTATGTAAAGAATGTCAAAAGGGTAAACAGGTCAGAACCTCTTTTAGGAGCATACAAGATAAATCTAATGATGTTCTTGATCTTATTCATACTGATTTGTGTGGCCCTGCTAGATTTTAAATGTTTCAAGGTTATAGATATTTCATGCTAATCATTGATGATTATTCTAGAATGACGTGGGTTACTTTTCTAAAGGAAAAATCTGAGGCATTTGAAAAGTTTAAAACATTTAAGGCTGAAATGGAAACTAAGACAGGATTGTCAGATCATGGTGGAGTATTCACATCCAGTGTTTAATTAATCTTGTGAGAAGCATGGTGTAAGGAGACAATTTTTTCCTCCCTGGACACCTCAACAAAATGGAGTTGTGGAAAGGAAAAATAGAACTATGTTGGATGCTGCTAGAATAATAATGAGGGAAGCTAGTCTACCTCATATCTACTAGAGATAAGTAGTGAGCACAACAGTTTATACATTCAACAGAGTATAGTTAAATATTTCAGAATATTTGGTACTAAATGTTATATTAGGATAGATGATATCATTGGAAAATTTGACCCTATATATGATGAAGGCATATTTATTGGTTATTCTAATGAAATCAAGGCCTTTAGATGTTATAACAAGAGATTGCAGAGAATTGTGGAGAGCGCTAATGCCAAAGTGGATGAGCTGAATAGAGGTCAATCAAAGTTTATAAGAAGGAACTGATGATGGAAATAATTATATCTGAATAGGTAGCACCTCTACCAGAGTAGAGTGTTGAAACAGTTACTCCACTAGTATCAGAATATTCTATAGTAACTGAAGAACAAGAGGAATAGAGAGTCAGATGACTCCTAAGTATGTGAAATTGAATCATTGAGAAGATCAGATCATTGGGGATAAGAACAATGGAGTAATGATGAGAAGAAGACTAGCAACTAATGAGGTATGTTTAATTTCACATGTTGAACTAGTATCAATAATTGAGGCATGTAAAGATGAATATTGGTTGAAAGCTATGGAAGAAGAATTAGATCAAATTGAGAAAAACAACACATGGACTTTGGTTCCTCGGCCTAAAAATAAGAATGTTATTAGAACTAAATGGGTTTATACAAATAAATTGAATGAGGATGGTCAAAGATGTAAGGAATAAGGCTAGATTGGTTTGTAAAGGATATTCTCATAAGGAAGAAATTGATTATGGTGAGACTTTTGCACCTATAGCTAGGATTGAAGCTGTAAGATTATTTTTTTCCCTATGCTACCCATAAGAACTGCAAGGCTTATAAGATGGATGTTAAGTGTGCATTTTTTAATGGGGATCTTGATGAGGAAGTTTATATTGTGAAACCTGATGGATTTTCACTATCAGATGATACAAACATGGTTTGCAGGATAAGGAAAGCTTTATATGGATTAAAATAGGCACCTAGAGCTTGGTATGCAAGGCTGGATAAATTTCATTTGAAGCTTGGTTTTACTAAGGGTAATGCTAACAGTAATTTGTATTACAAGGTCACTGATGATGATATACTAATTATTGAAGTATTTGTTGATGAGATTATTTTTGGAGGTGAAGATAATTTATGCATCAAATTTTCTAAGAACATGGAGAAAGAATTTAAAATGTCTATGATTGGGGAAATCAATTTTTTCTTAGGTTTGCAGATTACTCAGACTGACAAAGATATTTTCATCTGTCAAACTAAGTATGCTAGGGAACTGTAGAATAAATTTGGTATGGGAGATTCTAAACAGGTAAGTACTCCTATGGTTAAAAGTTAGAAATTGACAAGAAAAGATGTTTCTGCACTAGTAAATCCTACAAGATACAAATATATGATTGGAGGTCTGATTTATTTGACTTAGACTAGGACTGACATAATGAATGTTGTGTGTATTGTATCAAGATTTCAGAGTGATCCTAGAGATTTTGATGACCACAAAAGTACTTCTGATGGAGCTTTCTTTCTTGGAAAGAAGTTGATTTCATGGATCAACAAGAAGCAATAATGTACTTATTTATCTATTGTTGAAGCTAAGTATGTTGTTGCTGCTACTAACTGTACACATGTTTTATGGATGAAGTAAATGTTGAAAGATATCAAAGTGCATTGCACTAGACCGACAATTATTCATTGTGATAACTCTGCTGCTATTGACATATCAAAGAATCTGGCATTTCATTCTAATACAAAGCACATATCTATCAAGTATAACTTTTTGAAGAAAAGGTGGAAGCAAATGAAGTTAGACTAGTTTATGTGAACACTAAAGAGTTGATTGTAGATATTTTCACCAAACCTTTGCCTAAGGAATCATTTGAGTACTTTAGAGACAAATTGGGAGTTTCTGCCTCTCAGATCAAGACTTGATTGATATGGTTTGGCATCAGTCCGGTATGCATTATCAGAGATACTTTTCATTCTAGCACTGATGTGGGGATGCTACTGCTTAGGGGGAGTAGTCAACTTTTTGATTCAATGGTTTATGTTTTTGCTTTGATATTTTTGACAGATTTCTGGCATTGATGTCAAAGGGGGAGATATATTAATGTGAAAAAGAAAAAGAAACTTAAGGAGTTGTATACATTAGAGGGAGAGATATATGTATAATTCAGAGATTTACAGAGATATCATTGACATGGGGAGTTTGGTCTTTGTTTCACAACTTCATTGCTATATCTTTGAGTGGGAGATTGTTGGATGTCTTCCATTGGGGAAGACTTGTTTGACATTTGTTGATACTTAGGTATTTTTCACATCTAGTGTTGCCATGAATGCTAAAGGGGGAGATTGTTGGCCATTTGGAGGAATTGATTATGTGCTACATTGATGTCAACACTAGTTGTTTGGATTCTTTACTGACACCCTTGTAGTCCCAGTAGGTTGAGTAGTTTTTGGCTGGTTTAGATCTGGCATGATCTGGTAGGCTCCAATATGATTTGGTTATGGAATTGGCTTATTCATGATACTCATGTTCATATTCAATTAGTTGGTTTTGGTCTAGTTATTAGATGCTATCCTATTTTATTGGAAGATTAGCTTGTTGTTTCGGTTAGGGTTTCATCGATAGAAATTTTGATGAAGACCTTTGATGATATGCATAAGTGGTGTTGGTGCAGCTTCTGGTGGAGATTCAGGATGTTGTTGCTGATCATGTTTGAGACTTGGTGGATGGAGATCATTTCTTTAGCATGTGGAACTATATGTTGGTTATTTGATGGAATTTATTATGTGTTGCATTGATGTTTTTTCATTAATGCCAACACTAGTTGTTTGGATGCTTTACCCGCACCCTTCTAGTCTCGGTAGGTTGAGTGGTTTCTAGTTAACTTGGATCTGGCATGATCCGATAGGCTCCAATAAAGCTTGGTGATGGAATTGGCTTGTTCATGATACTCATTCTCATATTTGCTTAGTTGGTTTTGGTCTGGTGATTGGATGCTATCCTGCTTGCTTAGAAGCTTGGTTTTTTGTTCTAGCGAGGGTTTCACCAATATAGCTTTTGATTGAGATCTTTGATGAATTGCATAAGTGGTGTTGGTGTAGCTTTTGGTGGAGTTTTAGGATGTTATTGGTGATCATGTTTGAGACTTGGTGGATGGAGATCATTGTTGTAGCGTGTGGACCTATATTAGGTCTTGGTTGATCTAGGTTATGGACCGACTTTAATGTAATGTGTGGATTGGGCATCTCGATGTATTTTCAGGAGGTCTTATGTGTTGGATATTCTTTGTTTGGTCTAAGGCTGACATGGTTTGTAATTATGTAATTGGTTTATTGTGTTGGCATTATGTGAACCACTATGAGGACATGATGACATTGTATGTTGTCATTGATGTCAATATGCTGAAAAAGGGAGAACCGGTATATGTGAGAACTGGTATAACATTGTGAACCAGTATATGTGCCAAAGTGAAGTGGTGTGTCTGTTCAAGGTGAACTGGCATGTTGATATGGGAACCGGTACATGGAAGCTTTGTATGACTACCGGTTGGTAGTCTCAGGGTTTCCGGTTGATGTGCTTCAAGCCTGTGTGACTCAACTGGTGACTTTGTGTGATGAGCTAGCATTGTAATGAAGAACAGACTGTGTTGCCACATCTTCCTTGTGTGCGTGAAGGATCTTGCATGAAGGAGATTATTCTCTTCTACCTTAGGAATGTGCAAAGTCTATAAACAATGAAAACACATGATGGGTTATCAGCCACCATGAAAGCGGTGGAAAATGAATGATGGTGAACATCTTGAGATCAGTTCAAGACTGTTGCATTTAATGCAATATGTTCAATGGTCAAGATTGAACCATTTTGAATTGCTTAACCTAATAGGTTTAGGGTTTAGGGTTTATACTACCGACCTATCTTCCCTATAAGGTTGTTGTTGTGATTCTTTCTGAAGTTTGTTGGCAAAAGTTGTATGTGTGTATCCAAGTGAAGTGATATGTGATTCTTGCCAGACCAGAGGAGAGAAGTGATATCTGCAGAGTGTAATTGCAGAAGGTGAAGAGGAGCTAAAGTAGATCTGCATTGGCATTGAGTGTTGTTACCAGATCATTGTAAAACCTGTTGATCTTTAACCACCTCAATAGTTGGAAAATCCCTTAATAGGGTAGCTCTAACCAGCTTACTGAAAATCCTTTAACAGGGTGACTCAAATTCATTGAGTTCTTTAAATCCTCTAACAAGGTAACCTCTAACAGGGTTTAACCCTTAACCGAGTATCTTAGCCATCCCTTAATTGGGTGATCCCTAGCAGAATCAATTCTCAACAGAACCTATTATAATAAGTCTTTAACCAGACTAGGCTCCTAATAGAGTAGACTTCTAAAGAGTTCAAAATAGCTTGTGGGTATTCATCCCCACTGTGGTTTTTCCTCGTTGGGTTTCCACATGAAAAATCTATGTGTTATGTGTGGTGATTTTCATGTTATGGTTTAAGTGATTTGTGCCTGATGTTAAATCATGCTAAACTAGTTGTTATGACTAACTACCTATTCATACATAAGGGTGAAATGGAAGTGTAATACTAGGATTGTATGAAACGATAAGTGTAAACCGGTTTATGCTTAGCTTAGCTATTCTGGCTTTTGCCGGTTGTACTCTATTTAAGACCAGTATTACTATTTATCTGCACAAGCACAGTTCCTACTGTCTACTCGGTTTCAGGAAAGTGGTTTTTGCCTATACTGATTCACCCCCCCTCTCAGTACCGGTTTGGTACTCATCATTCCTCATTAAGTTATCAATTGGTATCAGAGCTACCTCCAAGTCCTCTATGTTGTAAGCTTAACTACTTGAGGAAAAGATCCTATTGTAATGATGAAGAGGGAAGGTCCAAAGTTCAATAGAGATAACTTCAAAATATGGAAGGACAGAATGAAGATTTACATAAAAAGCATGGGTGCTCAACACTGGAGCTATGTTGAGAATGCCTTTGTTATTCCTACTGATACTCACATCGATGATCAAAAAAGAGAAATACAAGAGAATGGGCAAGTCATGGAAGCCCTAATCAGTAGCTTATCTGACATTGAGTTTATTGATGTCTAGGATAAAGACAACCCCAAAGAAGTATGGGACACTCTTGAGAGTATCTATGGTGTTGATGAGCATGTAAAACAAGCCAAGGAAGAAAGCCTCGGAGGGAAATTTGAAGACATGTGAATGGTTGAAGGTGAGACCATTCAACAGTATGGAATAAGAATCAAAACTATTGTTGGGGATATCAAGAGTGCAGGCGGTAAAATGGAAGATTCCACTATGGTAAGCAAATTTTTGAGATCCTTGTTACCGGTCTATGCAATAAGGGTTGCTGCTATTTAGGAGTTGAGATCAATAGACAAGACCAAGGTATCTCTTGACTCCGTCATTACAAAGTTGATAGCCTATGAGCTAAATAGTTTTGATGGCAATGTTCAAAAGACTGAATCAACTTTTAAAGCCTCTGCTATACCATCAAGAAAAGGAAAGGAAGCATGTACCAGTGGTGAACCAAGACAGAGTAGAGAAATGGATGATGAGGAGATCCTAATGGTTTTGAAGCTCTTCTTGACAGGAAACTTCCAAAAGGAACCGGTAAATACAGAGGTAAGCTCCCTTTGAAATGCTTTTCTTGTAACTAGATAGGACATATTACTATAAACTGTCCTAATGGTGACAACAAGGATAAACCGAAGAGGTTCAAGAAATTCAAAGGAGGAAATCGGAGAAACTATTTTGTTGTAGTTGATGAAGTTGTCACAGATGAGGAATCAGAAGATGAAGAGAATGAAGACATTGTGTTTGTTGCAGTAAAGGAAGTTGTGTCAGACAAGAAGGCTCTTGTCTCCCACTTTTATAATTCCAATGAGTGGATTATTGATAGTGGTTGTTCTCACAATATGACTGGTGATCGGAGAAAGTTTCTATCTTTGGAAGAATATGATGGTGGTGTGATTCAATTTAGTAATGATGCACCATGTATGGTTAAAGGAAGAGGGTCAATTCTCTTTGAATGGAAAGAGCAATGCTGACAATGTGTATTGGGTGGAAGGTCTTAGACATAATCTATTGAGTGTTGCCCAGCTGAATGATAGTGGACTCATTCTTGAATTCAAAAAGGGAGTGTGCAAAATCAAAGGAAAGAATTGTGAATTGATGGCAACCGGTATGGAGACCAAAGGCAACTAATTTCAGCTAGATGAACATGTAAGTACATGTCTTATGGCTAAATTTAATGATAGCTAGATATGGCATATGAGACTCTGCCATGTAAACTTTAACAAAATTGTGAAGGCTAGCAAGACCAAGGCAGTCAGAGGATTGCTAATGCTGAGAAAACTAGAAAATCCTTTGTGCAGGGAGTGTCAACTAGGGAAAATGTCTTCCTCAACTTTCAAAGGTAAATCCTTCATTGTTGACAATTTACTTGATCTTGTGCATACTGATTTGTGTGGCCCTCTGAAAACTAGGAGTGTGTAGGGAGATAGGTATTTCATGATTCTAACTGATGATTGCTCAAGAATGATGTGGGTCACATTCTTAAAGGATAAGTCTGAAGCTCTTGGAAAGTTCAAATCTTTCGGAGCATTGGTAGAAAAGGAAAGTGGTAAAAGAATCAAATGCCTTAGAAATGATCAAGGAGGTGAGTTCACTTATGGTGAATTCAACAAATATTGTGAAGAGAACAACATCAAGAGGCAACTATCTGCCCCCTGGACTCCACAGTAGAATGGCTTAGCAGAGAGAAAGAACCAGACTGTGGTTGAAGTAGCTAGAACTATGCTGATCCAGGGAAAAGTTGCTCACACCTTTTGGAGAGAAGTGGTGAGCACTGCAATATACGCAATGAACCGGGTACTTGTCAAGAAAGGAAAAGACAAGACTCCTTACAAGTATTGGACCGGTAAGAATCCAGCAGTAAGCTACTTTAGAATGTTTGGTAGAAAATGTTATATCAAGAGGAGTGAACATCAAAGTAAGTTTGATACAAAATGTGATGAAGGAATATTCCTAGGATATTCCACCAAAAGCAAAGCTCTCAAATGTTTCAACAATAGGACAAAGAGAATTTTTGAAAGCATCAATGTTAGAGTTGATGAAAACTCTAGAAAATCTGAAGAAACCGACAGTCTGCAAGTAAGAGATGAACTGGTAGTAACCTTTTGGGAACCGGTTACTAATCAACCAAGTATGAGTAAGAGTGGTTCTTCACTGGTAGATGCTAATGTTAATGAAGATGAGAATAAAGAAGAAAATCAGGAGGAATCAGTCAAGAGCATTACTCGATATGTCAACCTGAATCATGATCCTAAGCAAATCATAGGAGATAAGGATGCAGGAATCCTTACAAGAAGAAAGATCAGAGAGAATTATTGTATGATCTTTGAATTTGAGCCTAAATCATTCAAAGAGGCACATAAAGATGAAGACTGGATCAAGGCAATGGAGGAGGAACTTGACCAGATAGAGAAGAATGGTACATGGTCTTTGGTACCTAGACCGGAGCATAAAAATGTCATTGGAACCAAATGGGTTTTTAGAAACAAGCTGAATGAGAATGGCACAGTGGTAAGAAACAAAGCTAGACTAGTATGTAAAGGATATGCTCAAGAAGAAGGAGAAGACTATGGAGAAACCTTTGCTCTAGTAGCCAGATTGGAAGGAGTTCGTATGCTTCTTGTATATGCAACTTTTAAAGGATTTAAAGTATATCAAATGGATATAAAATCTGCATTTCTAAATGGAGTACTTGAAGAGGAGTTGTATATAGAGCAACCAGATTGGTTTGCCCTATCTGAAGACAGTGACATGGTGTGTAGGCTACATAAAGCCTTATATGGTCTAAAGCAAGCACCTAGAGCATGGTATGAATGTCTGCACTCCTATCTACTAAAGATTGGATTTGAGAGAACAAGCGAAGATAGCAATATCTACTTGAAATCTGAAGGAGACCAGATTCTGATTTGTGAGGTATTTGTTGATGACATTATCTTTGGTGGAGATGATAAGATGAGTCATGAGTTTGCAGATGAGATGAAGAAAGAGTTTGAGATGTCACTTATAGGGGAAATTAAGTTCTTCATTGGACTAAAGATTCAGTAGATGAAAGATGAAATCTTTATCACTCAGTCCAAGTATGTCAAAGAGGTGTTGAAGACCTTTGGCATGGAAGATAGCAAACTGGTTGGTACACCAATGGTGACCAGTTATAAACTATCCAAAGAGGATGATTCATCATTGGTTGATGAGAAGGAATACCGATCAATGATTGGTAAGTTGCATTATGTAGTGCATAGCAGACTAGATATTGCACATGCAGTTGGCATCACTGCAAGGTTCCAGAAAAGTCCAAGAGAATCCCACTTGGTTGCAATCAAGCAAATTCTTAGGTATCTGAAGGGAACTATTGATTATGGATTGTGGTATCCATATGGCAAGTATTTCAACTTGAAAGTATTCACAGATGTTGATTGGGTAGGTAATGTGGATGACCAAAAGAGCACAACAGGTGGTGCATTCTTTCTCGGTGGTAGATTGGTCTTATGGATGAGTAAGAATCAGAGTTGTATTTCTCAGTCTACAATAGAAGCAGAGTATGTTGCAGCTTTCATGAACTGCACTCAGATAATTTGGATGAAGTGTATTAAATGGCTTCAAAGTTCTTGTATCTGAACTGGTAAATATATTTTGTGACAATACTAGTGCAATTAACATCTCCAAGAATCTGGTTTTACATTCTAGAACCAAGCACTTTGAGCTTAAGTATCATTTCTTGAGGGAAAAGGTTTATAACAAAGAGATTGCACTAGAACATGTTTCCAACAAGGAGCAATTAGCATACATATTCACCAAGCCTCTCCCAAAGGCTACATTTATGTACTTAAGAGGTGAGTTAGGGGTGTTGCCCCATCAGGAGGTAAACTAAAGATATATTCTCCACATAAATCAAGTATTGCATAAGTCAAATTTATCTTCAAGATTGATGTGTTGAAGGATGCTACTCCTCAGGGGGAGAAACATAATGGAACAGGAAAGCTTCTGCCTCCACTTTGGCATTGTTATCAAAGGGGGAGAAGAAGTGAAGTGGAGAGCGGAAAAGATATCTACATAAATTGGGGGAGAAGATGTGAAGCAGAGAGATATCTTTGTATATTGCCATCCATGGCTAAGGGGGAGACTGTTGGCATTATGTGAACCAGTATGAGGACATGATGACATTGTATGTTGTCATTGATGTCAATATGTTGAAAAAGGGAGAACCAATATATGTGAGAATTGGTATAACATTGTGAACCAATATATGTGCCAAAGTGAAGTGGTGTGTCTGTTCAAGGTGATTTGGCATGCTGATATGGGAACCGATACATGGAAGCTTTGTATGACTACCGGTTGGTAGTCTCGGGGTTTCCGGTTGATGTGCTTCAAGCCTGTGTGACTCAATTGGTGACTTTGTGTGATGAGTTAGCATTGTAGTGAAGAATAGATTGTGTTGCCACATCTGCCTTGTGTGTGTGAAGGATCTTGCATGAAGGAGATTGTTCTCTTCTACCTCGGGAATGTGCGAAGTCTGTAAATAGTGAAAACATGTGATGGGTTATCAACCGCCATGAAAGCGGTTGAAAATGAATGATGGTGAATGTCTTGAGATCGGTTCAAGGCTATTGCATTTAATGCAATATGTTCAATGGTCAGGATTGAACCATTTTGAATTGCTTAACCTAACAGGTTTAGGGTTTAGGGTTTATACTACTGACCTATCTTCCCTATAAGGTCGTTGATGTGTTTCTTTCTAAAGTTTGTTGGTAAAAGTTGTATGTGTGTATCCAAGTGAAGTGATACGTGATTCTTGCTAGACCAGAGGAGAGAGTTGATATCTTCAGAGTGTAAGTGCAGAAGGTGAAGAGGAGCTAAAGCAGATCTACATTGGCATTGAGTGATGTTACCAGATCATTGTAAAACCGGTTGATCTTTAACCACCTCAATAGTTGAAAAATCCCTTAATAGGGTAGCTCTAACTAGCTTACTGAAAATCCTTTAACAGGGTGGCTCAAATTCATTGAGTTCTTTAAATCCTCTAACAAGGTAACCTTTAACAGGGTTTAACCCTTAACCAAGTATCTTAGCCATCCCTTAACCGGGTGATCCCTAGCAGGATCGGTTCTCAATAGAACCTATTGTAATAAGTCTTTAACCGGACTAGGCTCCTAATAGAGTGGACTTCTAAAGAGTTCAAAACATCTTGTGGGTATTCATCCCCACCTTGGTTTTTCCCAGTTGGGTTTCCACGTGAAAAATCTGTTTGTTATGTGTGGTGATTTTCATGTTATGGTTTAAGTGATTTGTGCATGATGTTAAATCATGCTAAACTAGTTGTTATGACTAACTACCTATTCATTTATAAGGGTGAAATGGAAGTGTAATACTAGGATTGTATGAAAAGATAAGGGTCAACCGGTTTATGCTTAGCTCAGCAATTCTAGATTTTGCTAGTTGTACTTTGTTTAAGACCGGTATTACTATTTGTTTGCAAAAGCACAGTGACTGCTGTCTAACCGGTTTCAGGAAAATGGTTTTTGCCTATACTGATTCACCCCCCCTCTCAGTACCAGTTTGGTACTCATCATTCCTCATTAAGTTATCATATTGTCTGGTGGCCGATCTAATTGTTTATGTTCAAGGGTTTGTATTTATATAGATGTAAGATCTCATTGTAGATCATCATGCTTATTGTTAGAGGTCATGGTCAAGGAATGTAATGTGCGAATAATGTAATATCATTTAGGCAGAGGAGTTGATCGATCGTTGGAGATCGAATTGGGTTTATGTAAGAGGATCTAGTCATCTAATATTGAGCTTAACCGAAGCTGTATTCTGGCATAGGAGATGCTATCTTTTGCATTTCAACACTTCTCCAGATTGCAGTCTGAATTTCTATGTAGTTAGTGAGGTTCCTTTTGTGATGAGCAATGAGATCTAGGTTGATGGCCTTCTGGAAAGTGCAGGCCCCTCAATCGTAATTCACATACTTACTACAAAAGTATTATCAGACTGTGGGTAGGCTTCCCACCATGGTTTTTCCCTTTACCGGATTTTCCATGTATAAATATTGGTGTTATGTGGATGGTATTTATTTTGTGATTACAGTTTATGCTTAATTGGTTTAACTGCTATTCTAGTATTAATGTTTTGGGTTCCGTTATTAAAGTTTAAATTATTAAGGGTTCTGGTAATCTGTGTCAACTGATTCACCACCCCCCCCTCTCAGTTGTCTTCCAGTTATTTGAACTATCTAACAATTGGTATCAAAGCATTCGTCCTCTCTATAGAAAGCTTAATGACTTGAGGAAGATCCTATGGGGACTAACAGTTCAAGTTCATTTAGTTCTTCTATAGCTATCTTTTAGAGGGATATTCTGAGGCTTGATGGAATAAATTACACAGTATGAAAGATTCAAATGGAGACTCATCTGAGATGTCTTGGCAATGAGATTTGGGAGATCACACAAAATGGTGTCACACCCTATAATATAGGATATGGAAATTCTCCTCCGACAAGCCTAGACAAGGAGCTTGAGAATGATTGTAGAGAAAGAGAAGCCCTCTTGTGTGCACTTTCTAATCAGCAAATAATGGGATTAATCGACAAATCATCTGGAAATGCTATATTAGATAAGTTGGAGACTCTTAATGAAGGTGACCCTATAATGAAGATTTCTAAACTTGATGGTTATTGAGTGAGATATGAAAACCTGAAGATTGAAGAAAATGAAAGGATTACTGCATTCATGGAAAGGGTAAATAATCTTATTATGGGAATTCAATGTTGTGGTGGAACTCTGAGCAAAGATGAAATTGTCTCTAAAGTCCTAAGAGCCCTACCACCGGCTTACAAAATGAAGTCTACTCCTATTAATGAGTTGAGAACAATGGCTAATACATCTATCAATAGAGATACTTTGGTTGGGAAACTATCTTCTTTTGAGCTTGAATAATTTGGACCTTCTGGAGCTGTGAAGTCTGAACCTTCTTTTCATGCATTTACATATACAACTGGTAAGCAAGATTGGAAAGCTTTGTATGCAAAGGAATTGGAAGATATGAAGAAAGATGATGATGAGTTTGAGAAACTTGAAGCACTATTTTCTAGAAGAGTACCTAGAGGACCGATAGGAAGTAAGTATGAAGGAAAAACACCTTTTAAATGTTTTGCATGTAATAAGATTGGTCATTTTGTATCTAGATGTCCTAAAAGAAATTTAAGATTTGAAGAAAGAGTTAGAAGATAATTTAAACCTAACCCTAGATATCAGAACAAGTATAAATACAAGAAGAACATAGAAAAATCATTCTACATATCAGATGAGGAAGGCATTACTGATTCTGATGATGAACCGATAGAAGACTCTGCTAGTGGATTCAACAATGCGAAGGAATGGGTGTTCCTATCTATCAAGGAAGAGGATCTGACATTGGAAGAGAATGTACCTGAAGAGAAGGTACTTGCTACTGAAATTGAGGACACAGATGAATGGGTAATTGATAGCACTTGTTCACTTCATATGATTGGAGATAAAGGGAAGTTTCTATCTTTGCAAGAATTTGATGGTAAGAACAATACTAACAATGTTTATTATATTGAAGGTTTGAGGCATAATCTTTTGAGTGTAGGACAATCTATAGATAAGGGATTTCAATTATAGTTCAAGGATGGAAAAAGAAAAATCATGGCATAAAAGGTTGTGTCATGTGAATTTTAATTGTATTGTGAAGATTGGTTCAACTAAGGCAGTTAGGGATAGACCTAAGATTATGAAGCCCTATAATCCGGTATGTAAAGAATGTCAAATGGATAAATAGGTCAGAACCTCTTTTAGGAGTATACAAGATAAATCAAATGATGTTCTTGATATTATTCATACTGATTTGTGTGGCCCTCCTAGAGTTAAAAGTTTTCAAGGTGGTAGATATTTCATGCTAATCATTGATGATTATTCTAGAATGATGTGGGTTACTTTTCTAAAAGAAAAATTTGAGAAAAATAACACATGGACCTTGGTTCCCCGACCTAAAAATAAAAATGTTATTGGAACTAAATGGGTTCTTAGGAATAAATTGAATGAGGATGGTCAAGTTATAAGGAATAAGGCTAGATTGGTTTGTAAAGGATATTGTCAGAAGGAAAGAATTGATTATGGAGAGACTTTTGCACCTATAGCTAGGATTGAAGCTATAAGATATTGTCTTGCCTATGATGCTTATAATAACTACAAGGTCTATCTGATGGATGTTAAATATGCATTTTTGAATGATTTGAGATGTCTATGATTGGTGAGATGAAATTTTTCTTAGGTTTGCAGATTACTCAAACTGATAAAGGTATTTTTATCTGTCAAACTAAATATGCTAAGGAATTGTTGAGAAAACTTGTTATGGGAGATTCTAAACTAGTAAGTACTCCTATGGTTACAAGTGATAAATTGACAAGAAAATATGTTTCTACACCAATAAATCCTAGAAGATACAAATCTATGATTGGAGGTCTGCTTTATTTGACTCAGACTAGGCCTGACATTAGGAATGTTGTTTGTATTGTTTTAAGATTTCAAAGTGATCCTAGATAAAATCATGAGATGGTGGTGAAAAGGATTTTTATATACTTGCAAGGTAAATCAGAGTATGGTTTGTGCTACCCTAAGGATGATAACTTTACTTTACGTGCATATAGAGATGTTGATTGGGTTGGAGATGTTGATGACTGGAAAAGAACTTCTGGTGGAGCTTTCTTTCTTGGAAAGAAGTTGGTTTCATGGATCAATAAGAAACAGTCATGTACTTCTTTATCTACTGCTAAAGCTTGTTAGAGAGTTTAGATAAACTGAAGACAATTGAGAGGGTGGGTGAATCAATTGTCACAGATTACCGAAAGCATTAGCAATTTAAACTTTAATACTAGAACCCAAAAAAATAATACAAGAATAGATGTTATTCCAATTAAGCATAAACAATAATCATAGAATAAAATCCATTCACACAACACCAAGATTTGTACGTGGAAAACCTGGTAAAGGGGAAAACCATGGTGGGAAGCCTACCCATAGTCAGATAATACTTCTGCAGTAAGTATGTGAATTACAATGAAGGGGCCCACACTTGTAGGAAGGCCAATACCCTAGAGCACACTGCTCATCATAAAAGGAGGCTCACTGACTACATATAATTCCATACTACAATCCGAAGAAGTGTTGAACTGCAAAAGATAACATCTCCTATTCTAGAGTACAATTTCGGTTAAGCTCAATACCGCAGGACTAAATCCTCTTACACAAACCCAATTCGATCTTCAATGATTTACCAACTCCTCTGCCTAAATGATATTACATTATTTGCACATTACAATCCTTAACCATGACCTCTTACATTAACCATGATGATCTACAATGAGATCTTACATATATTTATACAAACCCTCGACCATACAAAATCAGGGCAGACACCAGACAATAAACCAATTACATAATTACAAACCATGTTAGCCTTAGACTAAAAAAATAATAGCCAACACATAAGACATCCCAAAAATACATCAATAGGTCCTATTCACACATTACATTAATGCTAGTGCATAACCTAGATCAACCGGGACCAAGTATAGGTCCACACATTTCAGCAATGATCTCAAAATGCCAAGTCTCGAACATGATCACAAACAACATCCTAAAACTCTATCAGAAGCTGCACTAACACCACTCAAGCAATTCATCAAATATCTCCACCAAAGGCTCTGCCGGTGAAACCCTTGTCGGAACCATAAACCAAGCTTCTAAGAAAGTAGGATAGCATCTAATCACAAGACCAAAACCAAATGACCAGATATTAATATAAGAATCATAAGCAAGACAATTCCATCTCCAAATTATACCAGAGTCTACCGGATCATGCCGAATCCACGTTAACCAGAAACCACTCAACCTACCGGAACCAGAAGGGTATCGATAAAACATCCAAATAGCTAGTGTTGACATCAATGACAAAACATCAATGCAACACATAATCAATTCCACCAGATGGCCAACAATCTCCCCCTTTGGCATTGATGGCAACACTAGATGTGAAAAACATCTAAGTACCAAGGAATGCCAAACAAGTCTCCCCTTGTGGAAGACAACCAACAATCTCCCATAGATAATTTTGAATATCAATATCTCTTCCAATATCACCCCCCCTTTGAACAATATCTCTACAAAGCTCTGAATTTCTCTTTCTTTAACATTTTCTCATCAATATCACTCCCCCTTTGACATCAATGCTATAAATCTGATAGAAATATCAAAGCAAAAGCATAGACCTATGAATCTTAAAAGCTGAATACTCCCCCTAATAAATAGCATCGCACATCAGTGCTGGAATGAGTAGTGTCTCAAATAATGCATGACGGACTAATGCCAAACGGCATCAATCAAGTCTATGTCAGAGGGGTAGAAACCCCCAATCTATCTCTTAGGTACTCAAATGATTCCTTGAATAAAGGTTTAGTGAAAATATTTGCAATCTGCTCTTTAGTGTTCACATAAACCAGTCTAACTTAATTTGCTTCCACTTTCTCCTTCAAAAATTTAAACTTGATAGTTATGTGCTTTGTCCTAGAATGAAATACCGGATTCTTTGATATATCAATAGCAGTAGAGTTATCATAGTGAATAACTACTAGTGCATCACAATCCACCTTTATATCCTTCAACATTTGTTGCATCCATAAAACTTGTGTATAGTTAGTAGCAGCAACAACATACTCAGCTTTAATAGTAGATAGAGAAGTACATGTCTGTTTATTGTTGATCCATGAAACCAACTTCTTTCCAAGAAAGAAAGCTCCACTGGAAGTACTTTTCTAGTCATCAACATCTCCGGCCCAATCGACATTTGTGTATGCACATAAAGTAAAGTTATCATCCGTAGGGTACCACAAGACATATTCTGATGTACCTTGCAAGTATCTAAATATCCTTTTCACCACCATCTCATGATTTTCTCTAGGACCACTTTTAAATCTTGAAACAATATGAATAATATTCATACTGTTAGGTCTAGTTTGAGTCAAATAAAGAAAACCTCTAATCATATTTGTATCTTGTAGGATTTACCAATTCAGAAACATCTTTTCTTGTCAATTTATTACTTGTAACCATAGGTTTACTTACCAGTTTATAATCTCCCATACCAAATTTCTTCAACAATTCCTTCTCATATTTAGTTTGATAGATAAAAATTCCTTTATCAGTCTGAGTAATCTGCAAACGTAAGAAAAATTTCATCTCACCAATCATAGACATCTCAAATTCTTTCTCCATATTCATAGAAAATTCTAAGCATAATTTATCTTCACCTCCAAAAATAATGTCATCAACAAATACTTCAACAATTAGTATATCATCATCAGTGATTTTATAATATAAATTACTATCAACACTGCCCTTAGTAAAGCCAAGCTTAAAAAAAAAATTATCCAACCTTGCATACCAAGCTCTAGGTGCTTGTTTCAATCCATATAAATCTTTCCTTAACCTGCAAACCATATCAGTATCATCTGATAGTGAAAAACCATCAGGTTGCTCAATATAAACTTCCTCATCAAGATCCCAATTCAAGAATGCACATTTAACATCCATCTGATAAACTTTGTAGTTTTTATAAGCAACATAGGCAAGAAATAATCTTACAACTTCAATCCTAGCTACCGGTGCAAAGGTCTCTCCATAATCAATTCGAATCTAGCCTTATTCCTTATAACTTTACCATCCTCATTCAATTTATTCCTAAAAGCCCATTTAGTTCCAATGACATTTTTATTTTTAGGTCGGGGAACCAAAGTCCATGTGTTATTTTTCTCAATCTGATATAATTCTTCTTCCATAGCTTTAAGCTAATGTTCATATTTACATTCTGCAACTACTGATACCGGTTCAACTTGTAAAATTAAACATACCTCATTAGTTTCCAGTCTTCTTCTTATCATCACTCCATTTCTCTTATCCCCAATGATTTGATTTTCAGAATGATTCAATCTCACATACCTAGGAGTATTCTGACTCTCTATTCCTCTTCCTTGTTGTTTAGTTACTATAGAATTCTCTGATATTGTAAGAGTAACTGGTTCAAATATCTATTCTAGTAAAGGTAATACTAGTTCAGATATAATCATTTCCACTGTCGGTTCCTTCTCATAAACTCTGATTTGACTTTTGCTCAGCTCATCTACTTTGACATTAGCACTGTCCACAATTATCTGCAATCTCTTTTTATAACATCTATATGCTTTTCTTTCATTATAATAACCAATAAATATGTCTTCATGACATCTAGGATCAAATTTCCCAATAGTATCATATCTCCTAATATAACATTTACTACCAAAAATTCTGAAATACTTAACTGTAGGTGTATTTCCAAACCATAATTCATAAGCTGTCTTACTTTTTTCTCCTTTGATATGTACTCTATTGAATCTATAAACCATTGTACTCACTTCTTCTCTCCAGTAGATATTAGGTAGATTAGCTTCCATCAACATTGTTCTAGCAACATCCAAGATAGCTATGTTCTTCCTTTCCACAACTCCATTCTGTTGAGGTGTTCGGGGAGTAGAAAATTGTCTTCTTATACCATGCTTGCCATAAAAGTTATTAAACTCACCAGATGTGAATTCTCCACCATGATCTGATCTCAAACATTTAATCTTCAATCCTGTCTCAGTTTCCATTTTAGCCTTAAAGATTTTAAAATTTTCAAATGCTTCAGATTTTTCTCTAAAAAAAGTAACCCACATCATTCTAGAATAATCATCACTGATTAACATGAAATATCTATCACCATGAAAATTTTTGACTCTAGCAGGGCCACACAAATCAGTATGAATAAGATCAAGAACATCATTTTATTTATCTTGTATACTCTTAAAAGAGGTTTTGACCTGTTTACCCATTTGACATTTTTTTACATATCGAATTATAGGGCTTCATAATCTTAGGTATATCCCTAACTACCTTAGTTGAACTGATCTTCACAATGCCATCAAAATTCACATGACAAAATCTTTTATGCCATAACCAACTCTCATCAATCTATGTAATCAAATATGTTTTCTCACTGGAGTTCAAATGAAATATATTACCTTTTGTCTGTGTGCCGGTTGCAATCTCCAAGCTAGATCTATTAATGATTTTGCATTTTCCATCCTTGAACTGTAATTGAAATCCCTTGTCTACCAATTGTCCTACACTCAAAATATTATTCTTCAAACCTTCAACATAATAAACATTGTCAGTATTATTCTTACCATCCAATGATATAGTTCCTTTTCCTTTGATCATACAAGCCTTGTCATCTCCAAATCTAACTAGTCCACCATCAAATTCTTGCAAATATAGAAACTTCCCTTTATCTCTAGTCATATAATGTGAACAACCACTATCAACTACCCATTCATCCTCGTGGTCATTTTTAGTAGCAAGTGTCTTTTCTTCTAGTGCTAGATCATTTTCCTTGATAGCCAAGAATACCCATTCTTTTCCATTGACAGATCCACTAGCAGAGTCTTCTACTAGTTCATCATCTGAATCTGTAATGCCTTCCTCATCTGCTATGTAGCATGATTTGTCTCTATTTTTCTTGAATCTATACTTGTTCTGATATCCAGGGTTAGGCATAAATGATCTTTTAACTCTTTCTTTAAATCTTGAATTCCTTTCAAGACATCTAGATGCAAAATGACCAATCTTATTACATGCAAAATATTTAAAAGATACTTTTCCTTCATACTTACTTCCGACTGGTCCTTTTGGTACTCTTCTAGAAAATAGTGTTTCAAGCTATTCAAACTCGTGATCTTCTCTCTTCATATCTTCTAGCTCTTTTGCATATAAAGCTTTCTAGTCTTTCTTACAGGTTACAGATGTAGATACATGAAAAGCAGGTTCAGTGTTCATAGCTCCAGAAGGTCCAAATTCCTCAAACTCAAAGGCAGATAGTTTCCCAACCAAGGTATCTTTGTTGACAAATGTATTATCCATTGTTCTTAGCTCATTGATAGCAGTAGCCTTCATTTTTTAAGCTAGTGGTAGGGCTCTGAGGACTTTAGAAATAATTTAATCATTGCTTAGAGTTCCACCATAACATTGAATTCTCATAACAATATCATTTAACCTCTCCATGAATGCAGTAATGCTTTCATCTTCTTCCATCTTGAAGTTCTCATATCTCACCCAATAGCCATCAAGTTTAACAATCTTCACTATAGGGTCACCTTCATTAAGAGTTTCCAACTTATCCCATATAACCTTTCTAGATGATTTGTCAGTTAATCCCATTATTTGCTAATCTGAAAGTGCACACAAGAGGACTTCTCTTTCTCTACAATTATTCTCAATCTCCTTGTCCAAGTTTTTCAAAGGAGGATTGTCAGATCCTTGATTATAGGGTGTGACACCATTATGTGTGATCTCCCAAATCTCCTTGCCAAGACATCTTTGATGAGTCTCCATCTGAATCTTCCATACTATGTAATTTGTTGCATCAAGCCTCGGTATATCCCTTCTAAAGATAGCTCCAAAAGAACTGGATGAACTTGAACTGTTAGTCGCCATAGGGTCTTCCTCAAGTAGTTAAACTTTCTACAGAGAGGACCAAAGCTGTGATACCAATTATTAGATAGTTCAGATAATTAGAAGACAACTGAGGGGGGGTGAATCAGTTGTCACAGATTACTAGAAGCATTAGCAATTTAAAATTTAATACCAAAACCCAAGACAATAATACCAGAATAGTAGTTAATCCAATTAAGCATAAACAATAATCACATAATAAAAGCCATTCACACAACACCAATATTTATACGTGGAAAACCCAGTAAAGGGAAAAACCTAGGTGAGAAGCCTACCCATAGTCAGAAAATACTTCTACAGTAAGTATGTGAATTACAATGAAGGGGCTTGCACTTGCAGGAAGACCAACAACCTAGAGAACACTGCTCATCACAAGAGGAGTCTCACTAACTACATACAAATCAAGACTATAATTCAGAAAAGTGTTGAACTAAAAAAGAAAGCATCTCCTATGCTAGAGTACAGTTCCAGTTAAGCTCAATACGGGAGGACTAAATCCTCTTACACAAACCCAATTCAATCTCCAATGATCAACCAACTCCTTTGCCTAAATGATATTACATTATTCACACATTACAATCCTTGAACATGACCTCTTACATTAACCATGATGATCTACAATGAGATCTTACATCTATTTATACAAACCCTTGACCATACACAATCAGGTCGGTCACCAGACAATAAACCAATTACATAACTACAAACCATGTCGGCCTTAGACCAAACAAATAATATCCAACACATAAGACATCCTAGAAATACATCAATAGGTCCTATCCACACATTAAATTAATGTCGGTCCATAACCTAGATCAACTAGGACCAAGTATAGGTCTACATGTTTCAGTAATGATCCCCAAATTCCAAGTCTCGAACATGATCACCAACAACATCCTGAAACTCTATTAGAAGCTGCACCAACACCACTCAAGTAATTCATCAAAGATCTCCACCAAAGGCTCTACCAGTAAAACCCTCGTTGGAACCAAAAACCAAGCTTCTAAGCAATCATGATAGCTTCCAGTCACCAGACCAAAACCAAATGACCAGATATGAATATAAGCATCATGAGCAAGACAAATCCATCACCAGATTATACCAGAGTCTATTGGATCATGCCAAATCCAAGTTAATCAGAAACCACTCAACCAACCAGAACCATAAGGGTGCCGGTAAAGCATCCAAACAACTTGTGTTGACATCAATGACAAAACAACAATGCAACACATAATCAATTCAACCAAATGGCCAACAAAAATGAGTATGTTGTTGTTGCTACTAACTATATACAAGTTTTATGGATGAAGCAAATATTGAAGGATATAAAGGTGGATTGTGATGCACCGGTAGTTATTCACTGTGATAACTCTACTCCTATTGATATATTGAAGAATCTAGTATTTCATTCTAAAACAAAGGACATATATATCTAGTATAACTTTTTGAAGGAAAAGGTGAAAACAAATCAAGTTAGATTGGTTTATGTGAACACTAAAGAGCAGAGTGCGGATATTTTTACTAAACCTTTGCCCAAGGAATCATTTGAGTACTTGAGAGATAGATTGGGAGTTTCTGCCCCTCTGGTAGAGACTTGATTGATGTGTTTTGGCATCGGTCTAGCATGCATTATCAAAGATACTATTCATTCTGGCACTGATGTGGGATGCTACTTCTTAGGGGGAGTAGTCGGATTTGTTATTCAGTGATTTATGTTTTTGCTTTGATATTTTTGTCAGAATTCTAGCATTGATGTCAAAGGGGGAGAGATATGAATAAGAAAAGTAAAGGGGGAGATATTGATATTCAGAACTGTATGCAGGAGATTGTTGGTTGCTTTCCATTGGGGGAGATTTTTTTGGCATTTCTTGGTACTTAGATGTTTTTTACATCTAGTTTTTCCATCAATGCCAAAGGGGGAGATTGTTGGCCATCTGGTGGAATTGATTATGTGTTGCATTGATGTTTTGGCATTGATGCCAACACTAGTTGTTCAGATTCTTTACCAGCACCCTTTTGGTTCCGGTAGGTTGAGTGGTTTCTAGTTAACTTGGATCCGACATGATCTGGTAGGCTCCGATATAGTTTGGTGATGGAATTGGCTTGTTCATGATACTCATGCTCATATTTGGTCAGTTGGTTTTGGTTTGGTGATCGGATGCTATCTTTCTTGCTTAGAAGCTTGATTCCTGGTTCTGGTGACGGTTTCATCGGCAAAGATTTTAATGGAGATCTTTGATGAATTTCATAAGTGGTTTTCATGCAGCTTCTGGTTGAGTTTTAGGATTCTATTGGTGATCATGTTCGAGACTTGGTGATGGAGATCATTGATGTAGTGTGTGGACCTATACTAGGTCCCGGTTGATCTAGGTTATGGACCGACTTTAATGTAACATGTGTATTGGACCTCTCGATGTATTTCTGAGATGACTTATGTGTTGGATATTAGTTGTTTGGTCTAAGGCCGACATGGTTTGTAATTATGTAATTGGTTTATTGTTTGCTGGCCGACCTAATTTTTTATGGTCAAGGGTTTGTATTTGTATATATAGATGTAAGATCTCATTGTAGATCATCATGGTTATTGTTAGAGGTCATGGTCAAGTAATGTAATGTGCGAATAATGTAATATCATTTAGATAGAGGATTCAGTCAATCATTGGAGATCGAATTAGGTTTATGTAAGAGGATTTAGTCTTCCAATATTGAGCTTAACCAAAACTGTATTCTGAAATAGGAGATTCTATCTTTTGCAGTTCAACACTTCTCCAGATTGTAGTATGGATTTCTATGTAGTCAGTGAGACTCATTTTGTGATGAGCAGTGCGCTCTAGGCTATTGACCTTCCTACAAGTGCAAGCCCCTTAATTTTAATTCACATACTTAATGCAGAAGTATTATCTGATTGTGGGTAGGCTTCCCACCGTGGTTTTTCCATGTATAAATCTTGGTGTCATGTGGATGGTATTTATTTTATGATTATTGTTTATGCTTAATTGATTTAACTGTTATTCTTGTATTTTTTTAAAGCATTCCGGTATTAATGTTTTGGGTTCTGGATTAAATTTTTTATTGCTTAAGCTTTCGGTAATATGTGACAAGTGATTAACCCCACCCACCTCTCAGTTGTCTTCCAGTTATTTGAATTGTCTAACATAGGTAGGACTAATAGTGGTGAAAATCATGCACTAGAGAGAAATTTGAAATTTTGAATTTGGAACAAAGCTTACAAAATTGATTAATACAAAATTTAAGAAAATACTGATTAAACAATTGAACTTTGTTGGAAGAAGAGGATGACATATTTTCCAAAAATGAAAGGAAATTGGAATTTTAAAATTAGGGGCAAGGGAATACCACTTAAATTTAAAATCAGAATTTTTAAAATCGAGGCAAATTATAATTAACCTCTTAATTTTAAATGTTTTCTTGAAATTGAAAATGTTGAATTTTGGAGGTATTTTCGATGTTAGAGGGATCAAAAATTAACAAAATCGGCCAATCTTTTGGATTTAGGTTATTAAATACAGTCATAACAATCTCCCAAAATTTTGAGAAAAAAGCTGAGGACCGTAGTGGGAACCAACTTTTTCCAAAATTTTCAAGGTTGAATATTACAATGATTTTAAAGCTAACCCCAAAAAATTGGAGAATTTTACAATATCGAGATAGGCAAAATGAAGGTTCAAATATGAGAATAGGACCCTATTAGGTTGTTGAAGAAAAAGAAAGATTGGATTGCAACTTTGAAAAGGGTCACACCTAAAGGGGAGGGACATCTTGGAGAATGTTTTAGAAATCTAAATTTGAACGAAATTGATTGAAATTTACACAAAATCCAATGAAGTTTGAAAATTAAGGTTTTATGACCTAACCACTTAATTTTTGAAATTTTGAATCTTGAAAAGGGAGGGAAATTGAAACTTTGAATTTTAGGATAGAAGATAAGTCTGAAAACAGTCACAAATCTGAAAATTAAATGGAAATTTAATTTTTGCACAAGTTTAAGATAATTGTTAAAAATTAGGACTTTGACAATTAACCTCTTAATTTTGTGAATTTGATTTGGAAATTGAATAAGGCAATGAAGAAATTGAATTTGATGAACAAAGCAATTTTTAGATCTAAGACAATAACAAGCAATTTTTGCAAAACACAAGTTCAATTTCAATTTTAAAAACTAGGGTTTTGAATGAAGTAACACATAAGTTTGCATAAAAATGAAACATGTAAATGAAAAATATGCAATGATTTTCAGAATAAACCATGTAAGATGTCTGGTTCACCAAAATGTAATGTTGGAAAAATGGTAAATGATGGAGATCTAGAGGAAAGCTTTTCTTCCTTCGAGGAGAGATAAAAGTTTCACTTTAGATTTCCCTTCAAGCACATTTTCCATATTACATTGGAAGAGGGAGGAAAATACACTAGATTCAAACTCTAGAGAAAGAGATTGAATTCTAAGTGTGATAGATGAATCCCCTCTTCTGAGATTGAGATTTGAATTGATTGAATTGCATACTTATGATCAAGTGTAAAAGTCACATAGATCTGATTATAACTCTAGATAAAAGCATAGGATGAACCTGTGCACCTGGCTCTAGCAATAATCTGTCGAAATGAAGTCACCCTACGAATTTGGGAAAAATTTGCCTGGACCATTGCGGGAATGTACACGGTCTTTTAAAAAATCTGCGAAACGAAAAGGGTTTTTCCACCTCTACAAATAGAGCCTAAATCCAAAAGTACAACTACGCACCTGCAACCTACACACAGAAAAGAGAGGGAAAGGTGTTGAGATTGGGTGCCTTCAGGTCAAACCCCAGTTTTGGAATTAACCAAATGATGAAAGAAAGTACTTGCAAGTGAATATAAATGAAAGACTGAAACGTAAATCACCTCAAGGGAGGTTGTAGATAGAATGTAGATATATTTTCTTGTGTGAAATTGAATGTTGGAATGAATATCCTCTTCAATGGTTGAATCCTTGACTTGAATGCAACACCTAGCCTTGAAAGGAGACTTGAGAATGCTCAATGCTGGAAAAGAATGCTTAAATGCTCTGAAATGCTTGAATGTGTCATCTTGAATGTGTGATCTCATGTATCTATGTTATGCCAAAATGGAAGGGGAAATGCAACTTAAATACTTGTTAATTAGGCCTAATTGACTGATTTTTCGTCGTAGGCCGAAACTGGGGGACTTTTCCCGCTCAATGTGCAACCTCCAAAGCACATTTAAAAGGGTCTTGCCCTAAAATGGGGTAGGGGATAGATAGGGGCACCACTCCCTTGTCCTACCCTTTTTTGCAAGACAGGATGCAGTTCAGACAGTGCGGAGGGCAAGCAAGGTGCATTTCTCAAGTGTCAAGCAAGTCTTCGGTCTCCGATCTGTCTTAGGGATTCGAATTGTGTACATGAGGACCCTAATGTGATCGCAATTGAAAGGTTTGCAATTTCATGACACTACACACACACACACACACACACACACACACACACACACACACACACACACACACACACATATACATAGCGTATCATTTTTGTGGGCATGTGCTCACCATGGTTTTTCCCTATTTGGGTTTTCCACATACAAAATCTTGGTGTTTTTATGTTGGTTTTGTGTTGTTGTTTAAGTGTTTATGTGCTACATTAATTTTTGGTTTAAACTAATGGGTGAAAGTACAATACCATGTCACATTTCAGGCCAACGTATCAGCAAAAGTGAATTTAAATTTTTCTAACTAAAAATTACTTTTAGTCAAACATATGGTTTATATAGATTCATCATAGATAATTTATATATGGACCACAACTTTTCCAATTAGAAGTGTTTACTAAATGTACATTTTATATCACTTTGGGTCTAATTGCCATTTTTTCTTTTGAAAATGTCAATGTTTCAACAACTCCTACTCTTATAAATAATATTTTTTTGAAATGTAAAAATACCCTTTTATAGATCTACAAGTGAATATTACAAAATATAACTCTTTTAATATTGTAATTAATTTTTATATTTTACATTTTATTTTAATTGAAAGTAGGTCATCAACACTTAAAAATAAGATCGATTATCTTGACAAGAAAAAATATCAAAATTTATTTAAATTTTTTGAAAAAAATATGATGCGCTAGAAAAAATAATATATGTCAAGATGATATAATTCTTTTATAATTTGGATAAATAATGAATAGAAAAGGTGGAAGCAAATGGAAAGAGCTATATTTGAGTACACACAACTTTTTAAATTTATTAAAAAATAGTAAAAAATATATCCATGCACTGAAGTTTCAAAGTGTGTGTGAGGCCCTACCCCAAGCTCGTCATTGCACTTCTCTGGTTTTCATATTAGACTTATTATTTCATATATTATCTTGATGCATTATGGATTTAAATACTATTTGACAGGTGCTTTGATATCATGGGATATGATGTATTTCTTCTTACAGTGATTGAGTATTTATTGTGATGATGATATGGTGCATTTATACATGTCTTATGGAAAATTGATTTATATGATGATTATGATGATGCAATTTAGTAATTGATTTCATAAGGAATCGTTAGGAAAAATGTTAATTTGATACTACCTCTATTGCTTTTGATTTGGATCAATTGATGAGATGTTGTGAAATTGATGTTATATGTGTATTATATTTTATATACTTATATATGCATATGTTTTGGATTACTGATGTGTGAAATGAGATGTGCAGGAAATGAATCCATGTGACCATGGAATTTTATAGAGAATTAAGACTGAGCCTATGTGAAATAGTGAAGCCAAGGGTTGTCTATTTGGAGAGACAATACCTCGTATGTGATGTATTTAATTTTGTAATAGTGATGTTTGAGTGTAAATTCATATTTGTAATTGTTAATGTGTTATTTCCAAAAAGGACATGCCAAGTGTATTTTTAGTGATGTGTATTTTTGTGGTGTCACTTGACACTTGTGATGTGTGTGATCTGGCAATGGCATGTCCTTTGGAGGGAATTGTTAAAGTCAATGCATTTTTCAAATATCATACTATGGTCCCAAGAGATAAATTGGTTAGAGAGCCATTAGTTTCCTCAAGTCAAGTTTGACCCATAGACAAACTTTAGGTGGGTTTCTGGAGGGTCAAACTAACTCCTAAGGTTAGGTTTAGGGCACTTTTGAAGGCCCATATGATATACCTACGGGTAAAGGAAATTTTTAGCCATGTGACCACTCCCATGTGACTATCAAGTCACCTCAAAAGTAGGTTTTCTCAGGTGGATGAAAATTCAACTTTTGAGGATTACTCCTTGGTAAGACAACCTTCCATTTGAGTGATAGTTTCTCTTCCCCACTTTCTCTTACCTTTTTCAATTTCTATTTTTAGAAACAATGTAAGAGGTTGGAAAGACCAACCTAAGGGATCTCACATCCTTTCCAAGGAAGTTGGAAAGTGTGAGGAGAGCCTACTTAGGGAAGGGATTCAAACTTGGGATTTTGATCACCTACTCCTCAATCTTGGAGACAAGTTTGAGTATTGGATTTTCGAATTTACAAAATAGAATTTTGGCTAAGTAAGAGGTGTTGGACACAATGGATCACTGAGAGGGGGTGACTCAGTGATTTAAACACTTTTTCTTCAATAGGGAGATACCGGTAATAAATAAAACAAATTAAGTGCTAACTAGTATCTCAATCAGTGCAAACAAGGTGTGTGAAAGGACTTACTAAAACATTAACATAAAACATGCACAAGAAATCATCACACAGCACCAGATATACAAGGAAAACCCAATGTGGGATAAACCTCGGTGAGAATAGTTGCGGGAGATATTCTGCTCCAATCCAGCCTCACAATGTGAAAGATCTGATTACAATTTTAGGGCACCAACCCAAGGAGCTCCAACCCCTGATCACTTTATAGGCTACACCCTAAAGGAGATACAACCCCTATACTAAGCTCCAACTTAGTGAAAATCATCTAAAACTTAGTTATACAAATGAAATCACTGTTGCAAATGAATTTTTGGAACCTAACAATATTTTGCCCTGTAGGTTTCAACCTTACCGGTCTTTATTCTCTTCATCATCTCTGCAACTTTTCTTTGCTGATCACTTTTCTAAGTCCCCTCTCACATATTTTTTTTTCTCAAATCACACTTGATCACACTTTATCAAGTACATCCTTTGCTCGTTTTCCACCTCTATGTACAATGCTCACTCCACCAGTTTTTTCCTTACACCGATTTACCCTGCTTCTCATTACCGATACAGTCTTCACTCATAAACACTTTATGTGTTTATCTCTTTGGCTCTTAGACAAAAATTTCACACTTGCCTTCACTTTGTAGTAGCAACAATCACAGTCTCAAGTCATCATATTTAATACTTGAGCTTTCCCGCCAAGAACCAATTCAAACTAAGGATGGTTAGGGTTTCTTGCACCTGACCAAATCTACATCAGATCTGATCCAATCTCCCTTGGAACAATCACCTGCACTAGAGGAATGCATCTATACGCATTTTTCATTATCCATTGCATATTTGCTAAAGATAGCAATCCGACCATGATTTTTGGCCTTGAAATTTATATACTTATTTATGACCTAGTTGTTTCCTTCTTCAGGTCCTCTTGGAATATGATTTCTTTGCTTCGATCTAGGTGCCAACAAATCCCTAATCTTTCTCTATCACCCTTTCTTCCTTGAGCCACATAAATCTATTATCATCCTGTGATTTGTGGTTATTTCATTAATGTCGACTAGCTGTTTCAACAAGCATGTCGATGGAAACATCACTCACCTCTGCATGCTTTCCACCTCAACTCCACATGGCATCACATCGGTCAAACACTTAGCTCACTGATACAAGGGTGGTATACACTTGAACATTCAACAAACTCATACTGGTACAAGCCTTTACCAGTGAGACCTACTCCTCTTGCTAACCGGTGGTACACACTACACCGGTAGCACATCTTCACATCCAGTGGTTTGTGATTACTTTAACATTCTTCCTCTACATCATAAACATGCAGCTAACCTCCAAACCAGTTTATGCTCTACCAGTTATCACTCAACATACTAACACACACATGCATTTCTCTTCATACCGGTGAAGTTACAGATACTCTAAATACCTACTTGTCTTCCACCATACTAGTTTACAAGTTGTCATGTTAATCTTCCCTATACTGGTTCAATCTTCTTTATACCTAGTGACATAGCTTTACCGGTAGCTTACAATACAAGTTGACATCAATGACAACTCAATGCCAACAATTCCCCCCTTTGGCATTGATGTCAACATTGTCTTTTCCAGTTTCTCTCTCCCTTTGACAAGAATGGCAAAGTTAATCGTAGTCTGACACCAATAATATCTCCCTTGACTAAATCCAATTAGGACACAATCTCCCCCTATGTCCATGCTTCATGATTCAAGAGTCATAAGATAGTAACAATTATTGACTCCCCCTGAATTAGGCATCCTCTTATGCATTTAAGTGCTGCCAGATGGTGGGACAACTCCCATATTTTGACTCAAGTACTCAAATGGGCCCAAAGGTGTTGGTAATTGATACTCTATTGGCTGGTTTCATTATGTTTTCATTTATGGAAACATGATTTTGGGTTCTGGCTTCATATGGTGTACCAGTGGGCACTTCACAAACTCTACACTGGCACTGAAACTGATAGGATAGGAGATTTCTTTAGTCACCGACAATGTAGGCCACCATGGTATAGAAAAGGTCATAGGTATTGGAGGCCAACATATCTTGGATCCGACATCAGTAAATAGTTTTAATTCTTATTCATTTATGTTATCTGACCAACATGTGATATGATATTGTATATATCTTTGTAAGCCGACATAAGGCATGTAAATTGTATATGGTATATGTGTGTGTGAAAAGTGGACCTGTATCTATATCTAGAATACACAACACTTCAATTAAGTCATTAAATGTATGATTAGTAAATCAATAATCAATGAATAATAAACCATTACAAAGTGACCCATTGCCTTCTAGTAGATGCAAGTTTAGATTGCTCTTAGATTGCTAAGCTATCCAGTGACTAGACAACACCTAAACGAAGGATTTTTACATCTATATGAGCATCAGTATGAGCTAAATGGATGCAAGATTTAAGCTAGATATGCAAGATTAATCTAACATGATTTAAGAAATATATGAAATAAATGATCTAAGTATGTATGCTAAATAATATGCAATATCTCAATGAAAATTCTCAATGAACCTAGAGAAAAAACAACATAATAACAATATATTCTCCAGGATCCTTGAATGAGAGATGAGAGCCTGAACTTATAGAAAATTCAGAAAGAAACTAATGGCTGAGATCAAATGATGATGAGCAGTCAATATAATCCAAGAGGAAGCACAATCTAGGTGAATTGATTTGATTGGATGCTTTTCTCAGTTTTAAAGGAAATTGAACTAAAATTAAGATAAAATTAGGAAAAAACTGATTTATTCTCTATTTCATTCAATTTTAATATTTAATTGTTTTAATTGCTTTCTCTGAGATTATTTATCAATTTTTAATTTTTTTTTCAAGATTATCTCCAATTGATTTCTTTTCTCAAATTTTAATTCTTTTTTTTGTCAATTAATTCCTTTTTTGAAGATTTAATGGAAAATTGATTTATTTCATTAAATATGCTAGGATATTTAATAAAACAAATAGGATAATTGTTTAAAAATGATTTACTTGGAATGATTTAATTAATTAATTAAATTAATATTGAGTAATTGATTTGCCATGTGACATTTGATGATTTTATAATTAATTGTGTGCTCAAGATTTATTTAATTGTCTTTGGTTAGGACCTTGGTGACGTTGTCAAGATTAGGGGCTCATGGTTTAGATGACCATTTTTAGGGTATTACATTTTCCCCTCTTTGAATTAATGTACAAGCAACGTGTTGGTTCAAAGAATAGTTGATGTCTAGGAGATACCAGTTCTGAACTTGATTGATCATGAACTAGATGAAGAGTGAGGTATTCAACTTGTTTTGAAGCGATGAAGTTGAATAGAGTTGATTAAAGCGATACCGATCCCGAACTTGATTGAACTAGGAATGATAGAGACAAAAGATACCGAACTTGAACTTGATTAATCAAGAAGCGGATCTTACTGGTCTAGAATTCTATTGAACTAGACATAGTGAGCGAAGAGAAAATTGATCTTGAACTTGATTGATCAAGATACGATGAGCGAAGATAAAATGTCCAGCTTGATTCGATGTGATGAAACTAAACACCTCCTTAGATTGAGCATGTGGTCAATGATACTCTTTAAACTTTTGATTGAGTTTAAATGGATAATCAACTTGATGAAAAGTGATGAAACTGATTAATGTTAAGAGATTGATTCAGACAAAGACAAAATCAACTTAATATGAAGCGATGAAACTGATATGCCCCTAGAGATTAATTTGATTCAGATGATCGAGAAATATAAACTTGATATAAAGCGATGAAGTTGAAATGCCCCTAGTGATGAGGTCTTGTTTGATGTTGAGAAAATATTAGCTGCTCCACTTGCAATGAAGATTTTGAAAGAAATTCTCGACTTTGAGGATGTAAGGTCATAAGGTCATGAGTATGCCCCCTCGGGAGCGAAATCAAAAGATAGCAAGGGTACATGATTATAGGTAATTGTTTAGTGATGATACTGAGTTATTTGAGAACAAACGATTCAGAGGAATATTTGAAAATTAAGTATGATGAGAAATTGAGTGCAAAGTTGATTTGTAGAATAAATTAAGATTCAGCATTGATTTATTAGAAATTGAGCGCAAATTGAAGAAAGAATGAGATTTTGATGAAAAGTGCTAAGTGGTCCAAATTTAATGAAATTGACTAGCAGAATGATCTCAAATTTCAATTTCAATCCCGAAAATGGAATCAGGATAGGCAAATTAGCTAAGGGTACAATTTTCATGTCCATCGGAGCAAGTTGAAAAATTAGGGTTTGGGCTATATATGGGGTAAAAGTGTCATTTTCAATTCATTTTAACCTTCCAAGTTTGAAAATTCAAAAAGCTTCCTGTGAAGAAAAATGGTGGTTCCCACTCATGTGCATCGATTTGAGTGCCATAGATGATATAATTGATGACGAAACTATGAGCCAACGGTTAGTGATCGATCTTATGCCTTTTAATCATTTCAATTTTGCATTTTTTTCTGAATTTTTCAATTTTTGGGCATGTTTAAGTCGGGCAATCTCATTTTGTCGTGCGAGATAGGATCCTATCTCGTACGACAAACTGATCAATTTTGTTTTATCGTTTAAGTCTTCTAGTTTTGTCATTCTAGACCTCCCCTTCTGTCATACGAGAACCTTCAAAAGAGCCCATTTTGTCTTTTAGGGGCTAGTCTTGTGTCATATCAGCCTGTTGTGTCGTATCCGACCAATTCTTGACTCGTACGAGTTGCTGCCTCTGTGCTATTTTGTCATTTAGAAAATAGGGAGCATTTTTGAAGGTGTAAACTGGGAATTCTAATTTTGCAATTAATGTAGTTGGATTTGCATGATGTTTTGCTTCCTTTATAAGCTACTTTGGAATGTTTCCTGATGATATTTTGTTTAATTTTTGTAGGTTTGATTGCCCCATGTATTATTCATATGTGTATATCCACCTACGATGACATTAGTGCGTCAGTTATCAGATATAGACTAGGCACATATTGATGCATGTGGATTGACTCACCTTCTCGGGTTGCCTGATATCCATGTGAATCACGATATACTCACTGCGTTAGTGGAGAGGATCCATTCAAAGCATAATATATTTCACTTGTGAATTGGGGAGATGACCATCACTCCTGAGGATGTATACCAGATTCTCTATATCCCTTTTGTTGGGGATAAGGTAGATTATGATTTAGCACAACATCCTGGCCTGATGGCCCTGAGAAAAGTATTTCATGATGTCGACATTTTGACATGGTCGATCAGTTGGGATGAGATGATAACTAGATATAGTAAGGACTTTCCATTGGCTTGCGTCTTGGCAGGTTTCATTGAATGTTTTATTATGCTAGACAAGGGGTAGCAGGGGTTTTTATGCGGATGGGGAAGGATGTTAGAGAGACTTGTTGAGCGCCCCCAGAGATTAGGATGGGGTTCATGTATACTAGCACACATGTATCGTGAGATGCATGAGATCATCTACCGAGAGGGGAAGAGTATGGCTACCAGAGTTTTGATTTTGTAGGTATGGGCCTAGGAGTATCTCCCAATATGGAGGTCGATTGTCGATGAGGCCAGAGATCCACAACAGCCCATTATTTATAGATATGTTGTATATGTGACACAGCCCCATCTGGGCAAGACTGATTATTGGAGACGGTAGCTGGACAATATGATAGCTGTCATATGGAGACCTTACAAGGGTCTAGAGCCTTAGGATGAGTAGAGAGTTGTTCGTAGAGACCTCTTCATGACACAACCTATCATAGGCAGATCACAGACAATGGTTGAGAAATTTATTGATACTTGAGTGATGAGGTAGTATGGTAGACCTCAGGGGATCTCGGGAGTTTACTACATATGCGTGTTAGGTAGATGAGGAGAGGTAGGGATGGGGGCCTAGGATATCATACGCCTTGGGCATGCAAGAGCTGACTAGGTTACAACAGCTGAGATGGGATTATCTAGATGATATTGCAAATGTGGGGGTATTACCCCAGTATAGGAATTGGTTTCAGCAACATCCATTCCCGACATTTATGGATCCGTTTGAGCAGGCACCTCGCATAGAGGAGGTAGAGAATGGTGTCCCCACATAGGGACAGGGACATGGACAGAGGCAGGGATAGAGAGATGAGGCTTTGAGGTAGTCAGGTGGTGATTTTGGTGCTAGCAATAGCAGGGTACCAGCTGGTGGTAGGAAGAAGAGAGGAGAGGGTGGATCCCTAAGGATGGTTGGAGTGAGGCTGAGTGGAGCGAGGGTAGTAGAGGGTGGTAGAAAGGAGGAGAGAGAAGCTCTAAGACATGTTCGAGAGAGGAGAGAGAAGGGGGGAGCCAAAGGCAAAGATGGAGGAGGTGATGGTGGTAGAGATGGAGGCAGACAACCTGCAAGGGATCAGGGAGCCAATGTAGTGTGGTCGATGAGAGCATACCTAGTGGGTTTGCAATCACAGCTGATAGTGGCACAGACACAGCTGGTAGAGTGAGATTGATAGATAGTAGAGCCTAGAGCAGAGAGAGATCCTCAGGTCGTGGCAATGAGGGCAAAGCGAGACATTTTACAGCAAGAGGTTATTGATTAGATGAGTCGGGCAGCCTATTATGTTGCAGCTTACAGCATATCAATTCTAGTAGCGCAATAGGTTGTGCCATATTCGTAGTATATGGCTCAATCAGAGGGAGCTCAGGCACCTAGGTAGGATCCGGGTTAGCAGGCTCCACCTCCTCCACCACCTGGCGATGAGGGAGAGGCAGAGAGGTAGATTTTTTTGTGTAGCTCATAGATTTTTTTTTTTACACACCCATTTTTTGTATCCCTTATAATTCTTCCTTTGATGGGAGTTTGTATATGTTAGTTGACGTTATGTTGTACCTTGAGACTTGATGATTATATATATACGAGATCTTGATTTGACTTCATTGTACTTGTGTCAATCGATTTATGAGATGCTTTTCTATATGCTCTATTCTATATACATGCATATATTTTATGGATGAATGAATGCAAATGGATATGGATGTTTTTTTTTGTTTCTTTTCATATGCAAATAAAATGGATAGTAATGAGTAATGAGTACTGTGAATTTTGTTTATTTTTCAATGTAAAAAGATAAATGTAAATGAGTGATAATGAATGTATGAATCGATGTAAAATGCGTTCAAATTCAAATAAGAAGAGTCGAGGTATGTGTGGTGATTTCACCTTGATGTGAAGGCTCTTATCACAGACACCTAGCTAATTTAGATGTTTCTAGATCATCAGAATCATTCCTACAAGCAGAAAACAAAGAAAATATCATGCCCCCAATCCTTGCTCCTCTTAGTCAAGATAGACTTCCTCAAGTTACTCAGAGGGATAATAATTAAAAACCAATATAAAAGACAACACACAAAAAAAATTTCATGCATATCTCAAAATATTTCGTGATTGTTTTCAGTAATGTTGTTTACTTGTGTACTCAGTGATAAAACTCTTTAGTAGATAGGAGATAGATGACTGACTCGGAGTGGACGATCAAGTTTCACTGATGTAAAGATGACTTGGTTGAGACTGCTTAGGACATGTAAATTGCTTTGTCGATTATCCTAAGACTAGAACATTGATCAGTTTCAAGCCATGAGGGTTCCAACGAACCAGGATGTCACAAAAGTGATTGAAATATGTACAAGCGAAATCAAAGATGCATGAAAGTGGGAATGCCAATGTTGTGTTGATAGATGGAGCGCTTGAGTACAAGAGGCATCTATTTGCAAGGTTTTCACTTGCTTGGCATAGATTCATTTTTTTTTTTTGTTTGTACCAAGGTGCCTGTTTACCAGGTTTTCACCAGGGCATTATCTCTCTTTTTCTTTTTTTTTCTTTTTTTTTAATAGGACTTTTTCTGGTTTTTTTTAGGATTTTTTCAGGACGTTTTTTGATTTTTAGAATTTTTTCAGGACTTTTTCTAATTTTTAGGATTTCTTCAGGACTTTTTTTGATTTTTAGGATTTTTTCAAGAATTTTTCAGTTGCATAGGCTACTGGAGCAGAGAATATTTAGGTGAAGAATTTCTTTAGGTGGATGGTCTTGATCGATTCATGGAACTATTCTCCTTCCAATTTTGAGAGTTGATAGGCATCGGAGCCAAAGGCTGCAATAACAATGTAGGGACCCAGCTAGTTGGGTTCAAACTTCCCTTTGTTGTCTTGAAACTATTGATTCTTAGGATTTTCTCTCAGAACAAGGTCACCAACCTAAAATCATTATTGTCGAACCTTTTCGTTATAACCTCTAGACATTCTCTTTGGATATGCTCTTAGATGATCAAATGCCACTTGTCGACGTTCATCCAATAATTTGAGTTCTTGCAATCTAGCTATTTTGTAGTCTTCATCAGTAACAAGGCCTTGCAAAGAAACTCTTAGAGATGGTATTTCCACTTCAATAGGTAATACTTCTTCAGACCCATACACCAAAGAAAAAGGTATAGCCCCAGTAGGTGTTCTGATACTTGTTCTATAAGCCCACAGGGCAGGATTGAGTTGCAGATGCCAATCCTTTCCATATTTATTCATTGTTATATGTAAGATAGTCAACAGATTCTTGTTAGATGCTTCGTCTTGTCCATTACCTTGAGGGTAGTACACAGACAACCAGTGTTGTTTTATTTTCAATTTTTCACAGAGTTCATTTAGATCTTTGTTCTTGAACTTTCCTCCATTTTCAGTTATAATGGATGAAGGTATACCAATACCTGAAGATGATATAATTAAGTATGAACAAAGCTACTTGTTCACTAGTTGCTTTGATGAGCGGAACCACTTCTACCCACTTAGTAAGGTACTCAGTGGCAATTATAATAAACTTGTGTCCATTAGATGATGCAGGATATATTTGGCCAATTAGACCAAACACCCACTGTTGAAAGGGCCAGTGTGTAACAAAGGGTATGAGATCCCTTGCTAGAGCATAGATCCCTTGTTGAGCATCTATAAGGTTCCCATGTAGCTGATAGAAGTCTAATAGATCATTTTGTAATATATGAAGGTGGTTATGGACATGAAATGTAATATGATACAAAATCATTCTAAGACTATGTATGTGAGGAATTGATTGTAAGGGTTATTCTGGTATTGAGGTTTATATTTTTAACCAGAACAGAAAGAGCCTAAATCAGAACTATATTCTAGCACAAGGAGATGCTATATTAAGCAGTTCATACTTCTCTGAATTATTGTCTGGATTGTTATGTATTCAATGAGGCTCCTATTGTGATTGAGTAGTGTGCTCTAGGATATAAGCCTTCTTGCAAGTGAAGGCTCATCATATATTGTAATATCTCTTCATATGGCTAGTGAATTGATATTTTGGGTCACAAATCTCACCTTGTTTTTTTATCTTTGAGGTTTTCCACATATAAATTTGTGTGTTATGTTTCTCATTTATGTGTTTGGCTTATTGGTTGCACTAGTTCTTTCAATTCTATTTATACCGGTAATATCGGTTGGTGTATGAATATTTTGTTAAGATTAAAATCACCAGTTATGATATAACACTGATTCATCCCCCACCCTCTCAATGTTATTGGTTTCCAACAATTGGTATCAGAGCCTTGTGCCTCAGAGGAAGTTTAACAGCTTGAGGAAGATCCTGAAACTGGAATCATTAAAGATGTCTTTGGAGAAGCATATTGAGATGGAACTTGAAGATTATGATGCTAAAAGATTGAAGAACTTAAAGCTACAAGATGAGTTGAATTCTGCTAAGGAATTCATTCTTGTCCTACAAGAGAGACTTTCATATGTTCAAGCTAGGAGGAAAGAACTTCTGCAAAATCAGGATGATGAAAATGCACCTAAGGAACAATGTCAAAAATTGAGTTAGGAGAACATGGTTTTGAAGAATGAAATGCAAACTATGACTACAAGGATGTCTAAGGAGATTAAGAACAGAAAGAAAAAGGAAGAAAGTCTTGTTGTATCCCTAAAGAACAAATTCAAAGAATGTGGTAGGTTGACTCATGAAAATGAGATGTTGAGGTCTAATTTGGTACAATCCCAGAGAAATAAGCAAGAGCTTCAGAGACAAATGATGATACTAAGAGGAGAATTAATTGCTGCTAGTGCGTAGAAATAAAAATTCAATATTAGCTCAACACAACTTGATGACTTATTGAAGAAACAAAGGCAGATTGGAGATTCCAGTGGACTTGGATTTGAGCAAGGATAGAGTTCTAGTACTACTAATGGTGATCAAAACCATAAGGCACCAACAAGGCAATTCAATTCTTATAAATTCAATGGTAGATGTTTTGCTTGCAATACATTTGGACACATGGCTAGGTAATGCAGGAATAGAGCAAATCAGAACCCCGATTCTGCTCCCGGTAAATGTTCTAAATGAAATAAGTTTGGTCATAAGACAAAAGATTGTAGAATAAATGTAAAATGCTATGCTTGTGGAAAAATTGGACATATGGCCAATCAATGCAGGTCAAGCAATTTCATTAGTTTTAGCAAAGAAATTCAAAAGAACAATGTTACATGTTATGTATGCAATCAAATTGGACATATTGCTAAGTTATGTAGAAGCAGAAATCCACCGGTAGGCAATGGAGGATCAAATGAAAAAGGAAAAGAAAAGGTTAGTGAAATCCAACATGATCACACTTAGTGATGGGTTAGGAAGACTAGAGAGAAATCATCAAATGGGAATGTCTCAATTATCTATCTAGTAGAAGAGGTTGCTCCTGCATCGATAGTGAGCTCAACTGGTAACTAAGGCAGATGCCTTATAGGTAGGAAAATTTCATGGAAGATAATACATATGCCTTGGGAAGAGATTCTGGAAGATGTTCTAGATATTGGAAAGAATTATCTAGCATTGATATGATCAAAGTGAGATCCGGTATCTTTCACAGGAAGTCATTTATGTCAACAAAATATTAGGGCTTTATTGATGGATAAAAGGTTGATTACACTTAATTGTTAATCACCCAACATTCAAAGTAATTTCAGAGTGACTTAGTGCAATCAGAAGCTATTCAGAGGTGATGAAATTTCTTCTTGAGCAATCACATTGGCGTTTGGAAGGATTTGTTGGAGGTTTTCACCAGAAGCGTTCTAAAGGTATTTTTCTTGAATCATGGAATCGGGATCATCTTTGGCTCCTATTTTTGTTGTAAATCCAACTATAGTAGAAGTTAGGGACTGCCCCAGGCCAATTTTCAAATGGTATCCACATGTGGCTACCAAGGAAGATTCGGTTAGAGTGTTCTCTTGCATTCCAGAGGGAGTCGTATATGTGGATGATGTTAGGCCCTATATTCATTGTCACATAGAGGACTTAGGCACTTCGGAGATCAAAGGGATGTATATGAATAAACTCATGGGAGAATCAGATAAGATCAAACTGACATATCAACACATCGAAGATCTAGGGTTTACTGATATTCTAGATATTTTGGAATGCAAGGATGAGATAGTAGATATTTACTAAGCAGAGTACATGGGAAATTCATAAGGCTAGACCAACCCTACAAAATCACTAAGGAAGCCATTCGAGCAATTATTGGCTTGTCATCAACAAGGCAACATCCAGATAAGAAAGTATCAAATGGCTTCGTAAGGAAGATCACTGACACCACATCAGACAAGAGATCGATGAAGGTGAGCACCATCATGGACACCGACATCAAGTTTGACAACATGGTTATAGGCTTCAAGGCAACTTAGTCTAACTAACTAAATTTAGTTTCAAGTTCATGTATTTTGGCTACATATAGGATGATGAGATAAAATATCAAATTAGATCTTTGTGGATGGATGATTGAAGAGTTATTGATCAATTTAGGGAAGATTAAAGGTGAGAAGAAGGGCACCTTCCGGTATGGAAATATGTTGGTCTTCTTAATGTTATATTTTTTGAATGATACTCTCGGTTCTGGAATGAAGCAATGGGATTTTGACAGCCCGATAGGAAGACAACTTAAGAAATCAATTGCTACATTGGGAAGTCTTAGACATGATAAGTTATGGGGTTACTTCAAAGCTTTTCAGAAATCTATGAGGTCTAGAATAAGAGTACCTGAGCATATAGTAGAGAAATACTCTACCGATATATGTTTCATGGTCAAGAAGGATGAGACCCTCATGGAGGTAGTCAAGTCCTGAAAGTTCTGGATAGCTGAAATGGGCTATGAGGTAGATGCATTAATTCTTGATGCATATGCAAAAATTATACTTGATGCAGATATAGATGAAGCAGAAAAGCCTTGTGGAACTGCACAACAGAAAACTCTTGAGGTTGAAACTAAGTTCAACTGAAATAAGAGGGAAAAACAAGAAGGTAAGGCAAGCAAGTCTGTACAAGAAGTTTCAAAAGACATTAAGGCTCTTATTGATGTTGTCCCAGAGACATTGAGAAAGAGGAAGGATCTGGTAGTTCACATTGAACCTGTGACTACAGATTCTGAGTCTGAGGACAACACTCCATTAGCATTCAAAAGAGTTGTGAGGAATAAACTGGAAGAACCTAAGGTGGAAGCAAAGAAACAACTGGTGAGGAAGGTCACCATCAAATTATTGGAATACAAGTGGGTACCAAAGGCCACACCATCATCTGCATCCGGTACTATGAGGAGGAGGAAGAAAAGTGACATTGATTTGGCACTTGAGACTTGTAATGTAACCATTATTCCGCCTAAGACTTGTGCTGAAATTATTGATGAAATCACTAAGGATGGAATATTGAAAAATGTTGAGTTATATTATGATCAATTATAAGTTGATGAATAGAGAGATGTAGAGGTAGAAGTGCTTCTATATTTAGATATTTATAAGAAAGCATTAATTGAAATAGAAAATCAAATGCCAACAAAGTTATACAACATGTTAGATGCTAGAATGTTATCTCCAATGCAAGAAGACAAACACATTAAGATGTGGGAACTTTTAACCATCTATGTTACCATAGCTCCAAATGAGATGGAGAAGACAATAGAGGTTGCTGATAGGAAGGTTTTTAACAGCAAACACAAAATAACTAGCCTAATGTTAGGAATAATGAATGAGGTGATAAAGGAAACACAAAAGGATTGGATCAAATTTTTTGGGAGAGCATAGAGGATTCTTTAGTTTACTAGAGACAAAAACTGAGAGTGTGGATACACTGGTTGAAAAAGGAGTTATGGGTACTCCACCCACGGTTTTAAAGAACATCAAAATAGTGGAAATTGAGCCACTGATTATCAAAAATGTACAGACATGCATTGAGACACTAGTTATTACAGAGAACATTGTACAAGACACTAACATTGAGGACACTTGTCCTCTGGATATTAATGTATAGGTTGAGGATATTGTTCCTAGAGAGGAACCAACAGTTGCACAGACTACCAAGTGGTGAAGCTACCAGTGCAAGTGACGAGGCAATAAAAGATAAATCACCAGAGAGAACAGGGGAATCCAATAAGGCACCAGTTGAGAGCCCATCATTGTTGACAATTGACACTTCTCAAGTTGAAAAGAAATCCATCATGGATATGAGTCCCACAAAGCTAATGATGATGGCTTCTCAGAAACTAATGAAGGAGGGATCGATAGATAAGGGGGTAATAGATCATTCAATAATAGTTTTACACAGACTAGTCCTGGAATGTAAGATTGAGAATGAAGTGAGCCCTTCCTGTAAGCTTAAGGTAATAACAAAGCACATCTCTAAAGATTTTCAATCATTACAATAGATCTCTAATGGACAAGCACTTGAGAGATTCACTTTGGCTAAGAGAGCTGCTTTTGATCAAATTATTGAGATAGAGAAGAGGAAGATTTAGGAGAAACTTATTCTTATTGAAAATTCTTTTAAATAGGGTACTCACATATACAGGGTATGTTGTAATAAAAATATTCTTATAGAAAATGTAGATAAGAAGGTAAAGGAGATACATGAAAAGATTGCTAAATTTGTTAACTCTTTTGATGGACTAACTTCACTGACCAGATCAATTGATGGAAAAAATTTGACATTGGAGAATCAAATTTCTGCTCTTGAAAAGGAAAGAGATAAGATCATTCGGAGAGCCAGAAGTCTCAGAGGTTTATTGAGTCCAAGATTGGATTCACTTGTTGTACATAAAAGGAAATGCATGGATATGCTTGGTAAGCCCACATTGGAAGAAGTCATTGAGAAAGAATCACTTGCATATTTATTGAGTGGAGTGGCATCCATCTTCAACACATTCAAAACCATCTGGGATACTTATGTAGAGTTACCAGAGAAAGTTTATTCGGAAATCTTGAAATTGGTCAAGCTCCAGTAAGACATTTTTGGATGTATTCAGTGTACAGTTATTATTCTTTGACATTATTTTTACAATTTTTGGGCATTGATGTCAAAGGGGGAGTAGTATACATGTGAAAAAGAATGAAGAGTTGCATACATTAGGGGGACCTATTGAGTTTTTGGAATTTTGGAATTGTGGAAGTATTTTGCATATTCAGCTCAAGGGGAGAAGGGAGGGATGAAACCGCAGATGAAACCATGACCATTTTTTGCATGAGTGTTGCCATCAATGCCAAAGGGGGAGATTTTTGGAAATTAACATTATATTGGTTGGTTTAATTATTTTGTCATTGATGGCAACATGATTTTGGGTTCTGACTTCATATGGTGTACCAACAGGCACTTCACAGACTCTACACTGATACCGGCACCAACACTAGCAATATAGGAGATATTTTTAGTCATTGGTAATATAGGCCGACATGGTATAGCAAATGTCATCAGTATTGGACACCGACACATCTTGGATCCGACATCGGCAAATAGTTTTAATTCTTATTCATTTATGTTATCTGGCCGACATGTAATATGATATTGTTGTTAGGACCCGGAGGTAACTGAAAGAGGGGGGGGGGGGGCTGAATTAGTTGTCTATTAATTTCAACCCAAATATAACTTAATCAAACTTGATACATAATACTGGTAGACCAAACTTAATGTTGGTTGACAAACTTGTAGTTAATATTAATACTGGTGAAACTCAATGCATATAACAGAAAGAGAAACAACATCCACAACACATAACACAGAGATTTGTACATGGAAACGCTGTAAGGGGAAAAACCATGGTTGGAAATCTTACCCACAATCAGATGATACTACTATAGATAGTATGTGTATATAAATGGGGTCTGCACATGTAGAAAGGCCAACTACCTAGAGCTCACTACTCAATCACAAAATAGGAGTCACATTGACTACAATTGGATGATTAAATCCAATGATAATGTACTGCTCAAAGTAGCATCTCCAATGCTGGATTCAGCACTGGTTAAGCTTTGATAATCACCTTCAAACCTTCCTTGAACCTTCTCTATGGTCTGTTCATATAATCTTTAATATTTGCACATACCATGTTATAATACCATAACCATATATTGTCTCTCTATCTTTTTTTTTTCATCTCACAAATGAGATCTTACATATATACTAGAACCTAAGACCAAATGTGTAGCTCGGCTAATTAAGAATATTACAATTAAATCAATTACAAATAAGTCAAGATGCAATGCATCATGTGAGCTCAATATAGTTACAAGAATATCTAATTAATTAAATCATCTCCATAACGTGTCATGCTGATCTGGAATATATAATGCATGCCAGTCCATAACCTAGACCAATTTGCCGGTAACAGCAAATTTGTCAACCCGATTAGACCAATAACCAAAATACCAAAACCAAGTGTCAAAAGCATGTCTTTGACATAACCAAGTGATCTCTAGATTATAACAAGTCATCCTCAGTGTCGCTGAACAATATAACCTGTCGGTGAGTGATCTACCGGTGACTGTGCATAAGTCACTGAACTTGCCAATGAACATAATGTGTCGGTTCAACATAACCAAAAATCTCTAGAAGGATAAGTGTTGACATCAATGACAAAAACAATGCAACACATCCATAATACCAACAATTTTATATATCTTTGTAATCCGACATAAGGCATGTAAATTGTATAGGGTATATAGGTCAGTTTGATAGATCATTTTGTAATATAAGAAGATGGTTATGGACATGAAATGTAATATGATACAAAATCATTCTCAGAGACTATGTATGTGAGGAATTCATTGTAAGGGTTATTCTGGCACTGATGTTTAGGGTTTTAACCGGAACAAACAGAGCTTAAACTAGAATTATATTTTGGCATAGGAAGATGCTATATTAAGAAGTTCATTCTTCTCTAGATTGTTGTCTTGATTGTAATGTAGTCAGTGAGGCTCCTATTGTGATTGAGAAGTGTGCTCTAGGTTGTAAGCCTTCCTGTAAGTGCAAAGCCATCATATATTATAATATCTCTTTATATGGCCAGTGAATTGATATTGTGGGTCACAAATCCCACTGTGGTTTTTCCTCTTTGAGTTTTTCCATGTACAAATCTATGTGTTATGTTTCTCATTTATGTGTTTGGCTTATTGGTGTACTACTTCTTTCAGTTTTGTTTATACTAGTATACCGGTTGGTGTATGAATGTTTTGTTAAGATTAAAATCTTTAGTTCTGGTATAACATTGATTCACCCCCCCTCTCAATGTTATTAGATTCCAACAGAAGGAAGTGGCCTGGTAAATATGTCAGCAATCTACTCCCCAGTTGGAACATATTCTACTATGACCTCCTTGTCTTCTACCTTCTCCCTCAAGAAGTGATACTTGATTGCAATGTGTTTTGTTCTTGAGTGCATTACGAGATTCTTGGAGATGTTGATTGCACTTGAATTATCACACTGGATTGGAATAGGATCCAGGATCTCCACCTATATGTCCTTAAATGTCTACTTCATCTATAGCACTTGTGAGAAACATGTAGTAGCTGCTATATACTCTACCTCAATAGTAGTTAATGACACCGAATCTTGTTTCTTGTTGTGCCATGATACTAATTGGTCTCCTAAGTAGAAAGAACCTCCACTTGTACTTTTCTGGTCATCGATACTTCTTGCCTAATCTGCATCAATATAAGCCTGCAAAGAGAAGTCTCCTTTCTTTGGATACCACAAGCCATAGCTGATAGTCCTTGGTAGATATCTGAAGATTCTTTTGACTGCATTTAGGTGGGGCTATTTAGGAGCACCTTGGAATCTTGCTACCATGCAAATAGCTTGTACAATATCTAGTCTAGATATTGTTAAATATAACAGACTACCAATCATAGACCTATACAATATTTGCTCAACTTCTGGTGCCTCATCTAGTTTTCTCAACTTACAATCGGTAACCATGGGATTACTTATCAGTTTGTTGTCCTCCATTTGAATTTTCTTCATCATGTTTTTAGCATACCTTGTTTGGGAGATGAAAATTCCTTTCTCTTGTTGTTAGATCTGCAAACCAAGGAAATCAGACAACTCACCCAACATGGACATCTGAAATTATGTGTTCATCTAATCTATAAATTCTTTGCACATGATGTCCTTGTCTCCACCAAAGATGATATCATCCACATATACAACAAATCTAATCATATGATCTCCATTTACCTTGACATACAAGTTGCTATCTGCATTCCCTTTCCGGAATCCTTTCTCCTTCAAGTATTTGTCTAACTGGGAATACCATGCTCTGGGATCCTACTTCAAACCATAGAAGGCTTTCTTTAACTGGCATACAAAAATCTCATTTTCATGCAACAAGAACCCTCCTGGCTATTCCATATATGCTTCTTCTTCAATATTACCATTGAGAAAGGTAGATTTTACATCCATCTGATAAAATTTATATCCCTCATAGGTTGAGAAGGCTAAAAAAATAGTTATTGCCTCTAACCTAGCAACTGGTGCAAACGTTTCTTCAAAATAAATACCTTCCACTTGAGCATACCCTTTGCAAACTAACCTTGTTTTATGTCAGACTATCTTACCTTCTTCATTCATCTTGTTCTAGTAGACCCATTTGGTACCTATGAAATTCTTGTCTGCTAGTCTAGGAATAAGTGCCCAAGTCTGATTTTTCTCAATTTGTCTCAATTCTTCATCCATGGCATGTATCCACTTCCCACTTTTGTTATCATCATAAAAAAATTTGGGCTCTAATTCAGTCATGAGGCAGAAATTTACCTACTCACTTTCCCTAGCTAATCTCCTTCTGGTCTGCACACCTTCATTTCTATCTCCTATGGTCTATTCTTTCAGATGATTCTTTTACACATAATAGTTGGGGATCTTGTTTGGTGCATATTCTACCAATCCATTATCATATTGTTCTTCATATTCAACATCTAAATTATCAATGTAAGGTGTCGGTGCATATTTTCCTCTATGTGAGTCTTCATCTATTCTCACATTTACATTCTCAACCACCCTTCTCAATCTCTTGTTGTAGCATTTGTAGGCTTTACTATTGGTTGAGTATCCCAAGAAGATTCCTTCATCACTCTAGGAATCAAAACTTCCTAATCCATCAGTATATCTCTTGATGAAACACTTACTTCCAAACACTCTGAAGTGCTTGAGTGACGGTTTTCTTTCATACCATAACTCATAAGGAGTCATTCTATTGTTCACTCTTAACTGTACTCAGTTTAGTGTGTAGACTACAGTATGAACTACTTCCTTCCAGTACAAATCTGGTATGTTGGCCTCATTCAACATAGTCCTATCCATCTCCTTCATTGTCCTATTTTTCCTCTCTACCACTCCATTTTGCTGAGGTGTCCTTGTAGCTAAATACTGTCTTTAGATTCCATGTCTCTCACAGTAGTCAACAAACTCATTGGAAGGAAATTCTCCACCCCAATTTGATCTTAATCATTTTATCCAGTATCCACTTTCATTTTCTACCATCTTCTTGAAAATATTGAATCTCTCAAATGCTTGTGACTTATCATGTAGGAAGGTTACCCAAGTCATTCTTGAGTAATAATCTATAAGAAACATGAAATACCTTTCATCGACCAATTCTCTTGTCCTTGTTGGCTCATGTAAGTCTATATGTATCAACTCTAAAGGTCTTGAGGTGTTATATTCCTTTATTTTAAAGCTAACCTTTTCTTTCTTATCTTTGACACATTCATCACAAAATGTGCTTGCCGGTTTTATGATCGGAGGTATGTTTCTAACACACCAGTTCTTGCTTATCTTAATCAGATTATCAAAGTTTACATGGCCTAATCTGCGATGCCACAACCAAATTTCATCAACTTGTCCTATAATGCATTGGGACTCAGAGCATTCCTTCAAATTGTAGACATTACCCTATGCTCTCTTTCCTTCTGCTACCACTTGATTGGTACTCTACTTTCTTATCTGACAACTGGTACAGTCAAATGAAAAATTGTACCCTTTGTCACACATCTGACTTATACTTAGTAGGATATGCTTCAGTCCTTCCACGTAGTACACATCATGAGCCTTAAGCTTTCCATCAATATTCGGTGTACCCCGACCTTTAATCTTGATGGAGGAGTTGTCACCAAACCAGATTGAACCACCATTCCAATCATCATGCTTGATGACCTTTTTTTTTTATCTCCAATCATGTGATTTGAGCAGCCACTATCAACTACCCATAAAATCCTCCTTTTAGCATGTAGAGCAGCCTACACAATCAGGTTGGATTCTATCTTTTCTTTTTCTCCTTCTCTACCCAAACTAGTTTTTCTTCTTTCTTTTCCTTTTCTATCACTTTGTGTTCCAATTTTGTTTCTAACTTCTCATCCGGTACAATTTTATTTTGCTTGTCAGTTCTCAACTGACAATACATTTCTATGTGACCAAAATTTTGACACTTATAACATTTCACATTAGCACTGTAAGATGTAATCAAAACATTTTTGTAGGACATTTGCATAGTATTCCTACATTCATAAACTCTTGTGAACAAACTCATTGCAATTATAACATGTGACATTTGTACTTTGTAATGAAAGAAATAAGTTTCTACTCTCAAAACTGGGGTTGACATTCATTTTCCTACAATCTAACCAAACTTATTACACAGATGACAATAACCATGAAAATTTGGAACATACCGGTTAGGTTGTCTTGAACTTGAAAATGCCTACCTCACTGGGGGTATTCCTTTCATGCTGATAACTCTTGTGAGTCCTTTATGATCAACACTTCCATTTCTCCTTATATCTGCATGTCAGTACATTGAGTATGGTCTCTGGTTCATTGATTGAATATACCAATTTGTCTGGCAGTTTCTAGCAGCATCTGCATATGTCTTTTTGTTGATATCCTTGCTTACTGTGAATGTCTTCTTCTTTTCACCTTCATTTGAAGAAGTGAATTGTATCTCCTTATCGAATGTGTCTTTTTTGTTTGAACTTTGACCTTCTTGAAAACCTAAGCCACCGGTATCTTTAGATTGCTTCTGTTTGCTCAACATCTTCTCCAAGGCTTTAGTGTTGCCTTCATATTTTCTTCTCACTTTTATTTCTTCCTGACTTTTCTCTAATTCCTTCCAAAGTTTCACTATTTTTGCTTCTAGATTTTGATGCTCCTTTTTGTTTTCACTCAGACCAGTGCTAGTAGCTTCACAGATCCTTTTGGCTTCTTCTAGTTGGAGTTTTAGGTCAGCAATAGTTTTCTTGAACTCTTCAAGAGATTGCTCCAACAATTCTTGTTCTTCAGCTGCAACCCTTTTTACCTTCTTCAAATCTCTCCTTGTTTCCTTTATCTCATCTAAGGCACTAATGATCTCTTCTTCAAGATCTGCTTCTCCTTGTTGTTCTTCCTCTTCACCTTCTTTAGGTACCAAAACCTCTTGAGCCATGAAAAGGTTTTCTACGACTTCATCTCCACTACAACAATCATCTAAGGAACTTTCCTCATCTGTGGTATCATTTTTATATGTGTAAATATTGTTCTACTTTCGGTAGCCTCTTCTACCATGTCGGTAGACATTCATCTTCCTATCCTTACCATAGGATCTATTACTACTTGATTGATCATCTTCATTCTTATCACCATAGGGACATTTAGCAGCAAAATGTCCAATCTTTCTACAATTGAAAGATTTCAAAGGCATCTCGCCTTTGTATTTCCCTGAACCCATCTTGAATCTTCTGACAAAGTTTTCCATGATGTTATCAAAGTCTTCATTGGTTGCATCATGAGCAAATTCTTCTTTTCTTTTTCTTGATGTTTTGAATGCACCTTCTTTCTTCATAGCATCGGTACTATTAGTCCTCATGTCATAGGCGGTTAGGGAGCCATACAACTCATCCATTGTAAATAATTTCAGATATTTTGCTTCTTCTATTGCTGAGATATTTGTATCATACTTAGATGTAAGATATCTAAGTACTTTCTTCACTACCACCTCATCTTTTATTTCTTCTCCAAGCCCTCTAATGGTGTTTGTTGTTTCAACAATCTTTTCTTCATCTCTCATTTTCAAACCCGCAAGATGTTCTCTCAATGTCTGTAACTTGGATTTCTTGACTTAGGATCGCCTTCTAATATCTTTTGCAACTTATCCCAAGTTTCTTTGGCAGAGGACCAATGCATGACTTTAACAAACTCATTATCAGATAACCCACTAAGAATGTCATTTTTAGCTTTAGCATTGTTCTCATATTCCTTCTTAGCATCTGGATTAGTAGGGGGATTATTAGGGTTGTATACCCATTCACAACCAACATCCATACATCACAACCTAGAGAGGACAAATAGGTTTCCATTCTTCTACTCCAAAATGCATAGTTGACACCATCAAACATAGAGGATTTTGAGGAGGCTTCAGTTCTTTCCATTGTGAACACTTGACATGATCTACCCAAGGTACATATTACTTTTGACAAAACAGGGTACCTATGCTCTAATACCAATTGTTGGACACAATGGATCACTGAGAGGGGGGTGAATCGGTAATTTAAACACTTTTTCTTCAATAGGGAGATATTGGAAATATATAAAACAAATTGAGTGCTAATCAGTAGCTCAACCGGTGTAAACAAGGTGTGTGAAAGGACTTACTAAAACATTAACATAACACATGCACAAGAAAGCATCGCACAACACTAGATATACAAGGAAAACCCAATGTGGAAAATACCTTGGTGAGAATAGCTATTGGAGATCTTCTTCTCCAATCCAACCTCAAAATGTGAAAGATCTGATTACAATTTTAGGGCACCAACCCAAGGAGCTCCAACCATTGATCAATTTATAGGCTACAACCTAAAGGAGCTACAACCCCTACACTAAGCTCCAACTTAGTGAAAACAGTATAAAACTCAGTTATACAAAAGAAATCACTATTGCAAATGAAGTTTTGCAACCCTACAATATTCTTCCCTGTTGGTTTCAACCTTACCGGTCTGTATTCTCTTCACCACCTCTGCAAATTTTCTTTGCCGATCACTTTTCTAAGTCCCCTCTCACAATGTTTTTTTTTTCTCTTCAACTCACACTTGATCACACTTTATCAGGTACAACTTTTGCTGGTTTGTCACCTTTGTGTACAATTCTCACTCCACTAGTTTTTTTCCTTACACTGGTTTACCCTACTTCTCCTTATTGGTATAGTCTTCACTCATAAACACTTTAAGTGTTTATCTCTTTGGCTCTCAGACAAGAATTTCACACCTGCCTTCAGTCTGCAGTAGCAATAATCATAGTCTCAAGTCATATATTTAATACTTGAGCTTTCTCGCTAAGAATCAATTCAAACTAAGGGCGGTTAGGGATTCCTTCACCCAACCAAATATACATCAAATCTCATCCAATCTGCCTTGGATCGATCACCTACACTAGAGGAATGCATCTATATGTGTTTTCCATTATCCAATGCATATTTGCTAAAGATAGCAATCCCGACCATGATTTTCGGCCTTGAAATATGTCGGCTTATTTATGACCCAGTTGTTTCCTTCTCGAGGTCCTCTTGCAGTCTGATTTCTTTGCTTCAATTCAAGCACCAACAACTCCCTGATCTTTCTCTATCACCCTTTCTTCCTCTAGCTGCATCAATTTGTTATCATCTTGTGATTTGTGGTTGTTTCATTAATGTCGACTAGTTGTTTCAACAACCATGTCGATGGAAACTTTGCTGACCTCTGCATGCTTTCCACCTCATCTCCACATGGCATCACATCAGTCACACACTCAGATCACCAATACAAGCTCAGTCTACACTTGAAAATTCAACAAACTCATACTGATACAAGCCCTTACCGATGAGACTTACTCTTCCTGCTAACCGGTGGTGCACACTACACCGGTAGCATATCTTCGCATCTAGTGGTTTGTGATTATTTTAACATTCTACCTCTTCATCATAAATAGGTAGCTAACCTCCAAATTGATTTATGCTCTACTAGTTATCACTCAACATAATAACACACATGCATTTATCCTCATACCGATGAAGTTACAGATAGTCTCAATACTTACTCGTCTTCCACCATACTAGTTTACAGGCCTTCATGTTAATCTTCCTTATACCAATTCAATATTTTTTATACCTTGTGACATACCTTTACTGGTAGCCTGCAATACCATTTGACATCAATGACATCAATATCGTATTGTAAGGGAATTGGGTAGCTCTCCGACAACACACATTCCATAGCAGGTGTAAAGGTTGGTGACAATCTGGTGCAGGGCACCTAGCTCAAAGTTGTCTTTTCTTGCATTTTAAAGTTTTTGTGTGATTTCAAGTTATTTTGTGTTGTAATAAGGTGGAATAATCCCTATGATGCTTTTTGAAGCCATATTTTGGTTTTCCACACTTTTGTTGTGCTCAAGATCCAAAATTGTCATTATCCTGAAATATTGTCAAAATGTCAATTTTTTGGTTTGTACTAGGTGGATGCCTAGAAACTTGCTAGAATGTTTGGAAATGGTTTAAATCCATTGTAGGATTCCATTTGAGTGATTTTTAATGCCTTGAGAGCCTTGGAGTGTGTTTTTGCACTCATAGGTAAAAGTTGTCAAAATTGTCATGACAACTTTTGCATTTTTAGGCAAAAGTTGTCCATGAAGGAAATGGCATTGGAAGTTGGTTGGAACCAACTTGAAATTGTGTATAAAACCTTCTAAACATCTCCAATACGAGGCTAATCAACTTTTGGTTTGCATTCAATTCATTTGCCAAGGGTTTCCTATTCTTTTGCTCACATTTGGACTATTTTTGCTTTGAATTTCTGATTTTGTACGACCTATATAGTCTGTTACGGTGCTCATAGTAGAATACAAAGTTATAAATTTTTTTTACTTTTCCAACAAGTATAATATGAAGGTCTGAAGTGCTTTGAATCAAAAGTTATCACTGTTTTTGTGAAAGTTGCTTACAAACCCTTGAAATTTGGGGTTTTGATTGTAAAAATGTATTTTACCTGAGCATCCATGAATGGAAAAAGTTGCAATCCATTGGATGGATTCGGTGGGATCTTTAAATATTTTTAGAGTAGGCATTTTGTGTTTTTTCAGGCCACAAGGAGGAGAATGGGTGAGATGAATAACACACAAGCTTGTAGCTAGTGTGTAGGGGCAGCAGAGATTGCTCAGTTTCAGTGCCATGGAGAAGTGATACCCCAGAAACCCATAGTGTTTTGGAAAGTTCTATCAGTGTACTAAAAGAATCCAAGATTTTTTTGGTTTCAGATTTTGACTAGTGAAGAGTTTGGAGCACATCTTCCAAAACTGCCTGAAAGCCCTAAACCCCTTAAAAATAGCTCATTATGAGTTACCCTAGTTGTACAAAAAATATAGATTGGAAAATTTGTGATATTGTTAAACTTCCAAATGGGTATCTGAATATGTAAAAATATCTAGGGGTTGTTAGGAAATTTTGGGGGAAAAGACCAAAAAACAGTCCCAGAAGGGCTAGTCATTTAGGCCTAATAGCAGCCAGTAGAAGCAAGTTGGAAGCCTAGGGCTTGGAAGGAAGGTGCGGACCTTTATAATGAAAAAAATGACCTTGAAAATACCTGCAAAACATAACCACAAACTTTAAGCATGGTTAGAGTGAAGATCCTTGCCGGAGGTCTTTAGAGCCTAGCTGGAGCCTAGCTGGAGTTTTGGGAAACTAGTAGGAGACCATCTCAAAATCAGAGATTTGGGTCAAAACCAACAAGAAACCTCAAGAGGCTATACCTAGGAGGCAAGCCAATAGAATTTAGGCCTTGGAGGTCTAAGGAGTGTACCCTAACAAGTTACCTTGGAGGAGCTTGAGTAGAAGGGTGAGTTGAGGAGTTGGGGTGAGTAAGGGTGAATTGGGGAGCTAGGCACAATATCTCTGCATCAGAGTGGTATTAGAGCCATTCTTTGAAAGATTTGGTGTATGTTAGATTGTGAAGAATCAGAAGCAAGTTCAATGCCTCCAAAGGCAATGACTCCAGAAGCCATTCGGCAGATGGTGGCAGAGATGATAGAAGGATTGAAGGATATAGAAGGAAGCAGAGGAACTAGAGAGGCAAAGAAGGAGAAGGGAAAGGTTAAGACAGAATGGGGTGATGAGACTAATGAAGAAGTAGAAGATGGAGAGGAACCAACAGCAGTAGCTATGCTTCAAGACCAAAAGTTATTCCTAGATGCAGTCAAATCCATTTCTAAGGACAATTTGGATGGATTACCCACATATGGAGGAAACTTCAATGGAGAAGAGTTGATAGATTGGATAGAAGCTCTCAATAATCACTTTGATTATAAAGAGGTAGCAAAAGAGAAAAGAGTTAATGTGGCCAAATCAAGAATGAGAGGATCAACATTGGTTTGGTGGAATATGATGCAAGAAGAAAGGATACAAGAAGGCAAAAAGAAGATAACTTCATGGGAGCATATGAAGATCAGACTTAAGGCACAATTCCTTCCAGGAGATTATGAAGTTCAAATTCATAAGAGACTACAAAATCTGAAACAAAGGGAGCTAGATGTCAATGCTTACACGGAGGAATTCCATAAACTAAGCCTCAGAGCTAAGAAGCATGAGAATGAGGTAGAGAAATTGGCTAGATACATGAATGGATTGAGACAAAATATACAAGATGAAATCAATATCCTTACTCCTGATACCATTCATAAGTGTTTTCAGTTAGCATTAAGGGCAGAAGAGAAAATCAAGAGGAGGAGTGAACAAAATCAAAAGTTTAGAGGTGGTAGATCCTTTAGAGGAAGGGGCACTTTTAATAGAGGACAACAAACATCAAGGAATGAAGAAAACTCAAGGCAAGAAGGTGGTGGAGAATCTTCAAGGGGGGCATTTAGAGGATCCTTCAGAGGAAGAAACAATTCTAGGGGTAGATTTGGAAGCTCAGGAAGAGGAAATTCAGTTTTCACTTGTAGATGTTACAATTGTAATCAAGTTGGCCCCACAATGGGAAGGTGTCCAAAGAAAGCAACCAGCTCTTCACACTCATACATGGGTGAGAGAAGAACACAATTAGTGCAGGAAGAAGACAATCAAAGTGTGTCTTCCCCTCTCAGTAAGGCAGGCCCAATGACAGATGGTGAAAGTTTAATGCTAAGAAGGACTTTGTTGAAGATTCCTCAAGCTCAAGAGCCACCACAAAGGAAGAGTTTGTTTAGAACAACTTGTAAGTCTCAAGGAAAGATTTGCAAAGTGATTGTAGACTCAGGTTCAACTGAGAATATAGTTTCAACTGAAATGGTGGATAAACTCAAGTTAAAAAGGCTGCCACATCTCACTCCCTACAAGGTGTCATGGTTCAACTGGGGCCAACATGTCTTAGTTGATGAGCAAGCATGGGTAGACTATGAGATTGGTGAGTATAAGGACAAGATTTTATGTGATATATTGCCTATGGATGCTTGCCATTTGTTGTTGGGACATCCATGGCAATTTGATGTAAAGGCTTAGCATGATGCAGAAAAGAATAGCTAAATCACTATCAAGAATGGTAAGAGGTATCAAATGGATCCATTGCCTGATCCAAAAGAGGAAAAAAAAGTGGGATCAAGTGTGATGATGTTGAGTGGGAAAGAGTTTCTTAAGGTGATGAAACAAGAAGGAGATCAAGGGTATGCTATTGTGCTCAAACCTAGTGAAGAAGGTAAGGTAGATCCAATGGAAGAAGTGCCACAAGAGGTGAAAGGTCTACTCAAACAATATGCAGAAGTAATAGGAGAAGATCTACCTAATTATTTGCCACCAATGAGGGATGTAAATCACCAAATAGATCTAATTTCAAGGGCAAGTTTGCCTAACAAGGCTACCTACAAAATGACACCTAGTCAAAATGAAGAAATTGCCAAACAAGTGCAGGAGCTCTTGGATAAAGGATTCATCAAAAAGAGTTTGAGTCCATGTGTTGTACCTACTGTCTTAGCACCCAAGAAAGGGGGAAAATGGAGAATGTGTACAGATTCCAGAGCAATGAATAAGATCACTATAAGATGCCGGTTCCCTATGCCAAGGATAGAAGACTTGTTGGACAATCTTGGGGGTGCAAGCTACTTCACAAAGGTGGATTTAAAATCAAGTTATCATTAGATAAGAATAAAACTAGGGGATTAATGGAAGACAGCCTTTAGGACCAATGTCGGCCTCTATGAGTGGTTGGTCATGCCATTTGGCCTTACCAATGCACCTAGCACCTTTCAAAGGCTCATGAATGAAGTTTTGGCTGAGTTCATAGGTAAATTTGTGATTGTATATCTTGATGACATTCTAATCTTTAGCAGGTCCAAAGAAGAACATCTCAAGGATGTGGAGATGGTCTTGAAGAAGCTAAAAAAGGCACAACTCAAAATCAACCTTGAAAAGTGTGAGTTTCTCAAGACTGAACTTGTATATCTTGGTTTTGTCATTTCACAAGGTTGTCTAAAAATGGATCCTAGTAAGGTTGAGGCAATCCTTAGTTGGCCTACACATAAGAATATTAGTGATGTTAGGAGCTTTCATGGGTTAGCATCCTTTTATAGGAAGTTTGTAAGAAACTTTAGTCATGTCTGTGCTCCTGTGCTCAATACTATCAAAGGGGGAGTCAAGTGTCAGTTTAGGTGGATAGAGGAGGCTCAAAAGGGATTTGAGTTGTTGAAAAAGAAGATAGCTAAGTTACCTACCCTTAGGTTACTTGATTTCAATTAGTTATTTATAGTTGAGTGTGATGCTAGTCAAAGAGCAATAGGGGCTGTTTTGAGTCAAGAGGGTCTTCCCATAGCCTTTTTCTTTGAAAAGTTGAATGAAGAAAAACAAAAGTACTCTGTGTATGAATTGGAGTTGTATGCCATGGTGCAAGCCTTGAAGAAGTGGCGTCATTACTTGCTGCCCAAAGAGTTTGTGGTCTATACTGACAACCATGCCCTTAGTTTTATCAATGGACAAGAGAAGTTGAATCAGAAGCACCTCAAGTGGGTAGAATACCTACAATATTACACCTTCACTATCAAGCATAAGAAGGGAACCTCAAATAAAGTTGCTGATGCACTCAGTAGGAGAGTCATGACCATACAAGAGATTAAATTGCATAGTGTGGGGTTGGAGGAGTTGAGAGACCTCTACAAAGAAGACAAAGATTTTGCTGATATATATGCTACATGTTTTGATTTTTCTAACACTTCTCATGTTTCCTACTCAGAGTATATGATATAGGAAGGTTTTTTGTTTAAAGGAAATCTCCTTTGTATACCCCAATTCTCTATGAGACAAAACATCATTCAAGAGAAACATCAAGGGGGTCTAGGAGGTCATTTTGGCAATGATAAAACAATGGAACAGGTTAGTCGGTTCTACTATTGGCCCAAGTTGCAATCAGAAGTAAGGAGATTTGTTGAAAAATGTGCCATATGTCAGAGAGAAAAAGGATTAGCAAGTAATGCAAGTTTATATCAGCCCTTAGTCATACCCCAAAGGCCTTGGGAATGTTTGAGCATGGACTTTGTGTTGGGTTTACCAAGAACACCAAGAGGATTTGATAGAGTTTATGTGGTGGTAGATAGGTTCAGAAAAATGGCTCACTTCATCCCTTGTAAGAGTACCAATGATGCCACCTATATTGCAGGTCTTTTCTTCAAAGAAATAGTAAGAATCCATGGACTTCCAGTTAGCATTGTGAGTGATAGGGATGTTAAGTTTTTGAGTCACTTCTGGAGAACCTTGTGGAAGAAGTTGGGTACTAGACTCTCATTTTCATCTGCCTACCATCCACAATCAGATGGTTAGACTAAGGTGGTCAATAGGTCCTTGGGTAATCTTCTAAGGTGTCTCACTAAGTAGCATGGTCAGACTTGGGACCTGGTGATCAACCAAGCAGAGTATGCATACAATGATTCAGTTAACCGGAGCACAGGTAGAAGTCCTTTTGAAATTGTTTATGGAATGCATCCTAGAGGTGTCTTAGAACTTAGTGATATCAGTACAATGACCCACAAGAGTGCTCAAGGAGAGAGTTTTGCTAAAGGTATTAAGGAAATTCATGACAAAGTACGACAGTCCTTGCAACAAAAATCAAAAAAATATAAGGAACAATCTGATCAATCAAGGAGGAATTTGCAATTTAAGGTTGGAGACTTAGTTTTGTCTTATCTCAAAAAGGAAAGACTTCCAAAAGGACATCCAACCAAGTTGATGATGAAGAAGGTTGGGCCACTCAAGATTGTGCATAAGTTTGGCCAAAATGCCTATGAGGTTGAACTACCTCCTTCTTTGGCAATATCTCTTATTTTTAATGTTTGTGACTTGCATCCCTATAAAGGAGAATCTCAGACCTCTCAGATGGATACCACATTGCAATCTAAAGAGGATTTGGTGAAGGATTTACCAGTTAGTCAACCGGTTCAGTCGGAAAGCATCTTGGATACCAAGGTGATCAAGAAGACAAGAAAGGGCATCTACAAACATTATCTTGTGAAGTGGGTAGGTCTACCTAATTTAGAGGCTATGTGGATGTTAGAAGCTAAAATAGTTCATCATGGAGTGCAACGAGCAGCCTTGATAACTCAAGGGACTTGAGTTCCTTGCCCCAGGGGAGTATGGTGCAGGGCACCTAGCTCAAAGTTGTCTTTTCTTGCATTTTAGAGTTTTTGTTTGATTTCAAGTTATTTTACGTTGTAATAAGGTGGAATAAGCCATATGATTCTTTTTGAAGCCATAGTTTGGTTTTCCACACTTTTGTTGTGCTCAAGATCCAAAATTGTCATTATCCTGAAATATTGTCAAAATGTCAATTTTTTGGTTTGTACCAGGTGGATGCCTAGAAACTTACTAGAATGTTTGGAAATAGTTTAAATCCATTGTAGGATTCCATTTGAGTGATTTTTAAGGCCTTGAGAGCCTTGGAGTGTGTTTTTTGCACTCATAGGTAAAAGTTGTCAAAATTGTCATGACAACTTTTGCATTTTTAGGCAAAAGTTGTCCATGAAGGAAATAGCATTGGAAGTTGGTTGGAACCAGCTTGAAATTGTGTATAAAATATTCTAAAAATCTCCAATATGAGGTTAATCAACTTTTGGTTTGCATTCAATTCATTTCCCAAGGGTTTCCTATGCTTTTGCTCACATTTGGACTATTTTTGCTTTGAATTTATGATTTTGTGTATGGTCTGTTACGGTGCTCATAGTAGAATAGGAAGTTATAAATTTGTTTTACCTTTCCAACAAGTATAATATGAAGTTCTGAAGTGCTTTGAATCAAAAGTTATCACTATTTTTGTGAAAGTTGCTCACAAACCCTTGAAATTTGGGGTTTTGATTGTAAAAATGTATTTTACCTGAGCATCCATTAATGGCACAAGTTGCAATCCATTGGATTGATTGGGTAGGCTCTTTAAATAGTTTTAGAGTAGGTGTTTTGTGTTTTTGCAGGCCATAAGGAGGAGAATGGGTGAGATGAATAACACACAAGCTTGTAGCTAGTGTGTAGGGGCAACATAGATTACTTAGTTTTGGTGCCATGGAGAAGTGATACCCCAGCAACCCATAGTGTTTTGGAAAGGTATATGGGTGTAATAAAATAATCCAATATTTTTTTGGTTTTAGATTTTGACTGGTGAAGAGTTTGGAGCACATCTTCCAAAACTGCCTGGAAGCCCTAAACCCCTTAAAAATAACTCGTTTTGAGTTACCCTAGTTGTATGAGAAACCCAGATGGGAAAATTTATGATTTTTTAAAAATCCAAATGAGTATCTAAATATATAAAAATATCTGGGGGTTGTTAGGAAAGTTTGGGGGAAAAGACCAAAAAACAGTCCCAGAAGTCCTAGTCATTTAGGCCTAATAGCAGCCGGTAGAAGCAAGTTGGAAGCCTAGGGCCTAGAAGGAAGGTGCAGAACTTTATAATAAATAAAATGACCTTGAAAATACTTGGAAAACATAACCAAAAACTTTAAACATGGTTAGAGTGAAGATCCTTGGCGGAGGTCTTTGGAGCCTAGCTGGAGTTTTGGGAAACTAGTAGAAGACCATCTCAAAATCAAAGATTTGGGTGAAAACCAACAAGAAACCTCAAGAGGCTATACCTAGGAGGCAAGCCAATAGAATTTAGGCCTTGGAGGTCTAAGGAGTGTACCCTAACAAGTTACCTTGGAGGAGCTTGAGTAGAAGGGTGAGTTGAGGAGTTGGGGTGAGTAAGGGTGAATTGGGGAGCTAGGTACAAGATCTCTACCTCACAATCCTTCCAAGTAAATATTTGCATACATGTTGAGAAATGGTTAATATGAATATGTTAAAAGATGAATGTGTTTTCTATGTTCATGAAACTATGTTTCTTTTGAATTTTGTTTTAGTTGTTTTCCTTAGTATTTTCTTGTTGTTGTTCATGCAAGTCAAGACTAAACTCACCCTTGGGAGGGAAGAGTAGTCTGGGGGTAGAGGGTCTTACAACATTTCTTTGGGTTCAGAGTCTCTCTTCTTGGAAGAGAAGGATAAACAATGATGGTATGATGAAAGAATATGTATCTGGTCAACTACTGTGAGGGGGGGGGGGGGAGGGTGAATCAGTAGATAGAAAAATTGATATTTAACTTCACCAATCAATCTCTCAAAGTAAACTTAGAATAATAACTCTGTCAAGATAAAAACTCATAAGATAAACCAATTGTCTGTTACAACAAATTAATAGTAAACAACTTCTTCATATCTCAATACTTTCAGTTATCATGACTTATCAAAAATAGTTAAGTAGTTAAGTAAATCAACCATGAAAACATAAACACAAAAACATTCACCACTTGACACAAATATTTTTTATGTGGAAACCCAAACAGGTAAAAACCACGGTGAGATGAGACTCACAAGATAATATCTGAACTCTTCTTAAGTTTACCTTGCTAGGAGCCTAGCCTATTAAAGCTTTACAAAAAGTCATGTTAAGAATTGATCATGTTAGGAATCACTCGATCAAGGGATTGACTACAAATGGCTTGTTAGAAGCAATACCCTATAAGGAGTAACCTCGGTAGAGGATTTGAAAATCCAATCTAATGGACTACCATGTTAGAGGATTTGAATAACACCAAGCTTGTTAGAGCTTACCTGGTTAGGGGATTTCAATTCTGCTATAACTGTTAGAAAACAACAGGAGTTTGCTAATCCATTTAAATAGCACTACACTTGCATAATCGGATCCATTTCATGCTCCTATCTGCCTTTACTCAAACTATAGATACATCATCCAGTGCGACAACCACACACTTAACTGAACTGTGTCTATCTCTTTGCCAACTCTCTTAAAACCCAACTTCATTGACCTTGAATACAAATCAATCAGGTCAATAACACAATAAAAACCTAACTCTCATCGAGATTACAAACAAATTTGGTTCAAGTATGACTGTTGGCTTACATAGCAATCTCTGCACATCAATCAAGAAAACCTTGATCACCTCTTCATTGAACTTAGTAACTCATCACGTTCTTTGCATTAGATGCAATACATTTGCTCATTCCCTAGACAAAAACCATTACAACAACTCGCCAAAATATCTTGGAATTGTCTTCATACAATAATCATGTGTGTCATCATCATTATCGCTCATCATCAAATCATAAACCAATACAACCAATTCACCAAACTTAATTGATTAGGGTTTATCAAAAACAACAGGTAGGGTTTAGTGATTACAACAATAGATAAGGTTTACACCATTACACCGGTTACCGGTTCTCCTCACAAATTCTTCCTACCGGTTATAGTAACAATATTACAACAATATCAACAATATCATTACTAGTTCAATTGACATCAATGACAACATAACATATCATAAATATAATCTTCATACAAATTCCAACAATCTCCCCCTTTGACATTGATGGCAAGACAAATATAAATACCATTGATTGCTATGTGATTGTGAATGGGAATCATGGTTTACATTACCAAGTATTCACCATGCTCAGTATGTCTTAAGCTTCTCGTTGTTTCTCCTTCCCATAATCACATAATCCTTCTCTCCTTTTGAAAACAATGCCTAACTGAAAGTAAAACGTGTAATGTTAAATTTCACTGTGCATCATCAACAATCTGCAACTTGATACTCCCCTATGGAATAAATCCACTTCTACACCAATCCTCCTGTAAATTATGTAAGTAGCTCCATGATTGATGTAATATACATCATACTTAACTGACTTCATGAAGAGGGACAACCCCTAACTAACATCTAAGATATTCAAAAGTAGTCTTAGGCAGAGGTTTAGTAAAAATATCTACAAGTTGCTCCTTGGTAGAAATGCTCAAAGATAACATCTTTACTCTGAAATTTTTCCCTCAAGAGATGATACTTCAATTCAATATTCTTGGTTCATGTGTGCAAAATAGGGTTCTTTGAAATATTTATGGCACTTGTATTATCACATAAAATCTTTAAAGGTTCTAAAATATTCATCTTAAAACCTACCAAAATGTGCCTCATCCATATAGCCTGTTTGCAATTCATGTAAGCTACAACATACTCAACTTTAGCAATAGATTGTGAAGTACAACTCTGCTTCTTACTACTCCATGAAACAAGCCTTCCTCCAAGAAAAAATGCTCCATTGGTTGTGCTTTTCCAATCATCAACATTTCCTGCCTAATCTGCACCTTGTACACCTTCAAGTCAAAATTTCCTCCATATGGATACCATAACCCATAACCAATAGTACCTCTCAAGTATCTTAAAATTCTTTTCATTGCTATTAGATGTGTTTCCTTAGGAATCTTCTGAAATCTAGCAACTATGCCAACTGCATGAGCTATGTCCGGTTTGTTCTGAACAACATAGTGCAATTTTCCAATCATTGACATGTTTTCCTTCTCATCAACAAATTTGGACTCATCTTCCTTAGAAAAATTACAATCTGTAACCATAGGTGTCCCAATTGGTTTATAGTAACTCATGCCAAATGTCTTCAAGACCTCTTTCACATACTTAGACCGTGTGATTAAAATACCATTCTTCATTTGTTGTATTTGCAAGCCTATGAAATTTTTTGTTTCCCCCACTAAAGACATTTCAAACTCATTTTTGATTTCATCTATAAAACTGTTTCTCATGTCATCATTACCTCCAAATATGATATCATCAACAAATACTTCACTGACTAGTATTTTATCTCCTTCAGATTTGAGATATATGTTACTATCATCACTGGTTCTTAGAAAGCCTATCTTCATCAGATGTGTATGAAGTCTTTCATACCATGCCCTTGGTACCTGCTATAATCCATATAAAGCTTTATGCAATCTGCATACCATGTCTTTCTTATTAGTCAGAGCATAACCATCTAACTGCTCAATGTGTACTTCTTCTTCAAGTATCCCATTCAAAAATGCTGACTTAACATCCATCTGGTATACCTTGAATTTCTAGTGTGCAGCAAATGCAAGTAAAGTTCTGACACCTTCCAGTCTTTCCACTGGTGCAAAAGCTTCACTATAGTCTTCTCCTTTTTCTTCTGCATAACCTTTGCAAACCAACCTATCTTTATTGAGATCTACAACACCATCTTCATTCAACTTTTCTTTGAAAACCCACTTAGTTCCTATCTCATTTTTATTTACCGGTTGGGGTACCAGGGTCCATGTGTTGTTCTTCTCAATTTGATCTAATTCTTTCTCCATAGCTTTAACCCAATGATCATCACCAAATGCTTCCTTAGTAGTTCTTGGTTCAATAGTGGAGATCATACAAGAATTTTCTCTGATTCTTCTTTTGATTCTAGTACTCCAACATCCTTATCCCCAATAATCTATTCAGGATTGTGATTCAGTCTCACATATCTTGGAATAACATGATCATTATCTTCAAGTTTAGCTTCTTCATTATCATCATCTTCTTCTTAATTTATCTATTCGGTTGGACTGGTACATCAATATTTTCTTTGTCGGTTTTAGATTTAATAGTTTCTGGTTACAAAATCAAAATGCAAGGATCTTCATCCATTTTCTCTGAATTGGTTTCCTCGGAGACTTCAAGATATTCATCCACTCAAACATCTGTACTCTCAACAATTCTCTGTGTCCGGTTGTTAAAACACTTGTAGTCCTTTAACACTTTTAGCTTCAAATTTTCTAATCTAATCACCTCTCTTAATAAAACATTTTCTTCCAAATATTCTAAAATAACTAACATCAGGCGATCAACCATACCAATATTCATGAGGAGTCTTGTCCTTACCTCTCTTTACCAGAATCCGATTCATAGTGTAGACAACTGTGTTGATAGCTTCTCTCTAGAAAGTTTTCACTACACCTCCTTGTATCAACATCGTCCTAGCAACTTCAACAACTGACTGGTTGTTTCTCTATGCAATACCATTCTATTGTGGTGTCCTTGGTGTAGAAAGCCACCACTTGATACCATTTCCTTCACAATATCTAGTGAATTCCTCAGAAGTAAATTCATCACCGTGATATGTCCTCAGACACTTTATCTTCTTACCACTCTCTTTCTTAGCTAAGGCCCTGAATGCCTTGAACTTACCAGAAAATTCAGTCTTATCATTCAAGAATGTGACCCACATCATCCTTGAGCAATCATAAGTGAAGATCATGAAATATCTATCACTTTGAATACTTTTTGTTCTTATTGGTCCACAAAGATCTGTATGAACCAAATCTAACAAATGTTCCACTGAAAAAAAAATTCTCTTGAAAGTTGAGGATGTCATCTTTCCCAACTGACAGTCTTTGCACATAGCATTAACCGATTTGTCTAGCTGAGGCAAACCTCTCACTGTCTTTCACTTACTCACTTTAACATTGTTATCAAAGTTTACATGACAAAATCTCCTATGCCAAAGCCAACTATCATCTATCTTTGCAATTAAAAAGTTGTTGACTTTAGGATTAAGATGAAATAAGTTACCTTTAGTTTTCTTCCCAGTTGCAATTAGTTCACCTTTATTGTCATAGATCTTGCACATACCATTTTTAAATTCCAATTGGTATCCTCTATCATTGAGTTGTTCCACACTTAAAAGATTGTGCTTTAGACCTTCAACCTAGTAGACATCATCTGCACTACTCTTTCCATTAAGAGAAATAGTTCCCTTACCTTTAAGCATGCAGGGTGAGTCATTACCAAATCTTACAATTCCCCCATCAAAATCCTTCAGAGAAATAAATTTTCTCCGATCGCCGGTCATGTGATGTGAACAACCACTATCAATGATCCAATCATCAGACTTATCCATCCTGGATACTAATGCCTTCTGGTCTGACATCTCTTCTTTAATGGCTACAAACACAATATCTTCATTAGCATCACCATCAAATTCCCCATCAGTGATACCACCATCAACAACAATAAGGCAATATCTTTTTCCTTTACCCTTGTACTTCTTGAATTTCTCTCGTTTGTGCTCATTATCACCATTAGGACAATTAGCAGGAATGTGTCCAATCTTGTTGCATGCAAAAAATTTCAAAGGTAATTTACCTCTATATTTACCTATACCTCTAGGAAACCACTTGGCCAACAATGATTCAAGCTCAACTAAACTATCTTCATCATCAGCTTCTTTGCTGGATCTGGATTCTTAACTGTGACTGGCATATCTACTTTTCCTCATAGATGGGTTAGAAACAAAATCTCTAAATGCAGACTCAGATTTATGTGTACACTACCATCATAACCATTTAATTCAAAAGCAGTAAGCTTTCCAATGATGGAGTCAAGAGTTACCTTAGTTTTGTCAATGGACTTCAGCTCCTGAATAGCTGCAACTCGGATAGCGTAGACTGGTAGCAGGGTTCTTAGTACCTTATTGATCACTATGGAATCTTCCACTTTACCTCTTGCACTTTTAATTTCACTGACTATATCTTTTATCCTTTGACCATATTGCTAGAATATCTCACCTTCACCCATCCGCACGTCATCAAACTTTCCTCTTAGACTCTCCTCTTTAGCAATCTTAACATGTTCATCACCTCTATAAATCTCTTCAAGTTTTTTCCATACCTCATATGCAATTGTAAGACCATGAACAACTACATACTCTGCATCATACAAAGAACTGATAATAGCCTCCAATTCTTGATTATTTTCTTGTTGCTCTTTCTTCTGATCATCAGTCAACATCCCAGTAGGTGCAAGATACTTAGTATTGACATGTTCCCAATATTGACTTCCGAGAGTTGATATAAATTTTCATTTTGTCACTCCATATCTTGTAGTTCTCTCTATTAAACTTCAAACCTTCATTTTTCATCATGATCAACAGATCTTTACCTCAAGCTATTAGGCTTAGACCTTAGAGGACCTAAATTGATTTGATACCAATTGATGGTATGATGAAAGAATAAGTATATGGTTAACTACTGAGAGTGGGGTTGAATCAGTAGATAGAAAAACAGATATTAAACTTCACCAATCAATCTCTCAAAGTAAACTTAGAATAATAACTCTATCAAGATAAAAACTCATTGTAGACGTATAAAAATGACCACTTTCCTCAGTGAATATTTAATATTCATTTTAACCTCATTCTCCTATTTAATTAAATTTTGTTTAATTAAATTATTCACATTCATCTATTTGATTAAATAAGTTATTCAATTTTTTTAAATAAATTCACCTAAAACTCTCATAGCCTTTAATTTAATTAATTCCCCTTTCTCTCATTTTAATTAAATTTTTTATTGCAAATAAATAAATCTAATCTATTTATTTAAATCCCCCACTTGTATTTATGGAAGTTGTATCTATTTTAGTTGAAATAAAGTAATTCATTTAAATTAAAATTACCCCCCCATCCACTTGCATTCTTCTACATATCCCACTTGCCTCCCTAAACCCCCTTCTAGATTCTTCTAATCCCTTCCAATTTAGCCTAATCCATCCCCTAAATATTGTCACATCCCTAAGCAAAGGGAAGTCACTTCTCAAACCTTCAAAGTATTTGAAAACCATTAAAGGCTTTATATCTTCAACAAGTTAACCTTGAAAGTCTTCCAAACCATTAATGGTTAACTCAAACCTCTTCCATGATTAGAGACTTTCTCTCTAAGTCAACCCTCATCTAACCCAAGGGTCTCATCAAGCATTCATTGCTTTGACCATGGTTATTCCTTTAACCCTTGCACAAGAGTTTATCCTTTGGGTAAAAGATTTATCCAATGGATAACCCTAATCTAACCTTAACCCTTACCCCCTAGGGTAACCATGAGGTCTTCTCAAGCATTTAATGTTTCTTACATCTCCTCTCAAGTAGTCTTATGTTGACAATTGTCACCATTTCATTGGTGAGAATTGTAAACATGGATTGATAACTTTGAATCTTGACCCTTGATAAGATCATCCAATCTTGACCATTCATTGCCCCATTTTTCCTATAAATAGAGCTCGCATTCCTCCATTTTTATATCCAAGTCTCTAGTAACAAGCTTATAGACATTTAACTAAGCATCTAATATAAATCATTTTAATTAAGAATTTATCCTCTTTTTGAATAGAAATCATCTAAATAAACATTTTTAGAAGGATTTCTAATTATCATAGCATTATCATATTAGAATAGCATAATATGTTAGGATAGTTTTTACTAACCGTTTCATCTTATTATCATACCCATGCTAGTTTAAATCATATTAAATTTAGTATCATGCATAACTAGGAATGCATTCATGTTAGATTGATCAATGTCCCTCGTTCTCATTGTTGTCATCCGTAAGTCACTTTGCTCAATAATCTGAGAGAAAAGGCATTGGATTGAGGGGTCTTGTGAGATAGAGAATAATGGAACATCCCTTGGGAAGTTGAGTTATTCAATATAACTCCATAACTTGCATCAAGAGTCCCATTGGTGTGTGGACGAGTTTTGAAATCACATTTTCCATTTCATCCCCCCACTTTTCCCGTACACATTTATGGCGCCCACTATGGGGCTTAACCCCATAATTGACATCGTTTTTAATGTAGGACTAACATTGTAGGTACGCGGAAAAGCTGAGTTAACACGTCGGTGCCTTTCTTTAGTGAATTTGGCTTGTTTGTCTGCACATCCTACTTATTGTTTAGCGCACCGAACACAAAACTTAGCACATCTTGCAGTCCTATTAGTGCATAACTATTCCACTGGTAACTAATAAATATTAGCACTTTGAAGCATCAGTTCAGCGCATCCAAGCAACATCTTAGTGCATCTGGGTTGTATGTTAGTGCATTGGGGATTTTTTGTAGCGCATCGGTTTTGAATATTAGCGCATAGAGGAAACAGAGAGAAAAACACAGTTTGTAAGCGAGACATAAAGTTAGACTTGTAGAAGTTCACATTAAAAATCTTTTTGCTAACTGGTGTTTTGTTGCAGGTTACTAATCTCTATTTTGTAGAATTGGAGGATTTTTTTTATTATTTTAGGCATTTGATTTTTTTCTTGTTTCTAACTTTCTCCAAGTTAGTTATTAGAAGTTTTTCATTTTCCTTGTTCATAAAAGAATGAACACATTTTCCTTTGGCATTGATTAAAAAGAAAAACAAAAAAAAATCATTTTCTTGCTTTCTTAGGAAGAACAACACTTCATTTTTGGGATCCAAAAAGAACAAAGACAAATTTTATTTTTGCAAAAGTTTTAAAACGAACCTCGCCATCTTTTGGTGTTTAAAAGGATCCACTTTATTTATTTGCACAAGTAAAAGAACCACACTTTCAAATTCTAGACAAAGCAAAAAGAGGGAAATCTTTCCCCTTTTGAATTTACATTTCGTTGACCAAAATCGTGAATTTGCTTTGTTGACCCAGTTTTGATTGAAGCATTTATTTTGGAAATACACACTTTTGCTATGAGGACTTAAAAGGAACATGCCTTTTTGGAGCAACATCTCCTAATAAAAGTTAGAAAATTATTGCCTTTGAGGGTTAAAAAGAACTTGATTGCTTATCTTGAAAGTGGAAGGTATATGCTCTCCCCTTAACTGGGTGACCAAAAAGCCAAACCACTCTTATGCTTTCTGTATTTCAAGTACTTAAAACCTTTAGTAGGCCTGCCCTCCCAAGTTGCTCTTAGAGTGACATTTAAATGGTCGGTGAGAGGGGAATGAACTAAGTGGGAAATGACTTTATCGCCAAGTGTTCCAACCCACTATAATCAAAAGTGGAGCTTGACAAAAGTCCCTTCAATGGTTTTGCTCAATGGCTAACCTTCCCCCAGTATCTTTACGATATGTAAAGCCTTTGTTCTAAAGGTTGGGAAGCCTCCCAAGGGATTTTATCACTGAAGACTAAACAGGAAGCATGATTATGAACTTTAGCAATAGAAACCTTGAGCTGAGTCAGTATCTAGACACTGGCAATATCATAGTGCAAGGGTGGGGAGGAATCCGCCCCCAAGATTACTCACCATATATCTCCCAAGATAACTACCCAATTGTGAAGAAATTCACTTTGGGTTAATTTTTAGGAAAAGGCAAAAAAATGGGTGGCCCCTAGAGGGTGACACGACTGTTTGAGCTGACAGAGTATCAAGACTACTAGGCTATGATATTGTTCATGACCCTTGAATAAAGAGTTTGTCTGATTTGTATTCTTTGTATCTAAACTTGTGAAAACATTGGGGATTTGAACACATCCTTGCAGAACATACACTATTTGTTAGCATAGGCAAAATTGGTTGCCTCTTTCATGTTGTGTTTTCAATTTATATTTTCAGAAAATCATCCATCAAAATCAAACAAGTGTTGAAGATTACCAAAAAGAATAAAAATAGAGCAATCAGGGAAATTTAGCACATAAGAGCAACTTCTTAGCGCATCAGAAGCATTATCTAGCACATACCAATCCAACCTTAGCATTCATCAAGCTAGCGCATAACACTTATCTTCTTGATAAACATTTCACTAGCACTTCTGGAGACCATATTAGCACTTTCAAGCATCAGTCTAGCGCATTGGGGGAAAACCTTAGCACGTCGAGTGTCAACTTTAGCACGTAATCAGGACATATTAGCGCATAACCCATCCAGACCAGTCTAAATTAGCGCGTAACAGAGGTATCTTAGCGCATCAGGGTTGTTTTGTAATGCATCTAAATTATTGTTTAGCGCATCCAGTCTCTGGCTTAGCGCATGGTCAAAAATAGGAAAAACAGAGAACAAATCAAGCCTTTTTGGGAAAATTTTATCAAACTTCCTGAGTACCCTTTTAGGTCCAATATCGAACACAGTCATTAGAAGTCAAATCCAAAACACTAGAGAAATCATTTCCAAATCAAACAAGTCAGTCTTAGAACAAGAGTTGTAAAATCCAAAACTAGCTAGTGATAAAACTTTATCTTATCAAAATCAGGTAGTACCATCACATTGATCAAAAGGTCTGCCATCTAAATGGATTCTATCAAACAATCATACCTAGTTTAAACTTAAGTCTTCAAATCAAGTCTCCATATCGAGAAACTCTTATCCATATCATTTGACGCACTTTGTCATGGAAGCAAATCTAAACCTCTACTCGATAAAGTAGGCTTAAGTTTTGAAATGAAGTATCTCAATCCAAACAAATCAAAGGAAACCATTGATCACTCATGTATGACCACTCCTCATATTTTGAGAAGAAAAAGTCTTCATCACAAAACTAAGTTGAAGAAACAACAACCTACTTCCAAAACACTTGCCAAACGAAAAAAATCTTTACATAATATGTCAACTTTTCAAATCACATTGCACCTTTCTCCATCATATGCGGTTGTATCTTCAAGACAAGTCAGATGAATTTGACGAAGAACCATTAAAAAGAACCATTAAAAAGAAGATCCTTTTGCCAAAAATAAACATTCAATCAACACTTGAATCATGGAGGAAAGATCAACCTCACTTTCTTCCCAGAAGTTTGCATCACTTATAACATAACTCGATTTGAACTAGAACCCTTGAACAACGAGAAGAAGAGGAGTTTGTTCCTTTTGTCTCATAAAGTTTCTACTAGATGCCTATTGTCACTTGCTCTCAACAAAACAAGAAAAGCAAACCACAACTAGAGTCCAATATGGGTCAAAGATTATCAAACCCATTTGATTATACTGATCTAGGGGAAACAGAGATCACTAAGGATCTTATTCAAGAATGTCAAGAAAACCCCTCATTCCAAAAACTTATGGAAAGACTCATAGTAGCTGACAAAGAAAATAACATGCTCATGCTAACAAGCAAAGGAGTTAGGCTTCCTGAAGACTTTGATACTGAAATATTTAGACCAAGGTCTTTTAATTATGCTTATCAAGAGCAATAGAGAGAAGAGGAAACATGTGACCCTAAAAACATACCTGAACAACATAACATACCTAAACACACCCATGCCCAAACTAGGGATAATGAAAGAGAAGAAGCTTTCCTTTGGCAAACAAATGCGCCGATGCGACAAATGTGGGACATGCAACAAGGGACCACAGTACGATACTCCTTAAATGAATTTTGTCCTTACCTCTTTGACATGAGATTAAACATGGTACCTTTTTCCCCGAATTCAGATATACCCAAATATGATAAATGAGGGTAAGAGTGATCCCCATGATCATGTTTGGGAGTTTTGTACCATGAGCATTGAATTTTCTCATGGTAACACTTATTTGATGAGGTTATTCCCAAAAAGTTTGGGAGGAATGGAGTGGTTGTCTAAACTTACTCCTCCCATCAGATCCTTTGATGAGTTGGTAAATAAATTTATCACACAATACTCCTACAATATACAACATGTGATCACCATGTTGGATGTATGTTATACCAAACAGAAAAACAATGAAACATTCATGGTGTTTCTTTAACATTGGAGACAGATGGTTTCAAGATATCCTCGAGATGTGCCTGAAAAAGAAAAGATTGAAATCTTTATCAGCAATATAAATAGTGAGATGAGTTATTTACTCAAGCTCCAGTGCATACCATCTTTTTCCAAGTTAATCGAAAATGAAATCCAAGTAGAGGAAGCATGCATAAAGAAAGGAACATTGAATTTATTCAAAGAAGGAACTAATTTGTCCTATAGGAGTTGAGAAAATACAACACCACAGGAGCCCAAATAATCTCTGCAAGCTGAAAAACCTGTTATAAGGAGAAAAAAGGAAGCAAATACAGAAAAACAAATACACAGAGAATATGCTCAAAAAGAGAGAGCTCAATATTCACAAAAATATATAATGTGATTCTTCTTACAATGAAAAGAAAGAACTCAACCTTTAATAGGTCAAGAAAACCTAAAAGGGAAAACCTAGGTTTGCACATAATAATTAATTATATGCACCTAAAGTTAGCTTAAGTGTAAAAGAGATAAAGGGAACTTAAATAATTAAACAAATAATGTTTAATTAATCAAGTAAATACCCGAATACTCTAACACCCCCCCTTAAGCTAGACTTAGGGAGAAGCTAAAACCTAGAACAACTATTGAAAGCATGAAAGATGGGTCCCAGCAACAAGGCCTGATCAGGTACCCAAATACAATGAAATCTCTATGAACTGGAGAAATAGAGAAAACCACGTGGGAACAAAACTCTACTCCAAAAAGAGATGGAAAAGAATACCATTGAAGCATGAAGAACCTGCAAACTCTGTCGAAGAATAACTGCTAATCTGAAGAACCTCCACTGAAATAGAACATGACCAGATAGAGAAGATTGTAATCTGTATGAGTGCCCTCAAATGACACTACTCGAATCAGAAGGCAAACAAGGCAAACAATTGAAATAAAAAATACAGATGGCATGAGAAACCAAAGCCTGAAGAGATGATCAGTCAAACCATGGAAGCATTAGAACCAAAAGGATAAACCTCCCAATAATGCGGAAGTTGGAGAGGGATGGGAACACTGAAAAGGACAGCCAAAAAAAAACTGCATGACGAAGAATCAAGAACATCAAAGGTGCTGAGACAAGTACATGGTGTCATGGAAGGAACACTCACTTGACACACATCATAAGGTGAATTTTGTGGAAGGAACACTCATTGGACAAAGGAAGATGGCAAACAACAGACAAACATCAACCCCCTCATGGCACTTGATCAATAGTGCATGTACAACAAGACACAAGATATGCAAGATTCCAAGTAAATAATGCATGATGGCACTTTATCTCAGTGTGTTTGCATAAATACAAGCTACAATGATAAGAAGACTAGAAATAAAAACATGAACCAAAATAGAGACATCCTACTCAGAGAAGAGATCCCAGGACCTGAAACAACCACGATATCAACCATAGTGCTGAAAAGAAAAAAATTGAAGAAAATATGCATGGAGATGAATCTAGAAATAAACTCAGATGGCTGGAAAGTAAATAGCACACGCTTTCCGAAAATATAAAATTTTCAAAAAACGGAGGTCGGATGCTCATTCTATGGCTCCCGGAGTGCAAAAACTAGACCTCACTTTGAATGGAAAGAAAACACAGTCAAACAGAAAAATTTGAAAAAATTACCAACACCAAGAGGTCGGGCTCGGAACCAGCTTTCTGATGCCTATTTGTTTTCGAAAAAATGACTCTGTATGCCCAAGATAGAGCCAAAAAACCAAATCCCCCCTTAAAAAGGCCAAAAAAGGAGGTCTGGTGGCTCTTTGGTGGTTCGGTGGCTAGTGGGTGGCGGTAGGGTGGCTGGGCAGTGGTCAGCTAGAAAAAAACCAGGCAGGGGCCGCTGGGGTAGTGGGCTTTAGGTGGAGCGGTGAGCTGAGCGGTGCAAGGAGCATGCGGCGGCCGGGGCTGAGCGCCGCTAGGGAGCTGAGCGGGGCGGGGAGCGGAGGGCGCTGCAGCGGCGATGGGCTTGAGTTACAGCGGTAGCCGGAGCTAGGGAAGTGGGGCGCAGGCAGAGGCTAGGAGCAGATCTACTAGGGGCACTGCAGAGGTGGCGACCGGAGGTGGGGAGCCAGGGCCGGCAGGGGCTGGGGAAGCCGGAGGCTGGTGGGCGCAGGGAGGCCAGCAGGGGGTCGGGCCGACTGGAAAGAAGACCTTGGCGGTCGGGGAGCCAGAGGTCAGCGGGGGCTAGGGAAAAATGGTCGACGGTAGGGGGCTGTGGAGCTATATGAGCCTGCAAAAATGGCAAGGGCCCCACAGTACCCTGCATACCATGGGTACCCCCATAAATTTTTGCCAAAAACAAAAAAAAAAAAAATTTAGAAATTTTTTTTTTTCTTTGCTTTTTTTGAAAGAAATTTTTTTTAATAAAAAAGAAAAAATTTGGCCTGCATGCCGTAAAAAGGCAAAATAATTTTTTTTGAATTTTTTTTCTCGAACTGCGCACTAGGGTTATACGACCCGAATCTGGAGAAAAAATGCTCCCAGAGGCTCAAGAACCAAAATAGGTCAAATTTTATATGACCATAGGGGTTTTTGGGCCTTCTGAGCATGATAGTGAGGTTTGTTTAGACCCAAAGTGCTTAGAAAAATGGTCAAACCCTAGGTACATAAAAAATTCCTGAAACCCCAGATCTGCTTCCAAAGCAAAATTCTCAAAAGAAGAATAGGTAGCTGCAGATCTAAAGCTCTGATACCATATAGGAGTTGAGAAAATACAACACCATAGGAGCCCAAATAATCTTTGCATGCTGAAAAACCTGTTACAACGAGAAGCAAGGAAGCAAATACAGAAAAACAAATACACAGAGAATATGCTCAAAAAGAGAGAGCTCAATATTCACAAAAATATGTAATGTGATTCTTCTTACAATGAAAAGAAATAACTCAACCTTTAATAGGTCAAGAAACCCTAAAAGGGAAAACCTAGGTTTGACATAATAATTAATTAAAATAATTAATTATATGCACCTAAAGCTAGCTTAAGTGTAAAAGAGATAAAGGGAACTTAAATAATTAAACAAATAATGTTTAATTAATCAAGTAAATACCTGAATACTCTAACATGTCCAGCTCTCACTTTAACAATCAAAACAATAGTAACACTTTAGACAAATCTAGATTCTAGACAAGAAACAAACACGCTATTAATGAGAGAGGAACTGATGCTAATGATATGAAGTCCAAACAACCAGTATTGGATACTAAGAATCAAAAGGGTGTTAACCAAGGCACTAACACTTATCTACCAAATACCAATCAGGGACCTTCAAAAGAAAACACCAACAACAATACCCAAGGTAATAACACTAATCAAGGAACTAATCCAAATTTGAGGAGTAACACCAACAATTTCCCAAATAGACGTATCTACACACCATTAGGGCAATCCTTAGAATCAGCATTCTGATAACTCCTGGCAAACAAGATTATCACATTGCCAGCCATAAACAATTTTCAACCCCAGATCAAACCACCTTGGTGGAATGACTCGCATTTCTGTGATTTTCATCGAAACAAAGGACATCACATAAATGATTGCATGAGGCTTAAAAACATTATTCAAGACATGATCAATAGAGGTGATTTAATGGTTGATGGTCTCAAAACAAATGGTGATCATGATGCCTTTAAAAATCCTCTTCCAAATTACAACAAGGAAGGAGCTTCATCATCAAACAATACATGGGGAGCTCACATAAATCACCTGTACAACAACACCATAAATCATATATCAACAGAGGATAATTAGATAAACATCATTAAGATCAAAGACAAGAAAGACCATACATCAATCAATGTAACAACCAGAGCTCAAAAATATGTGTTGAAAGGGCATACATCAACATCAACCACTATCCCCAAGAATCAATATGATTTGGTAAGACAAATGTGGAAAACTCATTCTCAGATATCCATACTAGAGTTGCTCAAACTCTCACCAAAACATAAGGACATATTAGAACAAGAACTAGTTGAAACAAATGTACCTCAGGATTTGGATATTGACAAATTTCAAGCCATGGTGGCTCACATGACAAGGCCTCATAATCTCACATTTTTCGAACATGATAATATCTCTTTGAGTTATCCAAATAATACTCCCCTTCATATTGAAGTCTTTGTCTACAAACATCAAGTTAAAAGAGTCTTAATAGATGGAGGAGCTGGTCTCAACATCTGTACCTTAAAACTTATCCGTACATTGGGCTTCTCTGAGTAGTCTATTGATCCACACAAAAAGATAACCATCAAGGCATTTGATGATGAATAAATATCATCCAAGGGAACAATGATACTACCTATTCAGGTACGACCGATACAAAGGGACATTATGTGCAAAGTATTAGACATAGACTTAACATATAATATTTTATTGGGTCGTCCTTGGATACATGAAATGCAAGCATTACCACCAACCTACCATCAGTTTGTCAAATTCTCATATAATGGGCAGGATATTTCCATCTCTGTTGACAATAACCCTTTCAACATTGCAATGCTATGGGGGCAGCCCAAGACAACTTGGTTCCACATAACAAGGAACTTCCTTAGCATTAGATCATCATCAAGAAAAGCTCAAATCTTTATCCATGGATTTTAAATAAAGGATGAAAATCAAAGAGAAAGGCATGGGAGAATACTCTTTCGAACCCATGTGTCTATCCAAGTTACCAACATCACCAAAATCTCATGGAAAAACTTTTGCATCGACACATCAAGCAACACAGCCCATCATAAAGTTTGATGGCAAGTTTATTCAATTGGGAACCCTAGCACATGAATCAAAAGAAAAGGACATCCTTAGTTGGCTATACAAGGATGATGAAGAATTTAGAGCTGCTACTATGGAGGTATCCCTACCAACACAATAGTATGGAAAATGATTCCTGATCATGCAATGGATGGGATACAATGACAAAGGACCTATAGGCAAGCGTCAAGAAGGCATTATAGAACCATTAGACCCTCATTCATAGTTTTCTTGAGATAAAACATGAGTGGGATATGGACACAACATACCCCCAAGGCAGAAGAAAAATAAATATCAAAAACCTTAGTGGAAAGCAAAGAAGAAATACAACGAGGACTCATGGCAAGAGGCACTACACCAAGTAGTTGAAACAATAAGGAAAGGGCAAGAACACCAGAAAAAAGCAAAACAACAAGAGGAGCTGGCCATTCAAAGAGAAGAAGCATCTTATGAGGAAGTACACCATGTTCAGGAACCTATTCAAAACAAGGCAAAATCACATCCTAAAGAAATCACTACTCCCCAAGAAGAAATAGTATATGAACAAATGCAAAGAGTACAAGCAGGTTCTGATTTGGAATTAGAGAAAACTACCAGACTGGTATCAATTATCAGGGATCTCTTTTCACCTTACAACATACCTGTCAACAACACTGAAAGACTCTGGGATAGTACTTCTAAAACTGATTCTAATGACTATGAATGGGGTAGCTATTCAAATATTACTAAAGATGCCTCTAAAGGTTCTATTCATATACCCCTTTCTTAGGAAGGAAAAGGCACAGAGTCTAGATTACTTGAATTTGGTCCACAACATATCTATGAAGCTAAGGAAAATGAGTAGTGGCACTACGAGCAAGTCTACGTAGAAGATGATACCATCGAAGATCTTGACAATATCATTAACTTAATGAATGTCCTAGACAACCTTAACAATACCTCTATCATGACACTTACCGCAACTGACCTCGACCCACCAAATGGCTCTTTACTGCTTGTACTTCCTGATTTAATAGACTGGAATGAACCTGAACACCATGACATACCTATTTTCCCAGATGATGAATCCATTGTCCATTACCTATGTACTGTCAACCCAGAAATAGACTCTACCAGCAAACAAAATAACGATATCTGCAACCGGGAGGGTGCTAAGTCTCTCAATCAAAAAAATGAAAGAAATAAAGGATCTAATGCTGAAAACCAGTCAATGGCAACACTAGATCACAAAAAAGTCAAAATAAAGGATGCATTTGAGGGTGAAAACCTTTTTAAGGCACCTATGGATGGGAGACTTGACACTCTTCATAAACACTATCAAGAGTGATCACCCATATTGATTGAGCCTCAATCAAACAATATTGGTATAGAAGAAGCCGCAAAAAACATACACCTAGCTGAATCTCAAACAGAAGAGGAAAAACTAGAGTTTATCAGACTCTTCAAAGAAAAGAAAATCAATTTTGCTTGGTCCTATGTAGATATGCCCGGAGTTGATCCAAACTTAATCATGCATCATTTATCTATTTCTCTAAGAGATAAGCCAATCAAACAAAAGTTAAGAAAGATGAATCTGCATGTAGCATTAATGGTCAAAGATGAACTAAAGAAGTTATTGGACATCGGATTCTTTCAACCTATAGACTATGCTGAATGGATTTCAAACATTGTACCAGTTTCAAAACCAGATGGAAGTATCAGGATATGTACAGATTTTAGAGATGTTAACAAAGCCTGTCCAAAGGATGATTTTTCTTTGCCCAGCATAGACATAATTGTAGACCTTAGAGCAGGCCATGCAATGTTATCATTAATGGATGGTTTCTCTGGCTATAATCAAATCAAGATAAAACAACCTTCACTTATCCTTGGGCAACGTATTGTTGGAATGTCATGCCTTTTGGCTTGAAGAATGCTGGGGTAACTTATCAAAGAGAAATGACAACAATATTTCATGATATGATGCATACCTTCATGGAGGACTATGTGGATAATTTACTGGCTAAGTCATTAACCTAGGCAGAATATCTGGGCATATTAGATAAAATGTTTTAAAGATTGGAGAAATTCCAAGTCAGGCTAAACCCTAAGAAGTGTGTCTTCAGGGTAATATCAGGCAAATTATTAGGCTACATTGTGTTAGCAAAGGGCATTGAAGTAGATCCAGCAAAGGTACAAGCCATCATGGAGATGCCACCTCCTAAGAATATTAGTCAACTCAGATCTCTACAAGGATGACTACAGTCAATTAGGAGATTCATATCCCAATTAGTAGATAAAAGTTTACCATTCAATCATTTGATACATAAGAACATACCATTCAGATGGGAAGCCAAGTGCGAAGACTCATTCTATCAAATCAAGCAATATCTAATGAATCCACCAATTCTGGTACCACCAATAGTAGGGAAGCCACTTATTCTCTACATATCATTGGGGGCACTATTAGCACAAGAAGATCAAGAAGGCAAGGAATGAGCTATATATTACATCTGTAGAACATTAAATGGATATGAGCTGAATTACACATTCATTGAGAAGGCTTGTTTAGCCGTGGTATTCGCCTCTCAAAAGTTCTAACATTACATGCTAGCTCACACAATCAAGCTAGTAGAGAAAATTGATCCTCTCAAGTATTTACTCAGCAAAGCGGCTCTTAGAGGTCAACTAGCTAAATGGGTCATGATTCTCAGTGAGTTTGATATCCAATACATAGAGCATTGAGCTATCAAGGGACATGTAATTGCAGATCAATTAGTTCAAGCAACACTACCAGATAAGAGCCCAATGAAGGTAGAATTTCTAAATAGGGATGTCCTTATTCTTACACCCAAGCAATGGACCCTGTACTTTGACGGTTCCTACACTCAACATGGCTTAGGTGCTGACATCTTGTTCATCACTCCCAAAGGACACACCATTCCAAGATCATATAGACTCATTTTTCCATGCACCAATAACATCATTGAGTATGAAGCATTGGTCACAAGAATCAAAATGGTCGTAGAATGGAGAATCACAGAATTGAAGGTCTATGGAGATTCCCAACTGGTTATAAATCATATCAATAATGAATATCAGACAAAGGATGACAAGGTGATGTCATACAAAAGAATGGTGGATGACTTCAAACAGTATTTTGTACACATCACCTTTGAGCAAATACCAAGGTTGGACAATAGAGCGGTTGATGCAATGGCTACTATTGCTTCTCTACTACAAATTCCAAAGCAACAAAGTCATTATGAGTTTCAGGTAGAGCAACTATTTTCCCCAGCCTATGACAATTTTGCATCCCATGTTATCTATGCCTTAACTAGTTCAGACTCTCCTTTAGATGGGACAATCTATGAGTACCTTAAAACCAATACCCTACCCATTGACCTATCTCGTAATAAAAAATACAACTTTATCCGGTAAGCTTCCTGTTATACCTTAACTGTTGATACCCTTTATCGTCAAGGTCTAGATGGTACTCTTCTTCGTTGCCTTGATCATAATGAATCTTACTCTGCTTTACGCGAGCTTCACGAGGGTATCTGTGGCACACATTCAAGTGGTCCTACTCTCGTTAACAAACTTTTGAGAATGGGATATTACTAGCCGACAATTGAGAAAGACTCTTATCAATTTGCAAAGAAATGTCCTAAGTGCCAAATCCATGGCAATCTTATACATGCACCAGTACAGGAATTGCAGTCATTTACAACATCTTCACCTTTCTATCAGTGGGGACTTGATTTAGTAGGGAAAATGCATCCTTCTTCTTCAAATGAACACAAGTTCATTATCACAACCCTTATGCAACATCATTGGTTGTTATAACTATTTTTTTTAGTGAAGTAGCATCAAAGAAAGTATAGACTGAATTGACAAACTACAAAATGATAACGTGAAATTGTTGTAGGAATATAACAAGGTGCAATCCTTACATCCCCCTCCTTAAAGAATAATCAATAAGTTTGCCCCGCCTTATTCAAGTACAATTGATAAAAACAATTAGGATAGGGAGATATTATCCTTGAGAATTAAGAAATGAGCAATTGAAGCAAAGTAGAGAACCAAAGAAAACAACTAAAGAGGAAGGTAAGAAAAATGATAGTCAATATTGTTGGTGACCTATTGGGCTAGATAGTGTCATGTGTTATACAGGAATTGGATAATATATGGGTAGGCTATGTAATAACTTAAGAAAAGAATATACCAACTACCTATAGTAGATGGAAAATTTGATAGAAATATTGAGAACATGGTCTCCCATGTGTCAACAATGGGAGGAATATATGCGAGAAAAATTTGGTCCCAATACCATTATAAAATTAGAAAGCACTCATAAAGTTATAGAAAAATTGGAATTTCAACTTACAAGCATGTTGAATAATTTTGAATAATTAGAAGAGGATTTAATGTTTAAAATACTTAATAACAATGAAAACACCAAAGAATTTAGTCAATATTTGCTAGTGATGAACCCATTTTATCTTTGTTGAATAGTAGCGTGGAAAACTAATGAATGTAGAATCAACTTTTGATATTTTTTAATAAGGAAGATAAAGCAACTCTCGATGCATGATACATTGCATGTATATTAACATGTTGGAAATGGTGCTTGAGTTCTAGTGGCCCTTAGAAGAAGTATATGCTTCTTGGTTGGAGGAGTACAATGGGTGAGTCATCCTACCATTTCATTAGAAATCCTCAAATTTGTTGTCAACAATAGTCTAAGGTCACATGTTTTCCAATGGTTTTAAAAACATCTTTTAGCTTCTATGTCAAAAGGGATTCTATTTTGTTACAGGTTATTACAAAATTCAATTTCAACAAATTTTTACAACATATTATATAAAATATGACAAGTGTCAACTGGCTCCTTGAGCTTGCATTCATAATTATTCCTTTGAAAGGGAGAGCTATTTTTCTTCTATATTATTGTAAGAGATATATTTTAGGTGGGATTCTCAATCTTTAGTTAGTTTTTATGACGTTGATTCAAATGTCTATATATACAGATGTCTCTATGTCAGTAATACATATTTTGATTGAAGCTAATAGGAATATGTGCTGCTTCAATATGTCACTATATGCAAATATTAATTCTACATTATTTTAACATTTCAAATTTCATGAATTTTATTTTTTTCATTGATAGATTTATATTTATTGAGTAGTGTAAATATCTCATGATAATAGTGGCATTCATGTTAATGCAATTAGATTGTTAAGTAGGAACATATTGCTATCCTTTAATAGGTTTCATTTTTACAAGCTAATTATATCTAATAAAATGTCAAAATGTGTTTTTAGATTGTTGTGAAGAATTTATTGTAGGATTTTATAACTCTATAACCCTAATTAGGAACAAGTCTATTAAAGTATTTCCTCAAGTCCCATAGTAGTTTCAAAATGACAATTCTTAAAACTATTTTAACTTATTCATAATTTTTTGCTCTTATACTAGGATCTTAATAAATGGAAATAATTAATGTAATTTCATAATAAATTTCATAAATCCTTGGCACATTGTATGATAATATATCTATTAGGCATCATTTAGTGGTAGTGGCATAATATCTTAATTAAAGTGAAAAAGGGAAACTTGTCTATCTTTTGCGGAGATTGAATTATAGAGAAAATTGATGCAAAATAATTTTTTTTTCTCTAGCCAATCTTCCAATACATTTTAAAACATGAAATATAGTTAATTTTATGAGTAACTGTGGAATCAAATGGAAAAACCAATAGGAATGAAGATTCACATGCATAGGGTGCACTCCTATTTTGGAAAAGCTATTTTTACTCTTCTAAACATCACAATACTCTATATTTAGTGTAATCTACTTATCCATGATGTCTTTGAGATAAAACAAACATTTACCACTAGAGGGATAGTCTACAAGTTTTTGTCATGGTTACCATCTATATTAGGGTATGCACTAGAATTAAATGTATTGTTGACTAATTAGCTATTATAGATAACTAATTTTTAATTCTTACAAATAAAGTATCACTAAACAATAAATAAATAGATAAAAAAGGCATGTGAAGATGGAATATAACTCACACTTATGCTATAATCATGAATTCAATAGATAGGCACTCTAAAATATATAGCATTATTGCATGCAACCAAAATAACTTGTAGGGAGTTTCATTTATGTATTGTAGGAACTAAATGAAACATGTCTCCAACCCACCAAAAAATTCAATGCATTATATTTTTCAATATTTGTTTTGGACAAGTGTTATAAGGCATGAGGTTTAAACTGATTAGTCCATCATAAGAATAGGTTAGAGAAGAATGAACATTCCCAATAAGATTTATAGTATCGGAAATGAGAAATCATGACCAAGGGAATTAATAAAATACTTTGAAGAGGTTATGAGTCAAAATCTAGGCTATATTATTTGAGCTTGAATTTAGAAAGCATTTGAATGGTCTTGCTTCAACATATTAGGAAATAGCTAAAGACAAAAATATGTAGATCAATATGGCTACAAGAAAAACTAGAGGTTTAGTAGTCATGTAAATCCAATAAACATAGGACACATTCTATATAATCATGAAAGACCTAAGAGCATATAATATAAAATTCTACTCATATACACCATTGTTAGATATGATTAAAATACCTTAAACAAGGAATATGATGTTATTGATCATAGAGAATTAGAATAAATATTATCATAAAGAGTTGAAAATATTTTAAATGTAGTAGTTAAAGAAGGACATTCTTAGTATCCAGAGGAAAAATAGGCAGGCAGTATAATACAACCAACAACACTAATGACGAGTCTTTCTCTTTCTATATGGATTGAAATTCATCCAAGAGTATTTTGTATGCATTATTATCCAAGGTTGTAGTTTATGATATTTTGTATGCATTCTCTAAAGTTGCAACTATGTAGTTTTGAGTGTCAACATACTAATATAAAATGATTAATGGTACTTTGGAATACCTTAGGAGAGTTGTTAGATCACAAGGGACACATTCTTCTAGGTTTAGCCGGAGAATATGGAAGGCAACAACTAGACATGTAAGTGTCTAGATAAATTTGATGCAAATGCATTTTCTTGTATAGTCCAAAATGAAGTATTGTTAGAATTATTGCACTTTTAGTCCATACGATTTTCATATTCCATCTTCTTGTCAATTATTACAAATTAATTTTTTTAAATAAATTATAAAAATTTGATCCAAATTAATTTATAATGACTAGTGAAATAGTTGAGAGGCAATAAAAAATTAATTAAGAAACTTAAACTTTAGGGATCAATTTTATAAGATATGGGGTTAAAATCACATGCTATAAAATTGATTTGATGAGAAAATGAATGCTAACATGAGTAATAAATTAATCATAATGATTCAATGTATAAAAGTGAGTGTGCAATATATAAAAAATAAGTTTGGGTGTATAGAATCTTCTCGTGCTTGCTCGTATATGGCCTGTAGATTTGGGGAAAAAAACAAGCAATTGCTTGTCGACATCGCACTTTTCAGGATGCCATTATCTCTCTCCTTCAAAAGTTCTTTACAACGCACTCACCAAACCCACGTGATAATGCCTTGAATTTCATGTTGCCACATTTAATGCAGTAGAAGAACTGTTTCATAATGCTTTGAACTTGGCTTTTGCCACGTTTAATGCAGTAGAAGAACTGTTTCATAATGCTTTGAACTTGGCTTTTGCCACGTTTAATGCAGTAGAAAAACTGTTTCTGCAATAGGCTTGTTTGATATTTCCATATTTGGGTTTCTATAAATTGGGGTGAAGGAGAAACCTCAGAGTAAAGAAGAGAAGATCCATTTCGCCCAGTAGGATATAGCATTACAGCCAAAATGTCTCTAGGTTGCATTACACCATTGGCTTCCAGTATGCTTGTACACAAGTTACAGAAGCCAGCACTTCATAAGCCTCTTTTTCTTCAGAAGCCATTCATTACACCGTGCCTTAAGACCAAAATCCCTGCGCGCTGTAGAATTGCTCAAACTCCCATCAATATGGCACTGATTACCACTGATGAAGGCATAACACGACGCATTGGCAATCATCATCCTAACTTGTGGGACGATGATTTCATACAATCCCTCTCAAAAGATTATGATGTAAGATAATTTATTATTTATTTTGAGCTGAGTTTAATGAGTAATAGTTAGTTCTAGTATTTCTGGATTCGATTATGTAAATGTTTTTCATCAATGTTTTGGGATTGTACTTCATGATCCATTCTGAGAATAAACAAAAAGTCTTAAAAGTTATTATTGCTCCCTAATCTGTTGTGGTTCTTGTCTTATCTCCTAATTCACTATTTTTTTTTTAGCGGAATTTAATGACTACATCATTGATTTGAATATTTCTAGATTAGATCATAAGAATATTTTTTTTATTAATGTTTTAGATGGCCATTCATGATGGATCATAAGAACAAGCAAAAGAAGCTAAATAGAAAGTCCTACACTGCATAATATTTTCTATCATGACATATAAGTTCTGATTTGTTTTGTCTTGCTTCATTCGATCTGTGATGGTTCACAGGCTCCCTCTTATCAAGGACGTGCTGAGAAGCTGATTAAGTTTATCAAGGACAGGTTCAATGCCCTTCCTGTACAGTCTTCATCTGCAGACGATCTGTTTCAACATCTTTCAATGGTTGACAATGTAGAACGCCTTGGAATTGACCGTCATTTTCAAACTGAAATAAAAACAGCTCTTGACTATGTTTACAGGTTTGCTCGTGTTCAAGCTTCAAAATGAATGTTATTATGTTTCCTCCATTGTGTTCAGCAAAGACTGTGTATGCTGGAACCTGAGTCTTCAAGTAAATAGTCAGTATGCTGGTCAAAATGTTTCAGCTGTTTATATACTATATAGACTGTATTCATGGCTGGGTTTAAACAGTACATTATAGACTGTATTTATGGTTGGGGGTTTAAAGAGGATATCATAGACTGTATTTATGGTTGGGTTTACACAGTATATTCTAAGGTAATTCATATATAATCATATTATTAGATAGATTTTACAAGAAAACTTGATGTGATCTCATGAGTCATCTAAACAGATTAGAATTTAGATAAAAATTGCATTCATTAACACAATTCTCATATTTAAGAATTATTATTTGAATAACAGATATTGGAGCGACACAGGCATTGGATGTGGTAGGGAGAGTACTCATGCAGATCTAAACACCACAGCTTTGGGTTTTCGAGTTCTTCGCCTACACAGATACGGCATCTCTTCAGGTGATATCTGCAGTTATTGAATCAGAACCTTTCTTCATTCAGGACCCATTTAGAATGTGTGGAAAAGAGTGATAACTTGAAGAGATAGGGTAGAAAAAGTAATTTGTTCTATAGTAATGACCTTGTCCATAAAATTTCAAATCTAAGACAATATAGAAGGTCTGAAATTTTTATTAGTTACATCTTAAAAGAATAGATGTTAAAAAATAAAAATTATTTAATTTGTTTAATTTTTTAATAAGAATTTTTATTATGGCAGATATGTTACAGCAATTTATTCGTGAAGAAGGACAATTGTTGCACTTTAATAGTCAATCAAATGAAGAGGAGATAAAAGGCATTCTAAATTTATTCCGTGCTTCACTCATTGCATTTCCTGGGGAGAAAGTTTTGGATGATGCGAAATCCTTTACTACAACATATTTGCAACAAGTTCTACCAAGGATTAGCAATTTAAATCTTTCAAGAGAGGTATCCATACTCATTCACAAATTTTCATATTAAGTCTATGAATCCATATCGTAAATAACATTCTTGTCTCTTTGATATAATAGATAAAGTTCAATCTAGAGTATGGTTGGCACACCAATGTGCCTAGGTTGGAAGCAAGGACCTATATTGACATATATGGAGAAGATAGTTCATGGGCTTCCAAGACCATTAACAAGTAATTTCAATGTCTTGTACCATCTCTATCTCCTTATTAAAAGAAATTAGATAATCATTTTAAAGTTAGTATTAAATATTTTAGAACTTTTAATAGAAGACAAATGTGAATATTTCAAATTCTAACATTTCAAGTCTTTTGATGATCCCTTGGAGAATTTCACAGTCTAATGTTTGAATTCTTGTAGTATTTTCTACACAACACTTTTAGAATTGGCAAAGTTGGACTTCAATATGATTCAATCTCTACAACAAAAAGAGCTTCAAATTCTCTCAAGGTGGTAAACTCATATTATGGGAGATATTCTGTATAATTTCAAGCTTAATTTTCTTACAATATAATATGTAGTTGGTGATTGAAAACTCAAGTTTATTACAAAATGTTTGTGCATTTTAGATGGTGGATAGAGTCCGGTTTGGGTAAACTAGAGTTTGCTCGTCATCGACATGTGGAGTATTACCTTTGGGCAGCTATGGGGTGTATTGAGCCCAAATATTCTACTTTTAGAATTGGGTTTGCAAAGCTGTCCGCACTTGTTACATATTTGGATGATATTTATGACACTTATGGAACTTTGGATGAGCTCAAAATATTCACAAAATCCATTAAAAGGTATTCATTTACTGTTATTGGTCAAATAGGGTGCTATGATTTAACATGTTTGAAAAACTAGTTATTTATCTAGGGACATAAGTCTAAAAGTAGAAAATTCACATTTTCACTATCATTTATTGTGGTTAATGGTGGGAAAACATAAATGTTTGTAATTTTCAATTTTTGTATACGTACTAAAAAATATTTATCTAGACATTGGCATATAACAAAAGATTATTCAATAAATATTTTATTTACATATTAAAAATATAGTAATAAATTATGTTTTACTTTATGGAAGGTGGGATTTGTCAGCCATGGACAGACTTCCAAAATTTATGAAAGTGGCATTCAAGGCTTTTGATCAAGCTGTGACAGACATGGCTCAAGAGGCCAAGAAAACTCAAGGCAGAGACACACTTAATTATGCACGTAAAGCTGTAAGGATTTATTAATATAATGAATGTTCTATTTAATATAGAGTGTAAAGATATTAAAGTTTTGTTGACTATAATATTCATTTTGCTAATTTCCCAAAACATTTAATGGATATCTTAGTTTCCCTTATGACATTATTAAGGAATTTGAATTGAATTTCCAAAATTTTAAATAGATATTGAACTTAATATTTTTTTTGGACTTAGTTTTATTATATATTTATTGTAACTTTTTTTATGAATTAATGTTATTAATTCACAATATTTTTTTAATGTAGTGGGAAGTTTATATAGATTCTTACATGCAAGAAGCAGAGTGGCTTGCTGCGGGTTATATACCATCTTTAGAGGAGTATTTAGAGAATGGAAAAGTGAGTGCTGGATCTCGTGTTGTGACCTTGCAACCTATATTATCACTAGATGTGCCTCTTTCTAATGACATTCTCAAAGAAATTGATTATCCATCAAGGTTTGATGAGTTATTATGCTTAACACTGAGATTAAGAGGTGATACAAGGACTTTTAAGGTATAATATAAATTTAGAAAGTTTAACATTTATAGCTTCATTTTTTCTTTGTATACAATCAATTAACATAGAATTAAGGTAAGTATATTTGAGACCTTACAAAAATTTGTTGTTGTTTGTGAAGGCTGAGGCTGATCGTGGAGAAGTAGTATCATGTATAACATGTTACATGAAAGACCATCCTGGATCTAATGAAGGAGATGCATTGAAGTATCTCAATTCTTTGATTGATGAAAGACTCAGAGAATTAAATTGGGAATATTTAAAACTCAATAATGTTCCAATCATTAGCAAAGATAATGCATATAATTTATCAAAAGGTCTCCAACTTTTGTATAAGGAAAGAGATGGATTTACCGTCTCTAGTATTGAGACAAAAAATCTCATTAGCAAAATGATGATTGAATCAATTCCAATGTGACACTTATATTAGATTATATATTTATAGGTGCACAATCATCATGCAATAAAGGCTCCTACCTTCATAAAAAATTATATGTATTATGATAATAATTTTATAGAATGAAAGTTGTAATGCTTTCTTGCATAATTTACATCAACTTTTAAGGTTTTCCAAAGCATAAGTATCTCTGTTGTGAATTTCAAATTTTTGTTTTCATTCACATATTTTATAGTTTTTTGCACTACAAATAATTGCCTCTTGTCCTAAGCTTATAGTAATATTTCAGTTCATAATTTTCATTAAAACTGATATAATTATATAATAAATTGTGTTATTTAAACTTAATTTTGGTTAAGCTATTAATTTATTTTAATGTATAGAAGATTATTTTGTTTCAATGTACAGTGAGAGAATTGATTGTAACCCTAATCAATAATAATTTATCTATACACTATACCAACAAAAGGAAGATGAGGTGAATCCTTAAAATGATTTGTATTATTCTAGTTGAAGAAGCTATGGATAAAAGATATTCAAAGTCATATGTGATTAGTAATCAAGATCCACTATCAATTCAATAAAATAGGAAAGAGTCATCAAATGATAATAATCTTTTTCTTTTTCTTAAACAGTAAGGGGAAAAAATCAAGAGTGAGCTTAAATAACCCTCCGCCCCTTTTGAGAAAGGATATTTCCATATTCTACTAAGTTCCAACATTAATTAAACCTTTGACTTACAGGTGAGATATTTTCACTTAGGATTTCCTCTTAATAAGCTTATTTTGTTGAAATATTGGTGATATATATTTAAATCAAAGAAGAGGAACAAACAAACACATTTCCTAACATTTTTAATCAAGGAAGGTTGATGAACTGAAAAATATTGGCCCAAATCAAATCATTATCTTTCCCTCTTCATGAGGAAAATTATTGATAGAGAATTTATTCTCATTATTGGTTTCCTTCCTTTCCTTTTCGTTCCCATACATTCAGCCTCAATCACCATTGGGCTGATAATTTACCTTTTTTTATACAATCTAGTCATAAAATTGTAAGAATCTTTCTACATAATATTCCCCTAGTATCAAAAAGCATCAATATCTCCAACCTTAGCATAACTTGATACATCTAATTCACCATCAATTCCTCTTTTTAAAGAATGGGCAAGGTTTTGAAAAAAATAACTATACATTTCTAAAACATTATTTTGGGTGCAACTTGTGTGTGTGCGTGTGTGTGTACCAACCAAAATAATATATATTAAGAAAATTTTAATGTACCATAATAAGGGAACCTCTCTCTCTCTCTCTCTCTCTCTCTCTCTCTCTCTCTCTCTCTCTCTCTCTCTATATATATATATATATATATATATATATATATATATATTTTTTTTTTTGTGTGTGTGTGTGTGTGTGTGTGTAGTCTTTATTAAAGATAGTTCTTATACTATTATATACTATAAGTTTGAATAAATAAATACAAAACATGTAAATTAAAAAATTATTGAAAAATAAAACACTATTATGGCTATGAAAAATCATAAAACCTACTAGCCTAATAAAAAAGGAAAATATATGTTAAAAACATTATAAATACTCATAATGAACACATTGAATATAATTAATAATATTGTAAGTGATGATAATCTCAATGTAGCCAAAGAGGGTGATAGGTCAAGTCACCCTTTGAACAAATTTATAGTACAATTGAATTTAAATATATTTTTTAATTAAAATTACATTTATTAAAAAAAACGTGTTATAGTTGATGTAAAGCTCCGAAATCATGATGCCAAGGCAACAGACCGAAAGGATAACCTTGAACCAACCAACCTCTAAGGCTCACAAACTCAACCAAAATCCCTAATTCCAAAGATCCTTACACAACACCAAGTCAAGCAATGGTTCAATGACACCAAACAACACCTTGGAAGATCCAAAGGCTCCACTATGTCCACTTACAAACAACTAGCACTTCTCTGTTGGCATTTGCATGAAGATTGCATTAATGATTTATTATATTGTCATTGATGTCAATTAACCGGTAATGATGTTGTTGTAATGTTGTTTTGTAACTGGTAGGAAGAGCTAGTGAAAGGATATTGTAACCGGTAGGTTAGTTTGTGGAGTGCACTGGTATTGCTATGTATTGGAGAGTTGAACCGGTAAACCCTACTTGTTGTTTTGATAAACCCTAACTGATTATGTCTGGTGAATTGGTTATATTGGTTTATGATCTAATGATGAGCGGTAATGATTATGACACGTATGCATATTGTATGAAGAGAGTGTCAAAGTGATTTTGGTGCGTTGAGGTAACATCTTTTGTCTTGGGAATGAGCGAGTATACTGGATGTAATGCAAAGCGTGTGATGAGTTACTAAATTCAATGAAGAGGTGATCAAGGAGTGTTCGAGTCTTTCTTGAATGATGTGTAGAGATTGTTATGTAATACAATGGTCATACTTGAACTAACTTGTTTGTAATCTCTATGAGAATTAGGTTTTTGTTGTGTTACCGACCTAGTTGATTTGTTTATAAGGTTGATGAGTTGTTTTAGTTTGAGTGTGCTAGCAAAGTTGAATTGAGTGTGTGGTTGCCGAACTAGATTTTGTATCTACAGTTTGAGTAAAGGCAGATAGGAGCACGAAAATGATCTGAACAAGCAAGTGAAGTGCTATTCAAACAGATCGACAAACTCCTATTGTTTTCTAACAATTACAATAGTTAAATCCCCTAACCGGGTAAGCTCTAATATGCTTCGTGTTATTTAAATCCTCTAACAAGGTGATCCATTAGATTAGATTCTAAATCCTTTACAAAGGTTACTCCTCACAGGGTATTGCTTCTAACAAGGTATTATAGTCAATCCCTTAACTGGGTGGTTCCGAACAAAATCAGTTCTTAACAGAAATTTTTGTAAAATATTTAACAGGCTTAGCTCCTAATAGGGCAAACTTCAGAAGAGTTCATATAGTTATCTTGTGAGTCTCATCTCACCGTGGTTTTTCCCATTTGGGTATCCACATAAAAAATATTGTGTCAAGTGGTGAATGTTTTTGTGGTTATGTTTTTTAATGGTTTATTTGCTTAGCTACTTAATCCACTTTGACAAGTCATGATAACCAGCAACAATACAAAGTTTTACTTATATTAGTAAAAGTATTTTGATGTTTGTCAATTACAAGTTGATTATTGTTATCTATTGTAACAGTCAACCAGTTTAGCTTGACATTTCTCATCTTGACAGAGATATTACATTGATAGTTATAATTTTACTTTGACAAATTGATTTTGAGTTTGGTGAAGTTTTATCAGTTTTTATATCTATGGATTCACCCCCCCCCTCTCAGTTTTTGACCAGATCCTTTTTCTTCCATCATACCATCATTCTCAAGTTCTTGTGTGACTACCCACACCCTTGCATTCATGAGTGGGCTACTACTAGGCTTTAGGGTTTGAATGGCCCACTTCACCAATTCAATACATCGATCCTTGGAGGGGTGTTCTCACAATATCTTAACACAAATGAAATAGGATTTCATGGTTTAGATCCACCGGAACATTAATTTTGACTCACTCACCCACAAACAAAACCGGTTGCAATTAGGCCTCCATTTGAAGGAATCGGGTGATAAATTTTGACACCTTGAGGTTCTAGGAAAAAAAATTATATTTTTAGATACCCTTTTGGGAGTTCTCAATAATATCTCAATTTTTAGTACCAGACCAACTTGTAGATATCCCAACCAATACTACACTAACAGACCTAATAGGGATATTAGACCTATTTGACTGAACACCTTCCACAAACTGGTTTGGTTCTCCTAATGGGTGACCATCACTGACCAAGAAATGTTATCTAAACCTCCAAAGTACTCTTCTACCACATTCAAACCCCTTTCCAATGCTCTACCACTCAATTCTCATGCACTGCACTCATCAAACCCGTCTGTCACATAAAGATGGCAGACCTAGGGTTAGTTCTCCATCCTCTTCGCCCTGTTGTGTCCTCTTAATGGATTTTGGAACTTACATATGATATAGTGTCCTATTATATCCTATAATGGTGGAGTGTTCAGTTAAGGATTAATAGGCCAAAACCCATTATTTCAGTCAAATCGTAGGGGTTTAAGGGTTTTAGGCTACCCAGTAGAGATTTGCTTGTAGAATGGGGTAGCGATCACTTCAATACTTCACATTGAAATTAAAAAAAAAGGTAAAATGATCTAGTTACAGGAACTATGTCATGAGCATTCTTTCCAATCCACCTTCAGTATGCAATCGACAGAAATTAGATGGTTTTCCGAGTTTCCAACAGTTCTTGATGCTTCAATTTCCTTTCCAAATGAACCAACATTCATCCTTCGCTGTTTGGGGCCTTTAAAGGTATCTCCCAAATGACCACAACCTCCTCCAACTATTTTTCACACTGAACCAGCCGTTGGAGAATCACAACTTACAAAAAAGTACAAAATTGTCATGACAACAAATTAACAATATGACAACTTTTGCATAATTCAACCAACTTAGACTCCTAATATCATAGTCCCCCAAAAAGATTACATTTTATTTTAAAATATCAAAAATGACTCAAATAGACTTGTGGTCATGTAATCCCTCAAATTAGACCATTGCACGACCCTTATTGACTCAATTTGTTGTACCAGGCCCTAGATGAGAATTTATCCCAAACATGGACAAACTTGTCACACTCCTAGGACATTGAATTACAAAAAGGACTCATAGGGTCTTATTACATTCCTTCTAGGATAATAGAAAATCATCTTTTTCTTCGTTCATGTCTTCATAGGTAGATGCTCATGCACCATACTCCCTAGGTGAAATTTGTCTCGAGTCCTCTTAGAGACCTGTTGTCACTGAGGATTGCACCTGTGATGCTAAGTTCGAAAACAAGAAATCTCATGAAACATGGAAACACCTTTGAGCCTATGGGTTTCTCAAAGTGAAGGCGAATTTCCAAAGATCAGACTGACTTCCTGTTTGGTAAATCTCTTGTAAATAATTTTGATAAGAAAAGGGATAGAAAGAGATAGAAAGTTTGTATGTAAGGAAAATCTATTCTAATGAAGGTGATGCACCAAATATATTATCTGAGATCTGCAACTTGCTTAACTCACAAAACCTTCAACAAATAACCTCGATTGCTTCACAACTCAACTGAATATGTAGATGCATAAAAATTTCCCAAAAAGGTATGAATTTAATGCATGCATGAAGGAAAACAACAAGTTTTCACAACTTCAAGCAATTAAAATCAACTAACACAAACTAGAACCTGCAACTAACAGGTAGCTCCTTGCACCACAAATTGACTAAATGAGATAAATCAGAGGATAAAAATCATAGGAAATTATCAAATCATTCATTCACTAGATAATACAAGAAGTACCAAAAAGGAAATCTACTGCTATATTATTGAAAAATAAAGGAGTGTTGTTGTTGCAAAACTCAAATACTGTTGAGGTACAATGCTTTTTTGCAAAAATGTGTACGCAAAAAAGAAAGAACATGAGGGAAAAAAGAACGAGAGAAGGAATATATAGAAATCATGATGAATCCCATTCAAAACAATCTGCCAAAAAAATGGCATAAAAACTCATGCAAAATACTATAAAATAATAATCTTTATTGCTCAAAAGGGCTGCCACTAATCCTGCATGAAGAGAAAATTTGCATGTCTAAATGCAAAAAATAGCTATCTCCATGTGAAAGTTGCATGATGAACTGAACTGTGACTATATTAGAAAGAAATCCCACTAAGAAAATCTTATGCATTCTCTGGAAACTGCTCTCTGTGTTTAAACTTTTGTTAAAAATGGTTGTGGAAATGATCTCCCTGTTTAACAAGCTTTCCAATGGTATGTAGCACTTGCATATTCAGACAATCAATAAGCATTTGCATTAATCTTTCATGCAAGAATTATCTCCTTGCTTGGCGGGCTTTTCACCATTCAAACAACCAATTCTGAGTCCACCGTGCAATCTTTTATTATTGCCAACCACTGGATTGCCTGCATTAACCATGGCTGCTTGCATTAACTATTTTGTTTACCCCCTAGCAGACCCCACCGTTTGCTGCCAAATCCGCATGATTATCCATCGAGCTATTTTTCACATTGGTATGGTGACCACCATCTGATTTATCGGGAACCTGCTTGCTTTTTACCTCTACTTGTTTTCTTTTATCTCTCCCATTGCTCTCTTCATCCTCAGCCCACAGGAACGAGCGACAATAATGAACTTTAAACCATTGAACTACTTTGAACCATTAAAACACTTTGAACCAGTTTCAAAGTTCAAGATCAAAGTTGACTTAAAAAATATAGACATTCGCTCGTCTATAGACTTTTGCCACATGTCAACCTCTGATTTGCTTGTGGGTCCACTTTGTCTACCATCTGGACTGCCATCTGGACTGAACCCACCTTGTCACTAAGTACTCTCTATCCCATGGCACATCCTCATTCATTCTTATCCCACCTGGACGACCACCTCTACTTCCACATCATGAGTTGCCAAGTCGCATGGGATAATCAGTGAGCAACTTCATCATGCAGTATAGCAACGGCCATCAATCTATCCTCAAATTGCTTGATCTTTAGCACCTTAGTCACTCACCTCTCCTTTGTCTTTTCCACACGTGCATTGTCACCATGTTGCAGAGGCAACTGGCGAGCTTCTTTCTATAGCGGTATAGCAATAGCCCTTAGATCTTTCAGACTACTGTTAATCTTTCCTCAGCTTGCTCGACCTAAACCTCAATTGATTTTCTCTCTTGTGTCGCATATCAAGATGTGTCACCCTCTGATTGGCTCATGAGATCTGCCTGGGAACCACCTGTATGTCGGGCATGCCATGCATCTTTCCCTATCGGATATCCTTCTTTTGGCCAAAGTAATCCCTCGATGAGTCATTTACCAGTCTTATCGAACTTGCAATTTCATCGATATTGTTATGTCGATGAAACTTAGCCTTCAGTGAAAGCTTTTCGGGACTCATCGGGGCCAAGGTCTGCTCGATGTCGATGGAACTAAGCTTTCGATGAAACATTTTCGAGACTCATTGCAGCCAAGCTCTGCTCAATGTCGATCATCTGTGCCATGTCTCCAGCCACTGGACCGCCACCTGTCTTTGGTTTTATACTCTCTGTTCCGCCACATCATCAGTCGCCAAGTCGCAATGATATTCCGGTGTGCAGCTTTCCATTGGGCCTTAGCAACCATCATCTGATCTTTTTGCTTGAGCGTTGGATGTGATCAATCTGTGTGATCTTTACTCTTGGCATTTTTAGTCTAACACAAATTTGGGTCGCCTTAAGATGCGCGCGCACATGGGGTCCACTGGGTGATGAGCCTCTTCTTGCCAAAATCTCGTAAGTTTTGACACTATATTTATATGTGACCTTATATTTAAATGTGATAAACTCCCTCCATGCAGCCAATCTGGGATAAAAGTTCTTCCTTCCCGGTGACTAAAACCACTTGGAAACTCTAAGGCCTTTTAAAACCTTCTTTGGCGCCTAAATAAAAAACTTTACATAGGCAGATTGCATTTTGCTCTGAATTTCTTTTGGCCTTAAGGTTTTAATAGCCATGTCATTTCATTTGCAATGGAGTATAATATCTCTGTGATCTAGAGCATACTGATCTCAACCCTTGTCAGAGCCACATTTTAACCCACGTACTGTCTTACTTTCCTGTATCTGCACATGAAGCAAACAAGGTAGAAAAACAGTACATTTCTTCCTGGTTCATGATTTGATCTTTTCAGGATGAATAAATGCAAGGCTTCATTAGGGCATGAAATTTGGCATGTGCAAAATCTTGGTAACATTTTTGGTGACCTCTTAGGGGTGTTTTCCTGCTAAATAGTAGGATCTAGTAGCCTAGTTGTAGCGTCGTAAATTGTATGCACTTGCTAGGGTGGTAAATTTTCACACCTAGTTTAGCACCCGCCTTGGCACATTTTTCATTTTGCATTGCATTTCCCCTTTGGCACTTAATTAATCAAATTAATTAGGTCTAAGGTTATATTTCATCATCTTCCACATCATAAAGTTGGGCCCTTTCATTAAAGTGTGCCCCTTTCATTTTATTCCTCCAATACATCATTTAATCAAAAACCCTAATTAGGTCCTATTTTGAACTTGGGGGCTTGATTTCGGGGGTCAAAACATCTCGAAATCACCCGTAACTTCGGGATTCTCTCTAAAATCATCATATCTGACGGCCCTGAAAAATTGGTGAAAAGTTGTCGAGAACATGGCGCCCGGAGTGCACATGGTCTCGGACATTTTTCCCAAAATTTTAGGAGCATGATCCAATCATAACATAAATCTTAACCCCAAGAAATTGGTGGGAGATTCAATCTCTAGGTCAGCCAAAAGTTGAAATTAAGACCTAGGGTTTCATATATAAGAGCTCTCTTTCTTCATTTGAAAGCATCCGAATTTTGTTTTCAGGAACCTCATATGCAGCGAAAGAGTAGATCTTTGAAGACTTCAACAACATTCAACATCCATCTATCAAGCATTTATCAATTTCATTCATCCATTTAGGGCTTTGAAGGCATTGAAGAGCAATAGGAGATTACCGACTGAAGATTGGCTTGTACCCCTCCCTTGGGGTCAGGTATGATTTCATGTTGTTTTCATGTCTTTGCATAAGCCTCATTATATCATTTATATTCATGCTTTAGATCACTTTGCATCTTGATTTGGAGCATTTACATTATCACTTACAAGCAATTAGGGTTTACTTTCTAGGTTGCTCTAGTTTGCTTACTTGCATTTTAGGATCTTGCACACACACAAGGTCTGCACACACAATACTTTTTACAATACAACTTGGCTATTCGTGGAGGTGGAAATCACCGAAGCGGGGGTTTGACTAAGGAAAAACCCTATATAGCCGCCCACCATACCCTTTTCAGATATAAGTGCAGGTTTCGGGATTCGGATGATGCCGCAAGTTGCTGATTCGGGAAAAGTAGGCCAAGACAGCACTCCACACCAGATTTCAGAGCAAAAGACTAGGATAGGGGCATGGGGCGCCCTGGTCCTACCAGGACAGGGGCGCTGGGTGCCCTGGTCCCTCTGTCAGACAGCAGTTTCAGCATTTCCGACAACTTTTCAGGTTGCAAAACAGCAGTTTTCAGAGCAGTTTCAGGGGCAGAATCAAGACAGTGGTGCCCGCGCCCCCATCCTGAACATTTTCACTTAGATTTTAACCCCGGGTATGCATTTTCATTCTTGTTTTGTCCTTGTGTTTACAGCTTTCCATTGTTTAAGTTCAATTCTGTAATCTCGTTATTGGTTCATACTTGCACTTTGGGGTTAGGGATTGAACTTGCATCATTTTATCTTTCAATTACAACAAAGGAATAGAAACCCTAATAGGTAGCCTGTGGCTCTCTCTTCCACAAAAATAAGTAGCCAATTGTGTGATACCTCTAGACTCTTTCGTATTCCACAAGTGTGTGATTGAAAGTGAGATTAGGGCATGTTTGCTTAGTGTCACTTTTTCCCCCACACATTTTTGGTGAACCCGACGTGAATTCCAATCTTCTCTAATTATGATTTATGTTTTCAAATTTGAGTGTTTATGCTATTTCAAAATCAAATTTGTATTTACAAGTTTTAATTTCTTGCAAGATTCAAAAATCTGGAGGAAATTTTTGCTAAAAACCCTAATTTTTCAATTCAAAGTTGAACTTATGGATAGCTTAATTAGGATCAATAATTTCAAATTTAGGAACTCATTTGAATCATAAATTTCATTTTCTAAATCTACATTCTAAGTGCTTGCATTGGTTTAAATTAAACATTTCCTTCTATTTTGCATGTGTTATCATTTGAAAGAGGAAAATTGTTGTCATGATGCATTCATTTCATAGATGTGATAATGGGATAGCTTCCCTTGTTTCAATTTTTCCTTCTCCTAAATAACCTCCCCCCATCTATAACAACATTTTAGTGCCTAAAAGAGTTGCTATCAATCCCTTTTAGACTCTCCCATGTTCTAAGGATGAAGACTTTAAGAGTGATCTTGACAATTCTCCTAAAATGTGCCCTTCCTATTTAGCTATCCTAGAGGAAGAGAATGATATCATAAACACCTTTCTTAATGTTACTTCACCTTCCCTACATGATGCCTCTCTAAGTGAAAAGGTATTGATGGACATTGACTTATTTTCTCCTAAATTTGGTCCTTCCAATGGGGGCATGTTAGTGCAACAAGAGGTTATGAACACTTCTTTCAAAGATCTCCTTCCTAAGCATGAATCTTTGGAGAAATATGTTCATGTTCCTCCTATAAAACACTCCCTTCATGAGGATCCTTTTGTGCAAGAAGATGACATTATCCCTACATTTCCTAGTGAGGGCATTTCCTTTTCCAACAAAATTCCCACTAGAGATGATGAATTAATGATAAATGCTTACCCTTCTCCTAAAGTTTGTCTTACCTGTAAGCATCCCTTAGAGAAAGAAGATGAAATAATAAGCAATTTCCTTAATTCTCTCTCCCCTAAAGATCATATTGAAAATATTTTGAGGAAAGAGGATGATTTTAACACATCTATTGATGCTCTCCCTCCTAAGGATGAGGAATTAATAAACAATGTTATCTTCTCTCCCGAAATTAACAATACTTCAAACATTCCTTTCAACAACCTCACTATTTGGGATGAACCATTAGAAGAAGGTGAAGATTATTCTCTACCCCATGAGAGAACCCTAGCCAAAGGGGATGAAATCAAGATTGAAAACTCCCTTGATATTTTCTCACCTTCCTTGAATCTTAATTACTCTCTCTCTAAAAATAAAGCATCTCCCCCTCCTCAACTTGGTTCTACTCATAAGGATACCCTAGTTCAAAGCAAGATGGTTAACATCTCTTTCAAAGATCTCCCTCTCAAAAGTGAGACTTTAGAGAGTAATTTTGATCTTTCTCCTAGAGAGTTTATTCCCCATGTAGGTCCTTTGATGATAGAGGATGATATGACCTTTCCTAGTATTACTTTTCCTACTAGAACATCAATGCCTACCCCTTGTCTCTCTCCTAAAATTGATTTAATCCGTGATAAGATTTTAGTGCAAGAGAAGACTATCAATAATTCTTCCAACACTTTTGCTCATTCCTCTAAACCATCCTCAATCAATTTGATACATGTGAATGAGACACTTAACAAACCCCTCTTCACTATCCAAGGTGCTTGTCCTTCTCAAAATTCTCAACCTTTAAATAAGCCTATCTTAGTGGTTCAAGGTGGTTATGCTAATGATTCTTTTTGCACTCCTAAGAAACCTATTATTACTATGCAAGGAGGTTATTCTACTAAGAGCCCTTATGAGTATGCTAAGCAACTGACTAGAGAGAGTTATCATGCGGTTTCTCATACCTATAACACAAGAAACAATAGGCAACCTAATCCTCCTCTAGTTATCCCAACTTCACTTCCTCCTTCCCAACCAATTCTTCCGCAAGCTCCTCGTATTTCACAAATGCTTAGTAAGGATTATGATCTCATAGAACAACTTAAAGCCACTCCGGCAAAGATATCCCTTTGGGATTTGATCCAAACTTCTTCCGCTCATCATGGAATGTTACAAGATGCCTTGAAAGATTTGAATGTTCCTCCACATAATACATCTAGTAATATAGTGTCTTTGGTTAACTCTGTGATGAATCCTAAAGCTCAAATTGTGTTTACTCAAGATGAGTTGCCTACTAGTGAAATTCAACATCAATATGATCCCTTGATGATTGTGGTTATCATAAATGACACTGCTATAAGACGAACACTGGTAGATAATGGTTCTGGCCTTAATGTGTGTAGCATTAATCTATTGCATAAGATGAATGTGGATACATCCCTTATTGAGCCTGACTCTCGTCCCATTCGAGGCTTTGATAATGTGGCTAAGTCTTCATTAGGTATTATCACCTTACCCATCACAGTGGGACCTGTTACTTTTCCTACTCCTATCCATGTTATGTCGAGAAATCTAACATACAACTTGTTATTAGGGAGACCTTGGATTCACAGTATGCAAGCTGTCCCCTCTACATTGCATAGACAAGTTAAATTTATTTATAATAATAAGACATATACCTTGATAGGTGATACTAATTTTCAAGCTTGTTTGCAAACATCTACTTCCAAAGGGAGTTCTTCTAAGCCTTCCTCTTCCAGTGATGACTCGTTAAACAAGATACCTATGGATGAATCATCACCCTCTGATAATCAAAATTCTTTGAATGAGTCTGAAGTTCCTGAAGAAGATTCTTCTCAACTTGAATCTACACATGAAAAGGCTTTTGATCCTGAGAAGGTTCTCGCAGAAGACGATTGGGGATCTCTTGATTTCAATCCCACCTTTGTAGGTGAGTATATGGTTCCTCCTAGAGAGCTTAAAGTTAAAAAGAAGGAAGTAACTAGAGATCAATCAGTCTTACCTGAACCTATGAGCAATAATTTTGTGGCTTCTTCTCAAACTTCTTCTCCTCACACCTCTAATTCTGAAGGATTTGATTCTTTGTCTTATGAAAAACCACCTTCTCTTTCTGAAATGGCTAATCGTTATGGTCATGGTTTTCATATTTTGGCTAAGAGTGGCTATAGTGGAAATGGTTGTGGCACAAATGAACAAGGAATTAAAGTTCCTTTAGAACATAACATGCATGAATATTCATTTGGACTTGGATATAATCTTTCTAAGCCCACCAAAGAATCTAAAAGACCATCTCTCAATGTGAATACTATATTTAGTAGTGATGATGATCTCACTTCAACTAAATCATCTTCTACTTCTGTCAACTCTCATTCCCCTCATAAGGAAATCTTGGCGATGAACAAATCTCTTTATGAATCCCCTCAAATTTCTAAATCCACTTATGAATCTTTATCTCCTATTCATCATAAAGTCCTTTCCTCCAGGGATAAGGCTCTAATAAATTACACTCATCCCTCTTCTAAGATTTCTTGTGACTTTTCTTCTTCAATTTTTATCACTTTATACATGTTTTTGATCTCACTTATGGTGGAGCATTTAGCATGTCATATTCAAATACCTCATTCAATCTATCATGTCTTTAAATAACATTAATGGATATTATGTTGCTCATCATTATGTGACATTGGTAGCTCATTTACTGGGGGCTCATTGTCATTCATGATGGTACAATTTCAAGTGCAATCATATTTTTGAAGCAACATAATAGCCTAATTTTTCTATGTTATCTCTTGTTCCTATGGGGTAATAGTGTGGAAATATTGATCATCTTTGCTTTAGAATTCTCTTTTCCTAGATATGGGAGAAGATGTGTATTCTCTTTCTTATCCTACCCACTTCTTGTGAGGAGCATTTTACATACAATAATGTCTTGCTTGCATGAACCCATGTGAGTATGTAGTACATTTTGTTTATGTCTAAATCTCTCCCTAGAAGATTGTGTAAGTCCTTCTCATTGTCCTTATCCTTGGGAGGCAATGATCTTTCCTTATTTTTATCTAAGGATCCATTTTTTCCTATTTCGTGGATGGTGTGAACTTTATTACTTGATGTTATTCCTTGTATGCATTTGTTGTTGTTTGTTCAAGGATTCTCTCTTACAAGAGGTGTAAGTCCTTGACTACAACCTCTTTTGCACTTGGTAAAATACATCCATAATGAATTCACTCTCCCAATTGGGTTAAAAAGAGCGTCATCCTTCATTAAGAATCACTTTCACCTCGCAAAAGAAGGAAGTATTGCATTCTTATTCTCTTCTTTGTCTTATTCTAGAAGGTGTTATATTTGTCTAAAACAATTCCTCTCGGGGATAGGTGTCTTTTGTACAAATATCTCTTCTCCTCTAAGGATCTCCTTTACACATACTACAAGATATCCCTTTTCAACTATCTTATCCTTGCTTAAAGAGTGCAAAACTCTCTTGCTTGGATCTATGACATTGTTGCATTTTTGGGGTATCTTCTTTTGTGATGAAGGTAGGTATCCTTGTTCTACTTTGCTTATGACATAAACATTACACTTTTTGAGCAATGGGTCATTCTCGGAACCAGAGCACAGACTCTTAGAGCGAGATGTCTCCATTTTTCTTTTATGCAAGGTGATTATTCTTGGAACCAGAGCACAGACTCTTAGAGCGAGATGTCACGCTTTTGTACTATACATATACAGGTTGTAGCATACTCGGGCATAGACTCCTATGAGGTGCTTCTAACCTCACTTACACACACATGCATGAGGTTGAGTGGAACTAGCGGCATAAGGCTAGACTTTCTCACTCTCCTCCCTTACATGGATCACCTAGACAGACTCTAGGGGCTATTTTTCCATGTCCTTTTTCCCATGGATCACCTAGACAAGATCTAGGGGTGAGAAGTCCATGTTTTCTCTCTCACTATTCTTCTCATGGATCACCAATGTGTGTATTCATGCTTTTTTCCTTTCTTTTCTTCTCTTTGCATTTTGTTTCCATTTACATCCTTCATCTTGTGTTAGAGAACTCTCAAATCCTCACACTCTTTGTTGTGTTGGAATTGAGATTTAGTCCTCTTTCTTACCAAATGATTCTCCATTAGTTTTTGATCTCATATCAAATCTTCTTGTGAGCATTTGTCATCAATATTCTTTAACAATTCGAAGTGGTAAACATGATACCCTGTTTCAACTCACTAAAATTAGCAAGCCGAAACAGGGGGGGGCATATAGCTACCCTTGAATTTTTATCACCTTCCTTAGTTAGAATTAGGTGATTTTGTGATCTAACGTGTGTTTTGTAGGGTGCGGTTCCTAACTATGTACTGCAGATACCGCTGGGGGCTTCATTCGACAGACTTATGGATATATCCTTTTTCAAATAATGTTTACTTTTCTGTACTTTAGCTTGCATATGCACGTAGTGTTCATATGACTGCTAAAGTGGGGGCTAAATGTAGCGTCATAAATTGTACGCACTTGCTAGGGTGGTACAATTTCACACCTAGTTTAGCACCCGCCTTGGCACATTTTTCATTTTGCATTGCATTTCCCCTTTGGCACTTAATTAATCAAATTAATTATGTCTAAGGTTATATTTCATCATCTTCCACATCATAAAGTTGGGCCCTTTCATTAAAGTGTGCCCCTTTCATTTTATTCCTCCAATACATCATTTAATCAAAAACCCTAATTAGGTCCTATTTTGAACTTGGGGGCTTGATTTCGAGGGTCAAAACATCTCGAAATCACCTGTAACTTCGGGATTCTCTCTAAAATCATCATATCCGACGGCCCTAAAAATTTGGTGAAAAGTTGTCGGGACCATGGCGCCCAGAGTGCACATGGTCCCGGACATTTTTCCCGAAATTTTAGGAGCACGATCCAATCATAAAATAAATCTTAACCCCAAGAAATTGGTGGGAGATTCAATCTCTAGGTCGGCCAAAAGTTGAAATTAAGACCTAGGGTTTCATATATAAGAGCTCTCTTTCTTCATTTGAAAGCATCCGAATTTTGTTTTCAGGAACCTCATATGCAGCGAAAGAGCAGATCTTTGAAGACTTCAACAACATTCAACATCCATCTATCAAGCATTTATCAATTTCATTCATCCATTTAGGGCTTTGAAGGCATTGAAGAGCAATAGGAGATTACCGACTGAAGATTGGCTTGTACCCCTCCCTTGGGGTTGGGTATGATTTCATGTTGTTTTCATGTCTTTGCATAAGCCTCATTATATCATTTGTATTCATGCTTTAGATCACTTTGCATCTTGATTTGGAGCATTCACATTATCACTTACAAGCAATTAGGGTTTACTTTCTAGGTTGCTCTAGTTTGCTTACTTGCATTTTAGGATCTCGCACACACACAAGGTCTGCACACACAATACTTTTTACAATACAACTTGGCTATTCGTGGAGGTGGAAATCACCGAAGCGGGGGTTTGACTAAGGCAAAACCCTATATAGCCGCCCACCATACCCTTTTCGGATATAAGTGCAGGTTTCGGGATTCGGATGACGCCGCAAGTTGCAGATTCAGGAAAAGCAGGCCGAGACAACACTCCACACCAAATTTCAGAGAAAAAGACCAGGACAGGGGTGTGGGGCACCCTGGTCCTGCTAGGACAGGGGCGTTGGGCACCCTGGTCCCTCTGTTAGATAGCAGTTTTAGCATTTCTGATAGCTTTTCAGGTTGCAAAACATCAGTTTCCAGAGCAGTTTCAGGGGCAGAATCAGGACAGTGGCACCCGCGCCCCCGTCCTGAACATTTTCACTTAGATTTTAACCCCGGGTACACATTTGCATTCTTGTCTTGTCCTTGTGTTTACAGCTTTCCATTGTTTAAGTTCAATTTTGTAATCTCGTTATTGGTTCATACTTGCACTTTGGGGTTAGGGATTGAACTTGCATCACTTTATCTTTCAATTACAACAAAGGAATAGAACTCCTAATAGGTAGCCCATGGCTCTCTCTTCCACAAAAAGAAGTAGGCAATTGTGTGATACCTCTAGGCTCTTTCGTATTCCACAAGTGTGTGATTGAAAGTGAGATTAGGGCATGTTTGCTTAGTGTCACTTTTTCCCCCACACACTAGCATATCCATTGGGCATTGAGTCAATTTTTCTTTCCTCAAAATATGGAACTACATCTCAGCATTCCAAACAAAACTGAAAAAGAAACTACAAAGGCTTTGCATATAGCTGAGCCTGCACACTGCGCAATCTGCACTTAAGGAAAATAGAAACAAAAATGGACTAAAAAAATCAACTGCGATGTTCTTGAAAGAAGTTATTCAATTTAAACTACTACAGCTCTGCATATAGCTGACCTTCACAAACTATTGAAAAGAAAGAAAAGCAACTATTCTACTATGTACATATGCAAACTGTTAATAATCAATAGCATATTTTGAGGTGAATCCCATTGATAGGGATTAACAACACCTCTCCATCCAATTTATAAAGTTGTGAAGCATTATTCTGTCTGCATACTATGATAACCTATGGACCATCCCACATGACATCAAACTTGGTATGTCTACCAGGTTTGTTCTTTAATTCATCCCATTTGAAAACAAGATCACCCTGATTAAATATGCATGGTGCATCTTTTCTATCAAAGGTTCTCTTCATCTGAGCATGGTGAATTTCTAATTTTTTGTATGCTTCCCTACGAATTTCTTCTAACTCCATAAGCTGAGCAAGCCTAATCTGCATTGGTTGCTTTTCAAGTAACTCAAACTCTTTTACATAATTCAAAGTTGACAATTCAACTCAAATAGGTAACCTGGCATCTTTTCCATAAGTTAAAACATAAGGAGAGTTACCTATTGATCTCTTTGGTGTAATTTTGTCAGTCCAAAGGGCTAACTTGAGCTTTTCATGCCAAGTTCTTTGATTCTCAACAATGGTCTTCTTAATGATGTTGATCAAGTTCTTGTTAGTTGATTCAGCTTGTCCATTACCCTGAGGGTAATAATTGGACAAAGTATTCAAATATATATTATGCTTAATTGACCAATTTGAAATTCTAAGACCAATCAGAGCTAAATCATTATCAGAAATGATTGATTCTGGGGTACCAAACCTGGACACTAAGTCTTGATAGAAATTCAGAACAGAAGTCTCATTAGCTTCTTTCAATGAAACTAACTGCTTTTGTCCACTTTGTGAAATAATCAAGTGCTGTAAGAATCCATTTGTGACTTGCACTTGAAGGTGGATTAATAGGTCCTATAAAATCAAGCCCCCACTTTGTAAAAGGGTGCTCTACTTCAATTGGTTGCAAAGGCATGGCTACCAGCCTCTATTTGCCTGCAAACAATGAACATTTTTCACATTTCTTCACCCCTAAGTGAGCATCTTTAAACATTTTAGGCCAATAATAACCAGCTGCAAAGTGACCACCTGCAAGTCCTTCATGAAATTATTTTAGAACATTTTCAATCTGATCTGGCTCAATGCATCTTAATAGAACATTGTTATAATCTTTTTTGAACAAAATACCATCTATTAAATCATAAGGAAAGGCTTGTAGCCTAAAATACCTTTGTTTTGATCTGTCTAAGCCTTTCAGATAGTCACCAATTTGTAAATAATGGGTAATCTGCTGATTCCAAGTGGCTGGTAAAGTTGGGGCAGCAAGTTGTTCTTCATTATTAAGCATTGTTTCAACTTGTTTCTCCTCTTCTTTACTATTTTCTATACTTCCAACAAGTTGTTCACATAAACCCTTGCCTCTAACTAGCTTGGTTACATTGATAGAGATGTCATATTCCATTGCCTTAGTAATCCAACCTGCCCTTTTGTCATTTATGTCTTTACTAAGAAAAAACTCTTTCACGATATGATGAGCAACCATAAGCTGAATCTTATTGTTAGAGAGCATGTGCCTAAATTTCTTAAGGCTTCTTATTACTGCTAACACATGCTTTTCTACAAATGAGTATCTAGTCTCATAATCATGCAAAATCTAGCTAAAGAAAGCAATTGGCTGTTCTAAACCTACATCATTTTGCTAACATAACATTGCAAAAATAGTGTCCTCACTCCCAAAGGCATATAGAATAAAATCTTTCTTAAAATTAGGATTAATGAGAGTAGGGGCTGCTACAATTGCTTCTTTAATCTCTTTGAAATTGTTCTTACCTTCCTTAGTCCACTAAAAAGGAATGTTTTTCTTAAGCATGGTTGTAAGTGGTTGCATCAATGCTGCAATATTAGGAATAAACCTTTTGATAAAGTTAATCCTACCTATGAAACTCTGGAGTCCCTTTTTATGTGCTAGTAATTGCAATGCAAGTATGGTTGTGATCCTCTAAGGATCTATTGAAATCCCATTCTTTGAAATAATATATCCCAGCAACTTGCCTTCATGAACAACAAATATGCTCTTCTTGGGATTTAATAAAACTCCACATTCCCTACATCTCTCAAATACCTATCTGAGATGGTCAAGATGCTCATTAGCCTTTTTTAGAAAAAATAGTTACATCATCTTGATAAACCAAAACAAACTTTTTAATCAGGCCTTGAAATGCCATATCCATTGCACGCTGAAATGTTGCCCCTGCATTGGTCAGTCCAAATGGCATTTTATTATAAGCCATTGTACCCCACTTGGTGGTAAATGTTGTTTTGTACTGGTCTTCTTCTTTGACCAGAATTTGGTTATATCCTAAATAATCGTCAAGTAATGAGAATCTCTCTAATCTTGATACAACCTGCAAAATTTGCTCCATTGAGGGTAGCGGGTAATGGTCTTTCAGGGATGCTCTATTTAGATCTCTATAATCAACACACAATCTCAGTTCACCATTCTTCTTCCTAATGGGAACTAGATTAGACACCCAGGATGTGTGCTTATTTGGAAATATGATGTTTCCTTCAATCAGCTTATTTAACTCAGTTTTCATAAGATGTTTTAATTTTGGATTAAGAGGCCTTTGTTTTTGCCTTACCAGCTTTGCATTATCTACCAACTCTATGGTATGTTGACCTAAATGAGGATCAAATCCTTTCAAATCTTTATACCTCTATGCAAATATGTCATTGAATTCTTGACAAAGTTTTACAAAAGCATGTTTTTCTTCAAGGGTACATACCTTACCAATTTTCAGTAGCTTGTCCTTGAATATTTCAATAGGTTCAGAATATTCTTCCTTCACAAACATGTTGCCTTTATCCTTCCTGACTTGATCATCTGTATTAACAATAGATTCAAGGGTTACCAGACCCTTCGGCAACTTGTTAGTTTTCAATTGGAGAAACTAATTTTCATATTGATCTTTGAATTTACGTTGATTTCCAGTAGAAAACTCAGCTTCTTCAATTAGGAAATTAGTAATCTGCTCACCTGAGTCAAAAAACTACCAATTAACAGTGTTATCTGGAACTGAGGGCCTTACTGCAACTTTAACATACTATTGTCTATCAATATTTTGTACTTCTATTGGAATATTGTATTGAGCTCCTAAAGTAGCAAGCCTATTCGCTTCTTTATTTTGACTTCTAGGTATGGACAGTAGATTAAATGCATCAAAATCTTCAATTAAATCCCAAATTCTATGCTTGTTTCACAACTAGTTCAACTATGGGCTAATGATTCATACTCAACTCTATTGTTTGTACAACTAAAAGAAAACCTAAAAGCATTGTAGTATCTCATACCTTTGGGTGAAACTAGCATAACACCACCTCCAGAATCATTTTTACCTCTTGAACCATCAAAATAGAGCTGCCAAACCTGATTTTTCTACCGTTCTGACTGCTGGTCAAGCGAAATATTCTCTTTTTCAAGCTTAGAAATAGCATAGTCCTCCTCATGAATCATATAAACACCAAGACCTATTTCATCCATGCTGATGAAAGGATCTTCTACAGTATTCTGGGCTGCCCACTCATCCAAATTCACATTAGGTATGCCTTGAACAGGTGTATCTTGATCTTGGACAGGTGGTAATTCCTCATGGTCTCTGATGGCAGATCTGCATTTATAGGACTTGGGGTATATTGTTCTAAGCGGCAAGTGGCTTGGGGTTCTCACTTAATGGTAACCTTGGTACCATACCAGGTTCTAAAAAATAAGTGTGACCAATCAGCAGAAAGGTATCCTCCTAATTTTGTTGTGAAATCTCTAGATAAGAAAATAGCATAGTGTGGAGGTAAGTCGTCTATGTACATGTCCCGAGGTATTACAAAATTAGGACAAGCATGCAAGGTCAAACCAAGATCTTTGACCAATCCAACTGACTTAACTGATGTTCCATCTAACTGTACAACTCCTCTAGAAACATGCTCATAAATTAGACCAAGTTTATCTGTAAGGTCTTTGGGCATAATTGAACTTCTAGCTTCTGAGTCTATAAAGCAATTGTGGACTAGATGGTTGCCAATTATCAATGTTACAAAAAATGTAGGAGGCTTTGGTGTTTGGATTGACTGATTATTCTCAACTGGGATATCATTAGCTAATGCAACTCTAGGCTGATCTTTTTGAGGCTCATTAGTCAAGGAAAGATTATCCAATTTGTCTCTCAGCAATTCCTTTTGTCCAGGAATTTGCAATGGATATATCATTGTCATGGAAATAGTGGTTTTTGCCATAGATTCAACAATATTAAATGGAAGACCACTAGCCTTGTGTTGTACTTTTGAAACAGAAGGCTCTTGATGAGCTGGTTTTAACTGAGATTGAACCTTCTGTTGTTCTTTAGATGCTGGAGGTTGTCCTCTTGGTAAAATATGCACATTTTGGACAGGTGGAGGTGTACTAACAACTTGCTGACTTGTAGAAGCTTGTTGTTTTCCTTTATCTAGCAACTATCCAGATTTATTTTATTATTGTCAATTATTTATAGCTTGTTGTTGATTATTTGCAGCTTGTTGTCCAATATCAATAACATGTTTCTTTGACCTTGTATTTTTTGCAACAGGTGAAAAATGTCTATTTTGTGCTTGCGAATGATTAACTCCACAAAACTCCTCACCTTGCCAATTCATCATAGCCACCTCAGGACCTTCTGGTTCCTCATTTATACTTGCATCTTGATAAGACATGTTATTATGAATCATCAAAGCTTGTGATTGAGCATTCATTGCATTTTGGCATGATGCTTGATTATGAGGTTGTTGGCAAGGAAAACACCACTCTTGTGCCATATTGTTCTAAGCAGGAACAATTTCTTTAGAATTGCTAGTAGTATTCTAATTATACTATTGGTTTTACCTATTGTTGTAGTTCCTCCTTTCATTATGAGCATCAACTTGGTAGTTAGGCCTATTGGGCTGTTAAGGAGGTTGATATGGGGCCTGATACCTTTGATTTTGGTTTTGATTTTTCTTGAGGTTCACCAATTCATTGTTAAAATTTTGCAGTCTACTAAATTTGTTGAGTTGCATCAACATTCTTTATAAACATCTCTTGTAACGTCTGTAGTTGCTTTGATGAGTCTGCTACAACACTATTTTGACCATAATTTTGAAAACCTAGTGCTGGAACAATAGGTATTGCAGCTATAGGGGGTACTTGTAAAGGTATCAATGGTTGTATATCAAGAAAAATAGGCATAGGAGGCCTAGGGGCAATTTTATCAACTTGTATAAGGTTGTTTTCTGCTCTATTACATATATCATAAGTTGTTGGTAATGTAATCCCACCCATAGATTGAATCATAACAGCAATATCGCTATTTAAAGCTCTCAAATAATATAAAAAATGTATGTTCAGGAGAGGGTTTTACTGTTGTAGGAATTATATTCCAGGTTCACTCAAAATGGTAATTGAAATCAGTCATCTGCTCTTGCGGTGCCCTCTTGATAGTGGTCATCTGCTCAACCAATGATAGGTGATCCGATTTATCTGTAAACTACTTTGTTAACTTATCACCCAAATCATCCAATCAATAACTGAATTAATTTGCAAACCCCTGAACCATTGAAGTGATTTGCCTTTGAATGATGCTGCCAGTAGCCTGAGTGCTACGTTCTCTTGGGTTATATGGTGAACTGCTCATAGAGATGCTATATCTCTTATGTTCTCAATGGGTGTAACGTGGTCTTCACTAGTGAAACTAGGAAGACTTTTCAGAGCTTCTCCTGGTATAGGATCATGCTGGGTCAAATTCAAAGAGTTGCCTCCATTGAAGGGTACAAAAGCATGTGCTCTTGGTATGAGCATTGTAAATACTGGTGGATTCTAGGTAATGACTGAATTGGAGTAGTTACCAAATAGGATTTATGTGGGTAGAAAAATTGGGCTAAGAATTATTAGGTAAAGGAGAAGAATTAGACAGAAGATTAAGATCTGGATTTTCAAGAAAAACTTCAATTGACGAACTTTCTGGAAACTCAACTGTTGAATTTGTTGTTTTTTCTATCTTTTTTGTTGTCCTTGACCTTCTTTACGATGGTGGTAGCTCAATATGCTCAACTAGATCCTCACTCTACCTAGTTTGATACTTTTTCATATGCTATTAAGACATGTTCTGCACATAGAACCAGAAAATAGAGTCACCAAGTATTTAGAAAAAATAACTTCAATAGGCTGAAATACAATTGTCAATACCCAAACAATAGCAAAAATGGATTTTCTTTGAGTTGTGATAGCTCAAACGCATCCCACTGGGCATTCCAAAAATTATTTTCACTGAGGATTGCACCCATGATGCTAAGTTCTCAAACAAGAAATACTGTAAAACATGGAAACACCTTTGAACCTGTGGATTGCTCAAAGTGAAGGTGAATCTCCAGAGATCAGGTTAGCTTCCTGTTTGGTGAATCTCTTGTAAATACTTTTGATAAGAAAAGGGATAGAAATTTGTATGTAATGAAAATCTATTCTAATGAAGTTGATGCACCAAATATCTTATCTGAGATCTGCAACTTGCTTAACTCACAAAACCTTCAACAAATAACCTTGATTGCTTCACAACTCAATTGAACATGTAGATGCATAAACATTTCCTAGAAAGGTATGAATTTAATGCATGCATGAAGGGAAACAAGAAGTTTTCACAACTTCAAGCAATTAAAATCAACTAACACAAACTAGAACCTGCAACTAACACGTAGCTCCTTGCACCACAAATTGACTGAATGAGATAAATTAGAGGATAAAAATTAAAGGAAATTATCAAATCATTCATTCACTAGATAATACAAGAAGTACCAAGAAGGAAATATGTTGCTATATTACTAAAAAATAAAGGAGTGTTGTTGTTACAAAACTCAAATACTACTGATCTACAATGCTTTTTTGCAAAAATGTGTATGCAAAAAAGAAAGAACTAGAGGGAAAAAAGAAGGCGAGAAGGAATATATAGAAATCATAATGAATCCCATTCAAAACCCTAAAATGATTGCATGAGAAAAGCCTTAGGTGAATCTTCTCCCAAAAATGGCATAAAAACTCATGCAAAATACTGTAAAATAATAATCTTTACTGCTCAAAAGGACTGCTAAAGATGGTGAAAAGAAGCAAGGTGGATTTGGATGGTTAGCATACAAACAAAACACTCAAACATATAAAAACATGAAGCATAAATCAAATCGCATAAAAACATGAAGACAAATGCTTATACCTTGCAAACCTTTACCTTCTCCCTCGGATGGAGCTTGGATGAAGTCGAAGTGCGCCCAAATGCCTCCAACATGATGTCGATTTGCTCCTATATTTCTTGATGTGGTTGAGTCTACAACATTGTGCACAAATGGATATGATGGATTTGAAGGATGAGATGGATAATATGGCTCAGTATCGATGAGGAGTAACTTTGGCATGATAAGGGTGCAAAGATGGTTTCCTAGGCACAAACTAGCAACATGAACTTGCTAAAATTGGTGATGAAATGTGAGGGGATAGAGTCCTCAATTTATAGGGAGAGAGGAGGAGAAATGAAGGGCTAGGATTGACCCAAGATGGAGGGTCAGGATTCCTTGTGAGCCCACACAAGGCCGAAGAGGAGGTGTGGAGACCAAGAGATATGCCTTAAAGGCATTTTGTGTCTCCACACTCCTCAAGGTTCATTGGGAAGACTTCCCAATGTGCCTTGAGAAGAGCAAGGGATAGGATATTTTGAGGGATGGAAAGGAATAATTAAAAATTATTCAAAAGGGATACTCATGGGGATTGGAGGAATAAGGAGGAATTAAAAATTCCTTAGAAGATGAGATGCCTAGAGGAATATGAGATTTTGAAAATATCACATTCACCTAGGAAAAGGGCATTTAAGGAGAGTGGTTGGATGGAAGGGACAAGGAGTTGACTTTGTGGTTAATCGTGATGATTAACCACTAGCAACGCATTAGGAGGGAGATTAGAGGAAATATTAGGCGGGGTTAGGGTAGATAAGATTTGTAGGAGGATTTGACTAGGAGAGAGAATGAGTGGAGGGAATTAAAAATTAGAAGAATAATGCTAAGTGAGCTTAGGGACTTTCTAGAAGAATTTATTAGGTTAATGATGGATTAGGAAAAGGTGATTTGTAGGAATCGCTTAGGTTAACTAATTAATTGAAGTTAATTAGTTAAGAGGAGGAATTTGAGGAGATTTAATATTGAGGATTTTTAGAAGAATAAAAGGGGATTGATTTATTAAATAAATCAATCAACAGACTATAGTGACAATATTAATTATAATTAATTAATATTGAGGAGGAATTTGAAAAATGGCATAATTAATAAATTAATTATGTCAGGAATTTAAAAACAATTAAAATAATTATTTTTAAGTGTCTACAACTACCACTGATCCTGCATGAAGAGAAACTATGCATGTCTAAATGCAAAAAATAGCTATCTCCATGTGAAAGTTGCATGATGAACTGAACTATTACTATATTAAAAAGAAATCCCACTGAGAAAATCTTATCCATTCTCTGGCAACTGCTCTCTGTGTTGAAACTTCTGTTAAAAATGGTTGTGGAAATGATCTCCCTGTTTAGCAAGCTTTCTAATGGTACGTAACACTTGCATATTCAGACAATCAATAAGCATCTACATTAATCTTTCATGCATAAATTGTCTCCTTGCTTGGCGAGCTTTTCACTGTTCAAACAACCAGTTCTGGGTCCACCGTGCAATTTTTTATTATTGCCAGCCACTGGATTGCCTGCATTAACCATGACTGCTTGCATTAACTATTTCATTTACCTCCTAGAGGGCCCAATTGTTTCTCACCAAATTTGCAAGATTATCCGTCGAGTTGTTTTTCACTACGATATGGCGACCACTATTTGATCTATCTAGAACCTCCTTACTTTTTACCTCTGCTTGTTTGCTTTTATCTCTCTTGTTGCTCTATTCATCCTGGGCCCATAGGAATGAGTGACAATAATGAAATTTAAACCATTGAACCACTTTGAACCATTGAAACACTTTGAACCGGTTTCAAAGTTCAAGTTCAAAGTTGACTTAAAAAATATAGACATCCGCTCGTCTATAGAGTTTTGGCACGTGTCAGCCTCTGATTTTCTCGCGGGTCCACTTTGACTACCATCTGGACTGGACCCACCTTTTCGCTAAGTACTCTCTATCTCGTGGTGCATCCTCATTCATTGTTAGCTCACCTGGATGACCACCTCTACTTCCACATCATCAGTCACCAAGTCACAGGGGATAATCAATGAGCATCTTCATCATGTAGTATAGCGACGGTCATCGATCTATCCTCAAACTGCTTGATCTTTAGCACCTTAGCCACTCACCTCTACTTTGTCTTTTCCGCACATGCTTTGTCACCATGTCACGGAGGCAACTAGCGAGCTTCTTTCTATAGCAGTATAGCGATAGCCCTTAGATCTTTCAGACTATCGTTAATATTTCCTCAACTTTCTCAACCTTTAACCTCGACTAATTTTATCTCTTACGGCACGTGTCAAGATGTGTCACCCTCTGATTGGCTCATGAGATCCGCCTGGGAACCACCTGTATGTCAGGCATGCCATGTGTCTTGCTTTGTCGGATATCCTTCTTTTGACCAAAGTAATCCCTCGGCGAGACATTTACCAGTCTCATCAAACTTGCAGTTTCATCGATATTGTTATGTCGATGAAACTGAGCCTTTGGTGAAACTTTTTCGAGACTCATCGTGACCAAGGTCTGCTCAATGTCAATGGAATTGAGCTTTTGATGAAACCTTTTCAGGACACATTGTGGCCAAGCTCTTCTCAATGTCGACCATCCATACCATGTCACCAGCCACTGGACCACCACCTATCTTTGGTCTTATACTCTATGTTCCACCATGTTATTAGTCGCCAAGTCGCGATGATATCCAGGTGTGTAGCTTTCCATTGTGCCTTAGCAACCACCATTTGATCTTTTTGCCTGAGCATTGGATGTGACCAATCTACTCGATCTTTACTCTTCATCTTTTCAGTGTGATGCAAACTTTGGGTCGCCTTAAGATGCGCGCATGCGGGGTCAACTAGGTGACGAGCCTGTTCTTGCCAAAAGATCGTAAGCTTTGACACTATAATTATATGTGACCTTATATTTAAATGTGATAAACTCTCTCCGTGCGGCCAATGTGGGATAAAAGGTCTTCTTGCCTAGCGACTGAAACCGCTTCGAAACTCTAAGGCCTTTTAAAACCTTCTTTGGTGCCTAAGTAAAAAACTTTACACATGCAAGTTGCATTTTTCTCTAATTTTCTTTTTACCTTAAGGTTTTAATAGCCACGCCATTTCATTTTCAATGGAGCATAATAGCTCTATGATCTACAGCATGTTGAGCTCAACCCTCGTGGGAGCCACATTTTAACCCACATTTGTCTTACTTTCCTGTATCTGCACATGAAGCAAACAAGTTAGAAAAATAGTGCATTTCTTCCTGGTTCATGATTTGATCTTTTCAGGATGAATGAATGCAAGGCTTCATTAGGGTACAAAATTTTGTATGTGCAAAATTTTGGTAACAAGACCAACTATTGCAAATCACCATCCTTCTTTTTGATATCTTCCTCCAACATCTAGGTAGATTCTGAGTCAGGAAGGCCCTGCCATTTAACTAAGTGCTCAAAATAGTTATTGTGCCTTGTTTTCTTGGCTTCCTTTCTATCCAAAATGCACTCCATCTTAGGGGCCTCCTTATGTGGTAAGTGCTTTACCCATTCTTCACTTTCCTGAACAAATTCACCTGCACATTCTCCTACAGTAGAACTCCTATACAATGTTAGATCAAGTACATTAAATATAAGTGAAATAGCAATATCATTAGGGAGTTCAATTTTGTAAGCATTAGGACCATATTTATCCAAAATTTTACAAGGTCTGATCCTTCTTATCATCAACTTGCTATGGCTTCCCTTGGGAAACTTTTCCTTGCTAAGATGAACCACGACCATGTCACCCACTTGGTACTACACATCTCTCCTTCTCTAATCCACCCTTGCTTTAACCTTTTGACTTTTATGTTGTAAGGTATCTCTGACTTCTTGGTGCACCTCTTTTATAGCCTTGACAAAGTCATCAACATGTCCACTCCTCTTGTCCAACCCCTGGACATCTCTCAATTCAAAAACTCCTCTTGGATGACTACCATACACAGTCTCAAAAGGATTCAGACCTATACTTTTGTTTGTTGAATCATTATAGGCATACTCTTCCTAATGTATCACAACATCCCAACTACTGCCATGATCCTTTGTCAAAGACCTAAGAAGATTTTCCAATGACCTATTTACAACCTCAGTTTGGTCATCGGTCTGAGGGTGATAGGCTGAGCTAAAAGACAAATTTGTACCCAAAGTTTTCCAAATGTTCTCCAAAAATTCCCTACAAATTTGTTGTCCCAGTCAAATACAATACTCAAAGGCAACCCATGAATTCTAACAATCTCTTTGAAAAACAATCCTGGAATATAGCTAGCATCATTTGTGGTTTTACAAGGAATAAAGTGAGCCATCTTACTGAACTTGTCCACCACAACAAACACAATTTCATGACCTATCTTTGTCTTGGGTAATCCCATCACAAATTCCATACTCAAGCTTTCCCATGGTCTACTTTGTATATGAAAAGGTTGGTACAACCCTGCATTGGTTGAGACCCCCTTTTCTCTCTGACACACAGTACAACTCTCCACAAACTTTCTGATATCAGTTTGCATCTTTGGCCAAAATTAAAATCTCTTAACTAGGTCCAAAGTCTTATTTATCCCAAAGTGATCTCCTAAACCACCACTATGTTTCTCCTTTACTACATTATCCCTCATTGAACACCTAGGGATACATAACTGACACCCCTTGAACAAAAGACCATCTTGCAAGGTGTAGTAAAAAAACTCTCCATGAAAAGCATTTACAAACTCATAGCATACCTTGTATATTTCCTTGAAATCTTGGTCCTCTTCATACAATCCTTTGAGTACTTCAACACCCATACTCTGCAACTGCACTTCATGCACTATCAACACCCTCCTACTTAGAGAATTTCCAACCTTATTGGCTACCCCTTTATTTTTCTTAATGATGAAGGTGTATGCTTTAAGACTTTCAACCCATTTCATATGCCTATGACTGATCTTCTCTTGTCCATTCAAAAAACTAAGAGCATGATTGTCAGTATACAGAGTAAACTCCTTATGAAGAAAGTAATGCCTCCACTTTTTCAGAGCTTGTATCATGGCATACAACTCTAAATCATGTGAGGAATACTTCCTCTTTTCTTCATTTATTTTTTCACTGAAAAACGTCACTGGTCTCCCCTCTTGGCTCAATACTGCTCCTATAGCCAATCCACTTGCATCACATTCAATGGTGAAGACCTTACTGAAATAAAGCAATACTAGGACTGGGTACTTGGGAACTTTCTATTTTAAACACTCAAAACTCTTATCTGCTTCTTTGGTACACACAAACTTAACCTTACCACCAACCTTGATGGTTTCTAACATAGGTGCACAAATATCACTGTAATTTTTTATGAATTTCCTATAAAATGTTGCCAAACCATGAAAACTTCTTACTTCTCTAGTTGTCTTAGGTGTAAGCGAGTTCAAAATAGCCTCTACCTTGGAAGAATCCATTTTCAAGTCACCCTTAAAGATTAAAAAGCCTAAGTACACCAACTCCTACTTCATGAAGTCACACTTTTCTAAATTTATCATCAACCTCTTCTCCTATAGCTGCTTCAAGACTACCTCCAAGTGTTTCAAGTGCTCCTCACATTTCCCTATAAACTCTTGCAAAACTTCATTCATTAGTCTCATAAAGCTGCTCAGGGTATTTGGTAGACCAAAAGGCATCACAAGCCACTCATACAACCTTTCATTGGATTTAAATGCAATGGTCCATTCGTCCCCATCTCTTATCCTTATCTAATGGTACCCACTCTCGAGGTCAATCTTAGAGAAATAGGTAGCTCCCCCTAAATAATCCATTAGGTTCTCTATCCTTGGAATAGGAAAACTATATCTAATGGTTATCCTATTGATAGCCCTAGAATCAGTACAAAGCCTCCATTTTCCATCCTTCTTTGGGGCTAAAATAGTAGGTACTGCACATGGGCTAAGGCTCTTTCTCACCAACCCTTTATCTAGGAGCTCTTGAATTTGCCTAGCTATCTCTTCATTTTGTTGTGGGGTCATTTTATATGCTTCCTTGTAAGGAAGTACTGCTCTTGGTATGAGGTTGATCTGATGACTAATAATTCTGATAGGTGGGAGGGATTCTATTATGTCTTCTGCAACCACTCCTTTGTACCTCTCTAGCAGCTCCCTGACCTCCTCAGGTCCTACCTCACTCACCCCCTTATTCCTTTCTTCCTTGGGCTTCACAATCAAAGAAAAACCTACTCCACCTTCCTCCTTTAGTGTATCAAGGAATTATTTTCCCCCCACCATCATCACACTAGATCCTACATTTTGTGGATCCCCTTCTACCACTGACTATATCCTAAAAGTCACACCATCCTTTTGGAAAGACTAAGCATTCTTTTTTCCATCATGATGAGCCTTTATGTCAAACTGCCATAGTCTGCCAAGAAAAATATGGCAAGCATCCATTGGAAGGATGTTCATTGATGAGTATGTGTTTCCCTTTTTTCAACCAACTGACCCTATATGGACAACTATGGGTTATCCTTTCCAAGTTCAAGATGTTTACTACTTCCAAAGATACAATGTTATCAGTAGACCCTAAATCTATGACAACTTTACAAACCTTACCTTGAATTTTTTAGTTGACTCTACACAAAGCCTTTCTTTGGTGTGGCTCAATCTTCATTGGTTCCTTGAGCAGTGTTCTCTTGATCATCAAGTTCTCTCCCATCTTTGATGCCAAATTTACTTCAAGAGATGTCACACTCCTTGCATCTTCTTGAGTCAAAGTTGTTCTCCTCTCACCACCATGAGAAGTTGAGGCCTTCTCTGGACACTTGTAGGCTAGGTGCCCCATCTGATTGCAGTTATAGCATCTCATACTAGACAACTTGGATCCTCTCCCTGATCCATTTGTCCCACCTCTTCCATTAGGTCCTCTCCCACAATAGCCTCCTCTGCTACTTTAGTCCCCAACTTGCTCTCCTTGTCTAGACTCACCACTAGACCTTTGATTAGGACTTCTTCCTCCAAAATTGCCTTTTCCTTTGAAACTTCTCCCTCCTTTACCTCTATTACCCTTCTCACTTCTTCTTTTTAGTTTATTTTATGTCCTTAAGGCCAATTGAAAACACTTGTTCACTATCTCTGATGCCAAGATGTTGATCTCATCTTGGATGTTCATCCTTAGGTCATTCAAGTACCTTGCCACATTCTCTAACTCCTCTTCTTGTCTCTTTGATCTGAGACTGAGTTTATGAAACTCCTCTATATATGCATTCACATCAAGGTCTCTCTGTCTGAGATTCTGTAATTTTTTGTACATATGCACTTCATAGTCAAAGGGCATGAATTGTGCCTTGACTTTAGCCTCCATCCTTTCCTAAGAGGTTATCATACTCTTTCCCTCCTTAACTCTCTCCTCTTGTACATAGTTCCACCATGTAAGAGAAGACCCCTTCAACCTTTCCTTTTCCAAATTAACTCTCTTGTCTTTAGGGATTTCTTTATACTTAAAATGACTGGTCAATGCCTCAATCTAGTCTATCACATCTTCTGCTTCCATACTTCCATTATATATAGGCAACCCATCAATGGTGTCCCTATTGACTAACCTTAAGGCATCTACAAATCCCCTCTGATCCCCAGGTATCTCCTCTACCTGCTTAGAGGATTCCCCATATTCTTTATCCCGTTCTTCATTAGTGTCACTTCCATCTTCCTTATCCTTATTCTTTTTCAATTCTTCAAGCTTGGACTCAAGCATCTCTTCAATCAACTTCTTCACCACATCTTGTGACATACTCTTAGAAGGCATTTTGTCAACCCCTATTTCAATCTCTTCCTCTAACATACACTAAGACCACACCACCCAAGTGATCTTCAAAATCTTGCTTTGATACCAATATGATGAGGAGGCAATAGATCGGAAGGATAACCTTGAACCAACCAACCTCTAAGGCTCACAAACTCAACCAAAATCCCTAATTCCAAATATCCTTACACAACACCAAGTCAAGAAATGGTTCAATGACACCAAAAAAAACCTTGGAAGATCCAAAGGCTCCACTATGTCCACTTACAAACAACTAACACTTCTCAAGTTCTTGTGTGACTACCCACACCCTTGCATACATGAGTGGGCTACTACTAGGCTTTAGGGTTTGAATGGCCCACTTGAAAAATTAAATACAACAATCCTTAGAGGGGTGTTCTCACAACACCTTAACACAAATGAAATGGGATTTTATGGTGTAGATCCACCAGAACATCAATTTTGACTCACTCACCCACAAACATAACTAGTTGCAATTAGGCCTCCATTTGAAGGAATCGGGTGATAACTTTTGACATGTTGAGGTTCTAGGAAAACAAATTATATTTTCAAATACCCTTTTAGGATTTCTCAAAAATATCTTAGTTTCCAGTACCGGACCAACTTGCATATATTCCAACCAATACTGCACTAACAGACCTAATAGGGCTATTAGACCTATTTGACTGAACGCCTTCCACAAATAGGTTTGGTTCTCCAAATGGGTGACCATCACTGACCATGAAATATTATGTAAACTTCCAAAGTACTCTTCTAACACACCCAAACCCCTTTGTAGTGCTCTATCACTCAATTCTCACGCACTACACTCATCAAACCGGTCTGTCACATAGAGATGCCAAACCTAGGGTTAGTTCTCCATCCTCTTCGCCATGTTGTGTCCTCTTAATGGATTTTAGAACTGACATATGATATAGTGGCCTATCATCTCCTATAACGATGAAGTGTTCAGTTAAGGATTGATAGGCCAAAACCCATTGTTACAGTCAAACCCTAGGGGTTTAAGGGTTTTAGGCTACCCAATAGAGATTTTCTTGTAGAATGAGGCAGCGATCACTTCAAGAATTCACACTAAAATAAAAACAAAGGTAAAATGATCTAGTTACATGAACTATGCCATGAGCATTCTTGCCAATCCACCTTCAGTATGTAATCAACATAAATTAAATGGTTTTCCAAGTTTCCAACAGTTCTTGATGCTTCAATTTCCTTTCCAAGTCAACCAACATACATCCTTTAGTTTTGGGGGCCTTTAAAGGTATCTCCCAAATTAACACAACCTCCTCCAACTATTTTTCAAACTGAACTAACCACTGGAGAATCACAACTTACAAAAAAGTGCAAAATTGTCATGACAACAAATTAACAATATGACAACTTTGGCATAATTCAACCAACTTAGACTCCTGACCATCATAGTCCCCAAAAATGTTTAAATTTGATTCTAAAACATCAAAAATGACTCAAATAGACTTGTGGTCATGTGATCCCTAAAATTAGACCATTGTGACCCTTGTTGACTCAATTTGCTCTACTAGACCCTAGATGACAATTTGAACCAAACATGGACAAACTTGTCACACTCCTAGGACATTGAATTACAAAAAGGGCCCATAGGGTCTTATTAAATTCCTTCTAGGCTAATAGAAAATCATCTTGTTCTTGTTTCATGTCTTCATAGGTGGGTGCTCCAGCACCAAATTGTCCATGTTCTAACCACACATTTTATTCTCTTCTAGTGTTAATTAAATAATCCATAACTTTTGTGAACCTTCTACATCAACTTTAAATCATTAATTAAAGAAATTAAAATAATTTATTTGATTAATTTATTGTTATGTGTTGTTTCTGGATTTGATTGTGTGAATTTTTTTTCATCAACTTTCTAGATCACACTCTATGATCCATCATCAATATAAGATAGAGATCATAAGGAGAAAAAAAGGTTGTTCATGTTGCAAACCAAAACATGATTAAAAGAGAAAGCCGGGTGGGAGGAGAAACTGGATAGTATAAGAGTTAGGTGGAAAGAGATAAAATAAAATAAACAAAGATGTGGAAAAACCAAAATAAAAGTAAAGGAAATAAACACCAAAAATAGGGAGAAAAAACCAACATGCAAAAATCTTAAGAAGCCAAGAAATGAAATTAATAAAAAGAAGAACATTGGAGTGAAAAGAAGGAAACCAAAATAAGGATGAAAAATAATAGAGAGAAAAAAAGAAAAATAACAAGGTAGAAAGAATAAAAGTAAACCTGCAAAAGAACACATATCACACAATCAAATCTAGAAGCAACACATATCAGTCTCATGGATTATGGAAATCTACTAGGATTAATTTATTGTTTGTCTACGTTTCTTGTATAGTCTACTCTTAACTAATAAAAACTAAAATTCATTTAATTAATAAGCTCAACTTTCCAATCACTAACTTCTTAAGCCAATAAGTTAACAAATAAATCTACTTTCTCATTGCTAATCATGCTTAAGCTGTGGTGAAACTTTCACATTTCAATCATGTACATGGCTTGTTCTTCCCACTTCATCGTAAAATTCTCTCATCAAGTTTGATGAGTCTATTTATCCAAGAAGATATTAACCATTTACATGTATCTTACAAAAGTTTTTTTTTGAAGTTGAAGAAAAAAAAAAATATACTCACCCTTCATCCTTTAATGATATAATAATAAAAATTCAAATTCCATTAATCTTTTTATCTTTAAATTTACTAATCACAAGGTGAAACTTAAAGGCTTCTCCTTCTCCCAATCCTCTTAAACAACATCATCCATTATCCTCTTAGATTAGTGTCAACTATTGATCAACAATCCCCCCAATCTACAAATAGACCCTCTTGGAAGCCATTTTCAAGAGTCTTATAGATTTAGAGTGAGGTTGTCAATTTTGGAAACCAAATTTCATCTATGAAACATGAATACATTGGATTAAAAACACACACATCTTGTGTATGCAATAAGGAATTATGGGTGAAATAACTTGATTATTTCATCTTTTTGTACAATTAGTTTACATAAACTAAGGTGTCAATTAAGTGTATAATATTATTTGATTAAATTTTTCAGTCCTTATTTCATGTTCTCCATTCTTCTTGTTAACATTTTTGTTCAAGGTAAATAAATGGAACAAAGGTGTTTAGTTTGACTAAATCTACTCAGACAACCAAACAATCTAAGTCCTATTGCTTTGATGCAAATAAGTGGATCGATTGATTGAGGTATTGGCTAATTAAGTCTAGAATCAAGTATAAATAACAATATACACTAATAAAATACTATTTAGGACACAAGAAGTGAAAAATAGTAGCAAAAATTGAACAAAGACATATTGCATTTGTAACTAAAAGTATAGAGCTCTTGTGCCAGATTGATTTGTTAGGTACCCCTATCCTAAAGTAGTAAAAACATAGGAAATGTGCAGATTTGGAATCAAAAGACTCAAAACTTTGATCAATTGAAAACATGGTTGAAATAGCCAAGACTTAGGCATTTGGTGCCCTTGTGCGGGATATTTCTCTTGAATTTGCAATTATGGCCTCTATCTCTATAAATCATGTCTTTCTAAAGGGTTTTCCCACAATACGAGGTTACATTTTTTGGCCAAATTTGACATTAAAAAAAAAAATTTGCACTAGATATTCACTTTCCAACACTTATAAAAGATAAACAATTAATAATTCGAATATTAAGTAAACTATCAATTTGGGAGATTTTTTGCATAGATTCTAAATATATCTTAAAAAAATTAAAATACATTGTGCATATTTTTATGTAACTTATAATAATTTATATTTTACGGTAATTAGCATTTTTAAGAAGTGACATTTATAATTTCATGCATAATATTTTTTATAGAAAGAATATAATTGTAATTTTTAAAATATAGATTTGTCACACCAATATGTAGTGTATGCATTTTTTTCATAATTTTTTTATTGCATATAGTTTTTCCAATTATTTTTTTAAGTCAATGTAATTGCAATTTGGATAGGGATGTATTATGTCATGCATAACTTCTTTTGTCTTTATTTGAATAAAGTTCTTTTTATGTCGAAATGATGATATTAGTACATAGGAAAAATATATTTTTTATAATTTTTCTCTATTTTCCTATTTTTCCACGTGTGAAAGAAAGATCTTAATGTTTGATGAAAAACCTACATTCATAAGAAACAAAGATATATATATATATATATATGAAATTAAATATATTCAGAATCATAGTTTTTGGAAATCTTATAATAAGAGCTATATATTTAAAAAATCAAACTTCTAAATGAATTTATTTGGCCCCCTGAAATCTAATGCAAAAGTGGTTTTTTGTTAGCATTTTGATAAGTGCAAAGGAGATTGCATTATAGGTATGACTCAAAACTGGAGAGGTTCTATCAAAGTGGGCTTGGTTTAAGAGTCTTTGATCTAATCCTATATAATCAATTCCTTCAAAGAGGGCCTCTCAAGGCTTAGATCATTGTATTTTATTAAAAAATGTGTGATTTCAAGCAAAATTATGATGTAACAAAATTTGTATCTTGTTATTGTGGGATTGCCCTATACCTTAATGTTATCAAAAAATTCTAGATTTGTACCAATACAATCATAAAGAGATGAAAAATGGTTGTGGCTATACAAGAGCTTCCCTTAGTCAAGCACCTATTTTGGTATTCAAACCTGCACATATAGCCAAATAGATACTGAAATAAATTATGTGCTCAGAAACTTAAGTGTGTCCAAGATCATGATAAGAAATGCCATGCATAAACATAAAATAACACTCTACTCTATTTTGTTAGATTGGAGCCCTAGATGATTACAAAAAATGGTGGTGTACAAACCAACTCAAGAGTGCATAAATGCATAAAGGACAACTAATAAGAGTAAATTTTAAATCTAAAGACTAAAACTCAAAAAAGTAACAACAACAGAGAATCATACAAAACCCTTAAGAAGAAGTACAAGCCGACAATTAGTCAATAGTCTGTACTATCCTTCAACATTCCTTGAAGATTCACTCATCTCAAAATAATGATAAATGATCAGTGTATAAAAATTGACATTTCAGATAATGCTTCAAATTTATATAGTGGAGTGTGTTGGCATATGTGAATCGGTATGAAGACATAATGACATTGAATGTTGTCATTGATGTCAATACGCTGAAGAGTGAACCGGTATATGGAAGTAAGCAACTGGCAAGAGAAGCAACTCGCAAGAGAACCGGTATGATACTAAGAATTGGTATATGAGAGAATCGGTATAATTGTGAACCGGTATATGTGAAAAAGTGAACCGGCATATTAGTATGAGAACTAGTTTATGGAAGTTTTACATGACTATCGGTTGGTAGTCTCAACCTTAGGGTTTCCGGTTGAAGAGTTCCAAGCCTGTGTGACTCAACCGATGACATTGTGTGATGAGTTAGCATTGTAATGAAGATCTAATCATGTTGCCACGTCAGCTTGAGTGCGTGAAGGATCTTTCATGAAGGAGATCGATCCTATCTACCTAGGGAATATGCGAAGTCTCTGTAAATGGTGGAGAACGCGTGATGGGTTACAAGCTGCCCTGAAAGTGGTGAAGAATGAACGATGGAGAATGTCTTGAGATATGTTCAAGACTTTTGTATTCAAATGAAAAGTGTCCAATGGCCAGGATTGAACTGCCTGAATTGCTTAACCTAAATGTTTAGGGTTTAGGGTTTATGCTACCGACCTATCTGTTTCCTATAAGGTCGATGTTGTGTTTCTTTCTGAGGTTGTTGGCCAGTGGTGTGTGTGTATCTAAGTGAAAAGATATGTGATTCTTGCTAGACCAGATGAGATAAGAGGATTGATTCCTACATTATGTGTGTGCAGAAGGAAGGAACTTAAGCAGATCTGCATTAGGCATTGAGTGCTATTATCAGATCATTGTAATACCTGTTGACCTTTAACCACTTGAACAGTTGGAAAATCCCTTAACCGGGTAGCTTTAATCAGCTTGATGTAAATCCTTTAACAGGGTGACTCAAACTAATTGAGTTCTTGAAATCCTCTAACAAGGTAACCTCTAATAGGGTTTAACCCTTAACCGGGTATTTATCCATCTCTTAACCGAGTGATCTCTAATAGGATCGGTTCCTAGCAAAACCTGTTGTAACAATATTTAACCGGACTAGGCTCCTAACATAGCGGACTTCTAAACAGTTCAAAAGTAGCTTGTGGGTATTCATCCCCACCATGGTTTTTCCTAGTTGGGTTTCCACGTGAAAAATTTGTGTCATGTGTAGTTATTTTCATGTGATGATTTAAGTGATTTATGTCTGAAGGTAATACATGCTGAGCTAGCTGTTATTATATTTCTAATGATAGATTACCTATTCATGCATAAAGGTGAAATGGAAGTGTAGTATTAAGTTGAGTGGAAACCTAAGTGATTAACCGGTTAACGCTTGTCACAGTCATTCCTAGCCTTACTGGTTGCATTCTATTTCAGACCGGTGTTACTGTCTGTCAGACATTTGTAGTGTTTGCAGTCAAACCGGTTTGGGAAAAGATTTTGTGACTGTACTGATTTACCCCCGTCCTCTCAGTACCAGTTTGGTACTTATTGTTCATCATTGAGTTATCAATTGGTATCAGAGCGTCCTCCAGGTCCTCTGTTTTGTAAGCATGGGTGCTCAATAGCATGGGTGCTCAACACTGGTGCTCAACACTGGAGCAGGACAGAATGAAGAGTTATATCAAAAGCATGGGTTCTCAACACTGGAGCTATGTTGAGAATGATTTTGTTATTCCTATCGGTACTCTCACTGATGATCAAAAGAGAGAAATACAGGAGAATGGGAAAGTCATGGAAGCCCTAATTAGTAGCTTATCTGACATTGAGTTTATTGATGTCTAGGATAAAGATAATCCCAAAGAAGTATGGGACACTCTTGAGAATATCTATGGCAATGATAAGCATGTAAAACAAGCTAAGGAAGAAATCCTTAGAGAGAAGTTTGAAGACATGCGGATGGTTGAAGGTGAGATCGTTCAATAGTATGGAATAAGAATCAAAATTGTTGTTGGAGATATCAAAAGTGCAGGTGGTAAAATGGAAGATTCCACTATGGTAAGCAAAGTTCTGAGATCCTTATTACCGGTCTATGCAACAAGGGTTGCTGCTATTCAGGATTTGAGATCAATAGACAAGACTAAGGTATCCCTAGACTCCATCATTGCAAATTTGATAGCCTATGAGCTAAATAGTTTTGATGGCATTGTTCAAAAGATTGAATCAGCTTTTAGAGCTTCTACTATACCATCCAGAAAAGGAAAAGAAGCAAGAACCAGTGGTGAACCAAGATAGAGCAGAGAAATGGATGATGAGGAGATCCTGATGGAATTTGAAGCTCTTCTTGCCAGGAAACTTCCTAAAGGAACCGGTAAATATAGAGGCAAGCTCCCTTTGAAATGATTTTCTTGTAACTGGATAGGACATATTGCTATAAATTGTCCTAATGGTTACAACAAGGACAAACTGGAGAGGTTCAAGAAATTCAAAGGAAGAAAGCGGAGAAATTGTCTTGTTGCAATTGATGAAGGTGTCACAGATGAGGAATCAAAAGATGAAGAGAATGAAGATATTGTGTTTGTTGCAGTAAAGGAAGATGTGTCAAACAAGAAGGCTCTTGTCTCCCATTTTATAATTCTAATGAGTGGATTATTGACAGTGGTTGTTCTCATCATATGACTAGTGACCGGAGCAAGTTTCTATCTTTGGAAGAATATGATGGTGGTGTGGTTCGCTTTGGTAATGATGCACCATGTATGGTCAGAGGAAGAGGGTCCATCTCTCAGAATGGAAAGAGTAGTGCCGACAATGTGTATTGGGTGGAAGGTCTCAGACACAATCTATTGAGTGTTGGCCAGCTGAATGGCAATGGACTCACTCTGGAATTCAAAAATGGAGCGTGAAAAATCAAAGGAAAGAATGGTGATTTGATGGCCATCAGTATGCAGACCAAAGGTAACATATTTCAACTAAATGCAAATATAAGTACATGTCTTATCGCTAAGTTTGATGACAGCTGGATATGGCATAGGAGACTCTGCCATGTAAACTTTGATAACATTGTGAAGGCCAGTAAGATCAAGGCAGTTAGAGGACTGTCGATGCTGAGAAAACCAAAAAATTCTTTGTGCAGAGAATGTCAACTGGGGAAAATGTCTTCCTCAACGTTCAAAGGTAAATCCTTCACAGTTGACAACTTACTTGATCTTGTGCATACTGATTTGTGTGGTCCTATGAAAACTAGGAGTGTGCAGGGAGATAGGTATTTTATGATTCTTACAGATGATTGCTCAAGAATGATGTGGGTCACATTCTTGAAGGACAAGTTTGAAGCCTTTGGAAAGTTCAAAGCTTTCAGAGCATTGGTAGAAAAGGAAAGTGGTTGAAGAATCAAATGCCTTAGAACTGATCAAGGAGGGGAATTTACTTTTGGTGAATTCAACAAATATTGTGAAGAGAATGGTATCAAGAGGCAACTGTCTGCTCCCAGGACTCCATAGCAAAATGGCTTAGTAGAGAGAAACAACCAAACTATGGTTAAAGCAGCTAGAACTATGTTGATCCAAGGAAAAGTTGCTCACACCTTTTGGAGAGAAGCGGTGAGCACTGCAGTCTACACAATGAACCAGGTACTCATCAAAAAGGGAAAGGATAAGACTCTTTATGAGTACTGGACCGGTAAGATACCAGTGGTAAGATACTTTAGAATATTTGGTAGCAAATGTTATATCAAGAGGAGTGAACATCAGAGAAAGTTTGATGCAAAATGTGATGAAGGAATATTCCTAGGATATTCCACCAAGAGTAAATCTCTCAAATGTTTCAACAATAGGACTTAGAGAATTGTTGAAAGCATCAACGTTAGGGTTGATGAAAACTTTGGGAAACTTGAGGAAACCGACAATGAGCAAGTAGGAGATGAACCGGTAGTAACCTTCTGGGAACCAGTTGCAAATCAGCCCAGTACTAGTAATTGTGTTCCTACACCGGTGGATGCTGATGCTGATGAAGATGAGGATGAAGAAGAAAAGCAAGAAGAATCTGTTAAGAACATACCTAAGTATGTCAAACTCAATCATGATCCAAAGTAGATCATAGGAGACAAAGATGCAAGAATTCTTACAAGAAGAAAGGTCAGAGAAAGCTCATGTATGATCTCTAAATTTGAGCCTAAATCATTCAAAGAGGCACATAAAGATGAAGACTAGATCAAGGCAATGGAGGAGGAACTTGACCAGATAGAGAAGAATGGTACATGGTCTTTGGTACCTAGACCGGAGCATAAAAATGTCATTGGAACCAAATGGGTTTTTAGAAACAAGCTAAATGAGGATGGCACAGTGGTAAGGAACAAAGCCAGACTAGTGTGTAAAGGATATGCCCAAGAAGAAGGAGAAGACTATGGAGAAACCTTTGCTCCGGTAGCAAGATTGGAAGGAGTACGTATGCTTCTTGCATATGCATCTTTTAAAGGATTCAAGGTATATCAAATGGATGTAAAATCTGCATTCCTAAATGGAATACTTGAAGAGGAGGTGTACATAGAACAACTAGATGGGTTTGCCCTATCAGAAGACAGTGACATGGTGTGTAGGCTACATAAAGCCTTGTATGGACTGAAGCAGGCACCTAGAGCATGGTATGAATGCTTGCACTCCCATCTTGTGAAGATTGGATTTGAAAGAACAAGTGAAGATAGCAATATCTACTTGACATCAGAAGGAGACCAGATTCTGATCTGTGAAGTATTTGTTGATGACATCATCTTTGGAGGTGATGACAAGATGAGTCATGAATTTGCTGAAGAGATGAAAACGGAGTTTGAAATGTCACTCATAAGGGAGATTAAGTTCTTCACTGGACTGCAAATTCAACAAATGAAAGATGGAATCTTTATTACTCAGTCCAAGTATGTCAAAGAGGTATTGAAGACCTTTGGCATGGAAGATAGTAAACTGATTGGTACACCAATGGTGACCGGTTGTAAATTATCAAAAGAGGATGACTCGACATTGGTAAATGAGAAGGATTATCAATCAATGATTGGTAAGTTGCATTATGTAGTGCATAGCAGACTAGACATTGCACATGCAGTGGGTATTACCGCTCAGTTTCAGCAAAGTCCAAGAGAATCCCACTTGGTAGCAGTCAAGCGGATTCTTAGATATCTGAAGGGAACAACTGACTATGGGTTATGGTATCCTTACAATAATGATTTCAACCTGAAAGTGTTCACAGATGTTGATTGGGCTGGTAATATAGATGACTAGAAGAGCACAACCGATGGTGCATTCTTTCTCGGTGGTAGACTAGTCGCATGGATGAGTAAAAAGCAGAGTTGTATCTCTCAGTCTACAGCAGAAGCAGAGTATGTTGCACCTTTTATGAACTGCACCCAAACTATTTGGATGAAGCATGTATTGAATGGCTTCAAAGTTCCTGTATCTGAACTGGTAAGCATATTTTGTGATAATAAAAGTGCAATTAACATTTCCAAGAATCCAGTTTTGCATGCTAGAACCAAGCACTTTGAGCTCAAGTATCATTTCTTGAGGGAAAAGGTTCAGAACAAGGAGGTTGTACTAGAGCATATTTCTAGTAATGAGGAGTTAGCAAATATATTCACCAAGCCTCTACCAAAGCCTTCATTTACCTATTTAAGAAGTGAATCAGGGGTGCTGCCCCTTCAAGAGGTGAAATGAAAGTATGTGCTCCACATCAGTCAGGTATTGCAGTGTCCAAATTTTTTCGGATTGATGTGTTGAAGGATGCTACTCCTCAAGGGGAGCAGCATAGTGGAACAAGAAAGCTTGTGCCTCCACTTTGGCATTGTTGTCAAAGGGGGAGAATATGTGAAGCGGAGAAGATATCCACAACAATGGGGAGAAGATGTGATGCAAAAAGAGAGATCTTTGTATTTTGCCATCAATGCCAAAGGGGGAGATTGATGGCATATGTGAATTGGTATGGAGACATGATGACATTGAATATTGTCATTGATGTCAATATGCTGAAGAGTGAACCGGTATATGGAAGTAAGCAACTGGCAAGAGAAGCAACTGGCAAGAGAACCGGTATGATACTAAGAGCTGGTATATGAGAGAACCAGTATAGTTTTGAACTGGTACATGTGAAAAGGTGAACTGGCATGTTGGTATGAGAACCGGTTTATGGAAGTTTTGCATGACTACCGGTTAGTAGTCTCAACCTCAGGGTTTCTGGTTGAAGTGTTCCAAGCCTGTGTGACTCAACCGATGACATTGTGTGATGAGTTAGAATTGTAATGAAGATTTGATCATGTTTCCACGTCAGCTTGAGCATGTGAAGGATCTTGCATGAAGGAGATCGATCCTATCTACCTCGGGAATATGCGAAGTCTCTATAAATGGTGGAGAATGCATGATGGGTTACAAGCTGCCATGAAAGCGATGAAGAATGAACGATGGAGAATGTCTTGAGATATGTTCAAGACTTTTGTATTCAAATGCAAACTGTTCAATGGCCTGGATCGAACTGCCTGAATTGCTTAACCTAAATGTTTAGGGTTTAGGGTTTATGCTACTGACCTATCTGTTTCCTATAAGGTCGATGTTGTGTTTCTTTCTGAGGTTGTTGGCCAATGGTGTGTGTGTATCTAAGTGAAAAGATACGTGATTCTTGCCAGACCAGATGAGATAAGAGGATTGATTCCTATATTGTGTGTGTGCAAAAGGAAGGAACTTAAGCAGATCTGCATTAGGCATTGAGTGCTATTCTCAGATCATTGTAATACCTATTGATCTTTAACCACTTCAACAGTTGGAAAATCCCTTAACCGGGTAGCTTTAATCAACTTAATGTAAATCCTTTAACAGGGTAACTCAAACTAATTGAGTTCTTGAAATCCTCTAACAAAGTAACCTTTAACAGGGTTTAACCCTTAACCGGGTATTTAGCCATCCCTTAACAAGGTGATCTCTAACAGGATCGATTCCTAACAGAACCTGTTGTAATAGTCTTTAACCGGACTAGGCTCCTAATAGAGCGGACTTCTAAAGAGTTCAAAAGCAGCTTGTGGGTATTCATCCCCACCGTGGTTTTTCCCAGTTGGGTTTCCATGTGAAAAATCTGTGTGTCATGTGTAGTGTTTTTCATGTGATGATTTAAGTGATTTGTGTCTGAAGGTAAAACATACTGAGCTAGCTGTTATTATATTTCTGATGATAGATTACCTATTCAAGCATAAAGGTGAAATGGAAGTGTAGTATTAAGTTGAGTGGAAAACTAAGTGATTAACTGGTTAACGCTTGTCACAGTCATTCCTAGCCTTACTGGTTGCATTTTGTTTCAAACCGGTGTTACTGTCTCTCAGACATTTGCAGCGTTTGTAGCCAAACCGGTTTGGGAAAATATTTTGTGACTGTACTGATTCACCCCCCCCCCCTCTCAGTACCGGTTTGATTACAAAAAATGGTGGTGTACAAACCAACTCAAAGAGTGCATAAATGCATAAAGGACAACTAGTAAGAGTAAATTTTAAATCTAAAGACTAAAACTCAGAAATGTAACAACAACAAAGAATCATACAAAACCCTTAAGAAGAACTACAAGCCAACAATTAGTCAGTAGTCTGTACTATCCTTCAACAGTCCTTGAAGATTCATTTATCTTGAAATAATGATAAATGATCAATGTATAAAAATTGACATTTCAGATAATGCTTCAAATTTATATAATGGAGTGATCAATTTGGTAGAGCTTAACTATCATTAATAATTGTATATCAAAATGAGAAAAACTACTAACATATATAAGGATCACAAGGTTAAATTTTGGTAAAAGGATGACACAAAATGATCAAATACACAAATTGAGATTGGATTCTATAATGTCAATCAAGGTCAACACTTGAATTTCAAACTTAAAAAAATAAAATAAGTGGGACTAAGGTGAAGGGTGAACCCTAGTCCTCCCTAAATTTGATCTCTAAAAGGGAGGTGTATGAATCAAGCCTTGTGATATCACATATGTTCCTAATTTTGGTAATTAGCGACCAATTAAGCGCAAGATAAATGGTGAAAATTTGAAATAGATTATGAAACATCACCTCATGTTTGAGGTAGAGCTAAGGCTTGAAATGTTCCTAAAATGAAATAGGGGAATATTTCTGCAAAATGTGATTTGTCTAAGACTGTGGATCCAGGTGATGTTAGTTACTACAATCGGCTCCATCCTCCTCCTCCACAACACCAAATCATGAGAAATAGATGTCCACACCCTCTTCAGAAGATAGATTGGGTGGGGAGGTGGTGTCCTCCTCAATAGGGCATTCTAAAAATCAACACAGACGGGTCTTCTCGAGGAAACCCTGGTCCTACTGGTATTGACGACATTGGTAGAGATAGCTTGGGGAGCGTTCAGTTTCTCTTTTCTATTTATAAAGGTTGTCACACTTATAATTTGATGGAGCCTCTCACCATTTTATTTGTTGTGGAGCGTGCTTGTGCTCTTGGCTGGAGTAGGCTCATTTGTGAATCTGATTCTCAGGTTGTGGTGAATTTGTTGACTCGGCAACATTCTTCGAATGTTAACTGGTAGTTGAGTTTCATTGTTAACCAGATTCTTCATTTGTGTGATTCTTTGGTTTATGTTTCTTTCACGCATATCCCTAGGGAGTGGAATGGTGTTGCCAATTGTCTCGCCAAATGGGCTTCTGAGCACATGCATAATTTGCATATTGTGGATAAGGGTCAATTACTCCTAGATTTGTCTCATCAGTTAGATCACTTAGTGGATCTTGACAGGGTTGTTTGAGGCCCTTGCTTTGTACTTGTTCTGCTTTGAATAAATTTTAACCCCTCCTTTATTTCAAAAGGATGTGTCAAAAAGAGTCTTAAATTGGACTCACAATTAAGGAGGACAATTTATGACACTAGAATAACATCACGTTTGTTAAAATTAAAAAAATTTAAAATACATATTAAAATAAAAATAAAAGTCTTTCGAATTCTACTTACACATATAACATTGTTTATAACTCCAAAACTATTATTTTGTAGATGTTAATAAATAAATTCTAAGAATATACATTTTACTATATTTAAACTAAAATTATAATTACTCTTTAAATGTTTATGACAAATAGGTCATCATCCCTAAAATTTGTATTTGATTCCATTCAACTGAAAAAACAATATAATAAAATAAATTAAAATGTTTGAAAAAGTTAACTAATTTAGACATAATTATTTTGATGTCCCATCAAAATGACTACACATTCTATATATATTTAAAGAAATGTCAATTTTATAAGATTTGGGATCGAAATCACATGCTATAAAATTGATTTGAATGGAAAATGAATGCAAATATGAATAGGGGAAGAGCACTAGTAGCATGCACCCACAGATCCTAAACGGTATATTGGATTTTGATTTATTTTTTTAGTTGTCTTCGTATGCAACTTAACTGCTTATAGCTATTGATCTGGCTTCTGGGTAGTAACGATGCATGTTGTGGAATCAGTTATGCGCACAAAAGTCAAAAAGTACAAATTTTAAAGTGTCGTGTGATACCTAACTAAAGATGTTCTACTAACTGTCAACTCAAAATCACTAGTACTTGTTGACAAATGTCCTAATAGTGGTGCACAAATGTTCCAATAGTGGTGCACAAATGGGCCAATTATGAACAAAAAATTACAAAAAATGATCGGCTATTGGTACAAAACAAATTTATTAATGGTGTTTTCACTATAATGGCTATTGGGGGGTCAACGTGACAATAAGGTGACCGTTATTAGAACTATGTTATCTATTGGTACTCTTCCCCTAATAATAAATTAATCATAATGATTGAATTTATAAAAGTGAGAGTGCTAGGTTTGGAAAAAAAAGAAGCAATTGTTTGTCAAGATCGCACTTTTCACAATGCCACGCATTCAACGTTTCAACCACGCATTCAACCAACCCACGTGATAATGCTTTGAATTTGGCCTTTCCACGTTTAATGCAGTAGAAGTACTGTTTCATAAATGCTTTGAGTTTCATTTTAGTGACGTTTAATGCAGTAGAAGAACTGTTTCTGCGATAGGCTTGTTTGGTATTTCCATATTCGTCAATCATGACCCTAATTTGTGGGACGATGATTTCATACAATCTCTCAAAAGTTTATGATGTAAGCTAATGATTTATTTATTTTTGAGCCGAGCTTAATGAGTAATAGCTAGTTCATTTATTTCTGGATTGGATTATGTAAACTGTTTTTTATTAATGTTTTGGGATTGTATTTTATGATTTATCATTAGAATGAACAAAAAAATTATAAAAAGTTATTATCACTGTATAATCTGTGAACTCATAAAAGTTCTGATTTCTTTCGTCTTTATTTCTTTATTTACAATTTATTTCGAAATAAACTTAATGAATTCATAATTGATCTCAATATTTCCAGATTAGATTATATGAACATTTTTCTTTATTACTGTTTTAGATTGATTCATGATCGGTGATCAGAACAAGCAAAAGGAGAGAAATAGAAAGTCCTACAAATTACTGTCACTGCATAATCTGTTGTGTCGTTTCATAGTTCTGATTTCTTTCATTCAATCTGTGATGGTTCACAGGATCCCTCTTATGGTGAACGTGCTGAGAAGCTGATTAAGGATATCAAGGATTTGTTCAATGCACTGACTGTACAGTCTTCATCCGCAGACGATCTGTTTCAACATCTTTCAATGGTTGACAATGTAGAACGCCTTGGAGTCGACCGCCATTTTCAAAATGAAAGTAAAACAGCTCTTCACTATGTTTACAGTTTTGCTTGTTTTCAAGCTTCAACCTGAATGTTATTATGTTTTTTTGCATTGTGATCGGCAAAGACTCTTAATGATGGAACCAGAGTCTTCAAGTCAACAGTCAGTATCCTAATCAAAGTGCATCATCTTGTTATGATTCTGACTGATTATTATAGATTGTATTTGAGGCAGGGATTTAAACAATATTCTTTAATTTTTTATTTGTTAAGGTAGTTTACGTGAAATCATATTACTAGATGGATTCTTCTGGAAAGCTAATATGATTTCAGAGGAACCATTTAAATTGAGTCAAAACAAATTTTAAAACCAAAAGTATATTCATTAATTTTCATGTCTATAATTATTTGAACGGCAGATATTAGAGTGACATGGGCATTGGATGTGGTAGAGAGAGTATTCATGCAGATTTAAACACCACGGCCTTGGGTTTTCAAATTCTTTGCCTACACAGATATGGTGTCTCTTAAGGTAATATTTGCAACTATTGAATCATAACTTGTTTTTGATTGGTGTAAAATAGGGTTTATAGAGATCTGAAACCCATATAAAAATAAACAATCAATAACGATAAACCAGATACTAAGCCTTAGTGGGCCAGTAGCAACAAAAATAATAAAAGACAAGGTCTAACAACCCAGAGATTATACAATTTCATTCAACAATTTTAATATTTTTATCAATAAAAGTCTTATTGATATCAGCAAGCTCCTCCATCTCACTAGTTTTGATCCGCTTACCTTTATCCCTTCTATGAGTATGAGTTGAAGATCCTTGATTGGTCTATGTCTCGTCTTCCAGGATGTTCTCCTTCTCCTTGCCCTTGTCACAAAATGAAATGGAGGGGGAAGCATGAGTGGCCAAGGGGGGAACATTGAGAGATTGTGCTTTTTTGTTCAGTCTTCGAAGGCCCTCTGTGCTATTAGCCATAGTTGTTCTGCTCACTGCAATAACAACTCGTAGCTTCTCATTGATCTTATCCAAAGCCACCTCCAAGTTCATAATTTTTTCTTCATGGTCATTCTTCATGGCCTTAAACTTTGTCACCAATTTTTGATTGAGATCAAGTAAGTTGTTCATGTTGCCTAAGGAGGGGGAGTTCATTGTGCTATGTCTAGTAGTAATGTTATTGATCTTGCTTTTCAACCCAGAGATCTCTACGACCGCTGAATTAAAGAAACTAGTTTGTCTTTTCATATCCTCCTTCACCATAGTCTCTCTAGCCCTAGTCTCCACCACAGAGGAGCCTATATCTTTACCCACAGGGTAGTCTTATCCAATTCAACTAGAATTTAAATATGGAAATCTAGGTTCTATTGATCCTCATCAATCTGAGGGGTATTTCCAACCACTTTTTTCTAGGCCATTTTACTTTCCTGATAATTCTCTAGGGGAGGGGTTTTTATTTTCACACTAGAGACAAAGCCAACCTTAAAGTTCCTATTGTTGTCATCAGAGTGTAGGGGCTTAGGGGCTTTGCTATTTTTGGCAGAGCCAGGGCTATAGGAATCAAGAACAATCTCATTCAAGGGGGCATAATCAAAGTCTCCCTTATCAGACACCTCCTTAACAGAACCAAAATTGTTTCCCTTAGAATAGGTCTTCTTTTTACGAGTACCCAGGTGGGAAGAATCTACATCAGAAGTTTCAAACTCTGAGGATTAATTAGTGTAGTGCTAATGAACATTTTGGGCATAGTGAATATTTTCTTTCTCGAGGTTGAGGGGTGAAGCTTAATCTCAAAGGATTTAGCATGCTCAACAATCATGAGAGTTAAACCCTGATGAAGAAAAGGGGAGCTTTTCTTTTTGAGGTGGGCATTAACACTATTACCTAAAAGATGAAGGCAAACAAAATGGAATTGAAATGCACCTATCATGCCTAAAATGGTTCAGAATGGTCAAATGATAGGCAAAAATACTTTTGTAGTGTCTATCAAGAGTAATGTACCTCATAATAACTTTAGCAACATCCACCCACAAGGATTTTATGTCCTCGCGGTTGTATCTGTTAAACAATTCAAATAACCGGAAGGGAGGGGGGGGGGGGGGTGAATCAATTGTCACAGATTACTAGAATATTTAGCAATTAAAACCAAAACCCAAAACAATAATACCATAATTCTTAAACCAAATACTAGAATAGAAGTTAAACCAATTAAGCATAAACAATAATCAGAGAATAAATACCATCCACATGACACCAAGATTTATACGTGGAAAACTTGGCAAAGGGAAAAACCATTGTGGGAAGTGTTAGGTCCCAGAGACAATTGAGAGGGGGGGGTGAATCAGTTGTCTGATAAATTTAAACCAAAAACCAATTAACCAACTTAGTGCTTAATACCGGAAAACCAGTTAAGTGTGCCGGTAGACAGTGTTAACAGTAAATTGCTATACCGGTAAGGATTAATGCATGAAACATAAACATAAAGTCATCCACAACATATAACACCAATATTTGTACATGGAAACCTTGTAAGGGGAAAAACCACGGTGGGAAACCTTACCCACAATCAGATGATACTACTGCAGATAGTAAGTGTACATAAATGGGGTCTGCATATGCAGAAAGGCCAACAACCTAGAGCTCACTTCTCAATCACAAAATGGGAGTCACACTGACTACAGTTGGATGGTTAAATCCAATAAGAATGTACTACACAAAATAGCATCTTCATATGCTGGATTCAGTACTGGTGTAATGCTGATATGCTTCTACAAAAACCTAACTTCACCTTCAAATGATGTGTTCGTGTATACCTCTGCTTAATCTCGTATATACCTTCACACAATTCTTCTTCACATTCCACACTCGATCTTACAAATAAGATCTTACATTTATACCATACCCTAAGACCAATTTTAGTAGGTCGGCTCTACAAGATATTACAATAAAAAACATTTTACATACAATATAATATCTGATGCAATAACCGATTGAACATGTCAGCTTAGTGCATTTACAACAACAATAAATCATCTCCATAGCATGCCATGCTGATCTGGAAAAGATAAACCTATCGGTGTAACCCTAGATAACCCTGGACCTATTTGCTAGTAAAAGCAAATATGCAAATATGAATATACCAATTATTAATTCTTCAAAACAAAGTGTCCACACGATGTCTTTGACATTGCCAAGTGTCTTTCATATCATTCCAAGTGTCGGTGAACATTATATCCTATCGGTGAACCATATACCAGTAACTGTGTAATAGTTACTTGCTTGCCAGTGAATGTTGCTAGATCTCCAAAGTGCTAGTTTTTAGTAGGTGTTGACATCAATGACAAAACCATACCAAAATACCAACAATCTCCCCCTTTGGCATTGATGGCAACACAAGATGGAAAAACCATGAAAGTGCCAAAACAGAAATGCCAAATACTAAAAACCAACAATCTCCTTTAAACAACAATTTCTCCCCCTGGGAGCAACATGTGTTTATCCAAAGATTAATCTTCAATACTAATCACTTCTCAAAAGATAATGTGTTTTTCCATAGATATCTCTCCCCCTTTGACATCAAATTCCAAAGCAATACAAAACCAAATATAAAAAGAACTTATCAAAAAATACCAACTCATTCAATATACCAACTACTCCCCTTGAGAAGTAGCTTCCTCATCAAAGACCGGAGTAGAAGATTTGTCTTTCAATTCTGTTGGTTGATGACAATCATCAACTGTCTAAGTCTCTACCGGTGGTGGTATGACTCCAAGTTGATCTCTGAGATATTCAAAAGTCTCCTTAGGAAAAGGTTTTGTGAAAATATCTGCAAGTTGTTGTTTAGTATTCACATAAACCATTTTTATCTCTTTTTCTTCAACTTTTTCCCTCATGAAATTCAGTTTGATAGAAACATGTTTTGTTTTAGAATGTAATATCGGATTCTTAGATATATCAATTGTTGTAGTGTTATCACAATATATAGTAATAGGTTCCTTGCATTTTACCTTTATGTCTTTCAACATTTGCTTAAGCCATAGTACCTGTGTACAGTTAGTTGTTGCTGCAACATATTCTGATTCAGTTGTTGATAAGGATGTACAACTTTGTTTCTTACTCAACCAAGAAACTAACCTTCTTCCAAGAAAGAATGCTCCTCTAGTGGTGCTTTTTCTATCATCCACATCTCCTGCCCAATTTGCATCTATGTATGCACATAGGTCAAAATTTTCATCTCTAGGATACCATAATCCAAAATTTGTTGTGCCTTGTAAGTACCGAAAAATCCTTTTTACTGTTGATTCATGATTTTCCCTAGGATTACTTTGAAATCTAGAAACAATACATACTACATTCATAATATCAGGCCTGGTTTGTGTCAAATATAGTAAACCTCCTATCATAGATTTGTATCTAGTTTGATTAACAGGTGTAGATTCATCCCTTTGAGATAATTTGTCATTTGTAGTCATAGGTGTGCTTACCGATTTAGAGTTCTCCATCCCAAATTTCTTTAGTAATTCTTTCAAGTACTTGGATTGACTCAAAAATATACCTTTATCAATCTATGAAATCTACAATCCTAAAAAGAATTTAATTTCTCCAATCATAGATATTTCAAATTCTTGTTGCATTTTAATAGAAAATTCCTTACATAATCCATCTTCTCCTCCAAAGATTATATCATCAACAAATACTTCAATAATCAAGATGCCATCATTAGTTATTTTATAATATAAATTGTTATCTGCATTTCCTTTAGTAAAACCAATCTTTAAAAGATACTTATCCAACCTTGCATACCAAGCTCTTGGGGCTTGTTTTTATCCATACAGAGCTTTTCTTAACCTGCAAACCATATCATAGTCATTTGTCAAAGAAAATCCATCAGGTTGTTCAATATATACTTCTTCTTCAAGATCTCCATTTAAAAATGCACATTTAATATCCATTTGATAAACTTTGTAGTCCTTGTGAGCTGCAAAAGCCAAGATTAATCTAACTGCCTCAATTCTGGCTACCGGTGCAAAGGTTTCATTGTAATCAACTCCTTATTTCTGAGAATATCCCTTACACACTAGTCTTGCTTTATTTGTGACAACCTTACCATCTTCATTAAGTTTGTTTCTAATTATTCATTTGGTTCCAATTACATTTTTATCTCTAGGCCAGGGAACTAATGTCCAAGTATTATTTTTCTCAATTTGTCCTAATTCTTCTTCCATAGCTTTAATCCAAAATTTATCTTCACATGCCTCATTGATAGATGATGGTTCAATTTGAGAAATAAGACATACCTCTTCATTTTCCAATCTTCCTCTTGTCATAACTCCTTTAAATTTGTTTTCAATTATCTGATCTTCAGAATGATTCAATCTTACATATTGGGGTGTCTTAGTTTGTTGTTCTTCAATTACTGTGGAATCTTCTGATGATACCAGGGTAACTGGATCTTCATTCTGTACCAGTGGATTTAGTGTAGGTTCATTTGTCACAATTTCTGTTGCTAGTTTAGAGTCTATATACCTTGAAGTTCCTCTGAATTGCTCTTCAATCTTTACATTTGTACTCTCAACAATTTTCTGCAATCTCTTATTAAAACATCTATATGCCTTGCTCTTAGATGAATAACCAAGAAATATTCCTTCATCACTTCTAGGATAAAATTTCCCAATATACTCATCTCTTCTAATATAACATTTACTTCCAAAAATTCTAAAATACTTAAGAGTGGGAGTTTTACCAAACCATAGTTCATGAGGGGTCTTACTGGTTTCACCTTTCATGTGAACTTTGTTGAATGTATAGACAGCAGTGCTAACTGCTTCTCTCTAATACACATGTGGTAGATTTGCTTCTAATAACATACTTCTTGTTGCATCCAAGATAGTTATGTTTTTCCTTTCAACAACTCCATTCTGCTGTGGTGTTCGAGGTGTTGATAACTGTCTTTTGATTCCATTCACTTCACAGAATGCATTAAAGCCCTTAGATGTGAATTCTCCTCCTTGATCTAATCTTAAACATTTTATTTTCTTACCAGTTTCATTCTCAACCATTGCTTTGAATAGTTTGAACTTTCCAAGTGCTTCTGATTTTTCTCTGAGAAAAGTAACCCAACACATTCTAGAATAATCATCAATAATTAGCATGAAATATCTATCACTTTGTAAGCTTTTAGTTCTAGCTGGACCACATAAATCAGTGTGAATCAAATCAAGAGCATTATTGGATTTTTTGGAATACTTTTGAAATGAGCTCTAACTTGTTTTCCAAATTGACATTCCTTACAAATTGTATTCTGAGGTTTCACAATTTTAGGTAGATCTCTAACTACCTTAGAATTACTGATCTTTACCATGCAATCAAAGTTTACATGACATAGTCTCTTATGCCATAACCAACTTTCATCTATATGTGCAATCAAGCATGTCTTTTCACTGTTATTTAAACGAAAGATATTGCCTCTAGTCTGATTACCAGTTGCAATTTCCAAACCAGTTCTATTCAGGATTTTGCATTTTCCATTTTTAAATTGTAACTAAAATCCCTTCTCAACTAATTGACCAACACTTAAAAGATTATACTTTAATCCTTCAACATAGTAGACACTGTCAGTGTTATGCTTACCATCAAGAGATATTGAACCCTTACCTTTGATTGAACAGGCTTTGTCATCTCCAAATCTTACTAAACCTCCATTGTATTCTTGAAAGCTCAAGAAATTACCTTTGTCTCCTATCATATGATGTGAGCATCCTGAGTCAATGATCCATTCATCCTTTGCTTCAACTTTAGTTGCTAGGGCTTGTTCTACCGGTTGAGTAGTAGGTGTCAATTGATCTTCTGTTATAGCAACAAAAACCCTTCCATTGTCTGTTGGATCCTCATCAGAATCATCAATCACACCTTCATCAACAATGTAACAAGATTTTTCTTTGTTCTTCTTAAATCTGTATCTCTGACATTCAAGATTAGGCTTGTATGTTCTTCTAGCTTCTTCTCTTAGTCTAGCATATCTATCAGGGCATCTCGAAGCCAAATGACCAATCTTATTGTAGTTAAAACATTTAAAGGGTGCTTTACCTTCATACTTACTTCCAACTGGACCTTTTGGCATTTTTCTTGCTTCAAGTGCTTCAAGTTCTTCAAGCTCTTCATTCTCCTTCCTAGTTTCTTCAAGTTCTCTTGCATAAAAGGCTTTCCAATCTGATTTGTCAAATGATGGAGCAGATGATGTTGATGCTTTAAAAGCCAAATCAATCTTTATAGTAGCAACAGGACCAAATTCCTCAATTTCAAAAGCTGAAAGTTTTCCAATCAATGTATCCCTAGTTACTGATGTATTAGGCATTGTTCTCAACTCATTTATAGCAGTAACCTTCATTTTATATGCCGGTGGCAATCCTCTTAAGATTTTTGAAATAATTTCATCCTCACTCAAGGTTCCTCCACAACATTTAATACCCAAAACAATTTCATTTATTCTTTCCATAAAAGCAGAAATCCTTTCATCTTCTTCCATTTTCAGATGTTCATACCTAACTTGGAATCTTTCAAGTTTTGCAATCTTGACTGTGGAATCTCCTTCATTCAGTGTTTCCAAATGATCCCAAATAGCTTTAGCAGTAGACCTATCTAATAATCCCATGATTTGTTGATCTGATAATGTGCTCAAAAATGCTTCTCTTGCTTTGCAATCATTTTCTTCATCTTTAGCTAAGGTAGTTGGAGTAGTCTGACTAGCTACAGCAGCAGTATAACCATTCTTTGTAACTTCCTAGATGTCTTTACCGATGCAGTTCAGATGTGTCTCCATCCTGATCTTCCATATCCCATAGTTGGTTCCATCAAGTTTAGGACTGTCCTTCCTGAAATAATTAGTAGACATTGGATCTCCTCAAGTTGTTAAACTTCTACAAAAGAGGACTAGGCTCTGATACCAATTGTTAGGTCCCAGAGACAACTGAGGGGTGGGGTGAATCAGTTGTTTGATAAATTTAAACCAAAAACCAATTAACCAACTTAGTGCTTAATACCGGTAAACCAATTAAGTCTGCCGGTAGACAGTGTTAATAGTAAATTGCTATACCGGTAAGGATTAATGCATGAAACATAAACATAAAGTCATCCACAACACATAACACCAATATTTGTATGTGGAAACCCTGTAAGGGGAAAAACCACGGTGGGAAACCTTACCCACAATCAGATGATACTATTGCAGATAGTAAGTGTACATAAATGGGGTCTGCACATGCAGAAAGGCCAACAGCCTAGAGCTCACTGCTCAATCACAAAATGGGAGTCACACTGACTATAGTTGGATGGTTAAATCCAATAAGAATGTACTGCACAAAATAGCATCTTCATATGCTGGATTCAGTACCGGTGTAATGCTGAAATGCTTCTACAAAAACCTAACTTCACCTTCAAATGATGTCTTCGTGTATACCTCTTCTTAATCTCGCATATACCTTCACACAATTCTTCTTTGCATTCCACACTCGATCTTACAAATAAGATCTTACATTTATACCATACCCTAAGACCAATTTTAGTAGGTCAGCTCTACAAGATATTACAATAAAAAACATTTTACATACAATATAATATCCGATGCAATAACCAATTGAACATGTTAGCTTAATGCATTTACAACAATAATAAATCATCTCCATAGCATGCCATCTTGATCTGGAAAAGATAAACCTACCAGTGTAACCCTAGATAACCTTGGACCTATTTGTCAGTAAAAGAAAATATGCAAATATGAATATACCAATGATTAATTCTTCAAAACAAAGTGTCCACATGATGTCTTCGACATTACCAAGTGTCTTTCATATCATTCCAAGTGCAGGTGAACATTATATCCTATCGGTGAACCATATACCAGTAACTGTCTAATAGTTGCTTGCTGGTGAATGTTGCTAGATCTCCAAAGTGCTAGTTTTCAGTAGGTGTTGACATCAATGACAAAACCATGCCAAAATACCAACAGGAAGCCTACCTACAATCTGATAAAAATTTTGCATTAGGTATGTGAATTACAATTGAGGGGCATGCACTTGCAGGAAGGCCAACAACCTAGAGCACACTACTCATCACAAAAGGAGTCTCACTGACTACATAGAAAACCAAACTACAATCCAGAAGGAGGAATAAACTGCAAAGATAGCATCTCCTATGCCTAAATACAATTCCATTTAATCTCAATACTAGAGGACTAAATCCATTTACATAAAACCAACCCAACCTCCAATGATCAACCAAATCCTCTGCGTAAATGATATTGCATTATTCACACATTACATATCTATATCCCATACCATGACCATATGATCTACAATGAGATCTTACATCATATATATACAAACCATCAACCATAAACAATCAAGTCGGCCACTAAACAATAAACCAATTACATAATTACAAAACATATCGACCTTAGACCAAACAAACAATATCCAACACACAAGACATCCCACAAACACATCGAGAGGTCCAATCCACATGTTACACTAAGTTGGTTGATAACCTATATCAATCGGGACCCAATATAGGTCCACACGCTAAAGCAATGATCTCCATCCGCCAAGTCTCGAACATGATCACCATCAGAATCCTGAATCTCCACTAGAAGCTGCACCAACACCACATGCATATTATCAAAGATCTTTATCAAAGCTCTGTCGATGAAACCCTTGTCGGAACCACAAGCCAAGCTTCTAGGCAAACAGGATAACATCTGATCACTAGACCAAAACCAACTTACTGAATATGAATATGAGTATCATGAATAAGCCAATTCCATAAAAAAACCATACTAGAGCATAAAAGGTCATGCTAGATCCAAACCAACTAGAAACCACACAACCTACTAGGACTAGAAGAGTGCTAATAAAGCATCAAAAACAACTAGTGTTGACATCAATGACAAAACATCAATGCAACACATAATCAATTCCTCCAAATGGGCAACAATATCCCCATTTGGCATTGATGGCAACACTAGATGTGAAAAACATCCAAGTGCCAAAGAAATGCTAAACAAGTCTCCCCCAATGGAAGATAGCCAACAATATCCCACATAAAGATACAGCAATGAAGTTTTAAAACCAAGACCAAACTCCCCCTATGACTGATATCTATGTAAAGCTCTTAATTATACATATATCTCTCCCCCTAATATATACAACTCCCTTTTTTCACATCAATATATCTCCCCCTTTGATATCAATGCCAGAAGTTTGACATAAATATCAAAGAAAAAATATAAACCACTAAAACACAAAGCTAACTACTCACCGTGAGCAGTCCCCACATCAATGCCAGAATGAATGATATCTTTGATAATGCATATCAGACCGATGCCAAAAAGAATTAATTAGTTCTCTACTGGAGGGGGCAAACCCCTAACCTATCTCTCAGGTACTCAAATGGTTCTTTATGAAAAGGTTTAGTGAAAATATCTGCAATCTACTCTTTAGTGTTCACATAAAGAAATTTGACTTCATTTTCTTCCACCTTCTCCTTCAAAAAGTTATACTTGATAGATATGTGTTTTGTCTTAGAATGAAATACCAGATTCTTTGATATGTCAATAGCAGTAGAGTTATCACAATGAATAACTATCGGTCCAGTGCAATGCACTTGGATATCCTTCAACATTTGCTGCATCCATAGAACTTGTGTATAGTTAGTAGTAGCAGCAACATACTTAGCTTCAGCAGTAGAAAAAGAAGTACATGATTGTTTCTTGCTGATCCATGAAACCAACTTCTTTCCAAGAAAGAAAGGTCCACTGGAAGTACTTTTCTAGTCATCAACATCTCTAACCCAATTAGCATCTGTATATGCACATAAAGTAAAGTCATCATCCTTAGGGTACCACAAACCATATTCTAATGTACCTTTTAAGTATCTAAAAATCCTTTTCACCGCACTCTCATGAATTTCTCTATGATCACTCTGAAATCTAAATGCAATACAAACAACATTTACTATGACAGGCCTAGTTTGAGTCAAATAAAGCAGACCTCCAATCATAGATTTGTATCTTGTAGGATTTACCAATGCAGAAACATATTTCCTTGTCAATTTGTCACTTGTAACCATAGGAGTATTTACCGGTTTAGAATCTCCCATACCAAATTTCTTCAACAATTCCCTAGCATACTTAGTTTGACATATGAAAATACATTTGTCAGTCTGAGTAATCTACAAACCTAAGAAAAATTTCATTTCCCCAAACATAGACATTTCAAATTCTTTCTCCATAATCTTAGAGAATTCCATGCATAACTTGTCTTCACCTCCAAAAATAATGTCATCAACCAATACTTCAATAATTAGTATATCATCATCAGTGATATTATAATATAAATTACTGTAAGGATTACCCTTAGTAAAACCAAGCTTCAAAAGATATTTATCCAACCTTGCATACCAAGCTCTAGGTGTCTGTTTCAATCCATATAAAGCTTTTCTTAACCTGCAAACCATATTTGTATCATCTGATAATGAAAAACCATTAGGTTTCTCAATATAAAACTCCTCATCAGGATCTCCATTCAAAAATGCACACTTAACATCCATCGGATAAACCTTATAGTTCTTATGGGTAGCATAGGCAAGAAATAATCTTACAGCTTCAATCCTAGTTACAGGTACAAAAGTCTGTCCATAATCAATTCCTTCCTTTTGAGAATATACTTTATAAACAAATCTATCCTTGTTCCTTATAACTTGACCATCATCATTCAATTTATCCCTAAAACCCCATTTAGTTCCAATAACATTCTTATTTTTAGGTCGGGGAACTAAAGTCCATGTGTTATTCTTCTCAATCTGATCTAATTATGCTTCCATAACTTTCAACTAATATTCATCTTTACGAGTTTCAAGTACTAATACCAGTTCAACTTGAGAAATTAAACATACGCCATTAGTTTCCAGTCTTCTTCTTGTCATCACTCCATTTTTCTTATGCCCAATGATCTGATCTTCTAAATGATTCAATCTCACATACCTAGGAGTCTTCAGACTCTCTATTCCTCTTGTCGGTTCTTTAGTTACTGTATAATTTTCTAAACCCACTAGAGTAACTTGTTCAATGTTTTGTTTTGGTAAAGATACTATCGATTCAGATACAATCATTTCCACCGCTGGTTCATTCTCATAAACTCTGATTTGACCTCTATTTAGCTCATCCACCTTTACATTAGCACTCTCCACAATTCTCTGTAATCTCTTATTATAACATCTATATGCTTTTCTTTCATTATACTAACCAAGAAATATGCCTTCATCACATCTATGATCAAATTTACCAATGATATCATCTCTCCTGATATAACATTTACTACTAAAGATTCTGAAATATTTAACTATAGGTGTATTGCTAAACCATAATTCATATGGTGTCTTACCAGTTTCTCCTTTGATATGTACTCTATTGAATGTATAAACTGGTGTGCTCACTACTTCTCTCCAGTAGATATGAGGTAGACTAGCCTACATCATCATTGTTCTAGCAACATCCAAGATAGTTATGTTCTTCCTTTCCACAACTCCATTCTGCTGAAGTGTCTGGGGAGCAGAAAATTGTCTCCTTATACCATGCTTCTCACAAAAGTTATTAAACTCACCGGATGTGAATTCTCCACCATGATCTGACCACAAACATTTCATCTTCAATCTTGTCTTAGTTTCCACTTTAGCCCTAAATATTTTAAAATTTTCAAAAGCCTCAAATTTCTCCCTTAGAAAAGTAACCCACATCATTCTAGAATAATCATCAATGATTAGCATGAAATATCTATCACCTTGAAAACTTTTAACTCTAGCAAGGCCACACAAATCAGTATGAATAAGATCAAGAACATAATTTGATTTATCTTGTATACTCCTAAAAGAGGTTCTGACCTATTTACCCATTTGACATTTTTACATACCGGATTATAGGGCTTCACAATCTTAGGTATATCTCTAACTACCTTAGTTGAACTGATCTTTACAATACAGTCAAAATTCACATAACAGAGCCTCTTATGCTATAGCCAACTCTCATCAGTTTGTGTAATATATAGTTCCTTTTCCTTTGATCATACATGCTTTGGCATCTCCAAATCTAACTAGACCGCCATCAAATTCTTGCAAAGATAGAAACTTTATTTTATCTCCAGTCATATGATGTGAACATCCACTATCAATTACCCATTCAACTTTGTCTTCAATTTTAGCAACAAATGCCTTCTCTTTAGGTACATTCTCTTCGAGTGTCGGAACATCTTCCTTGATAGCCAAGAACACCCATTCTTTTCCATTGCCAGAACCACTAGTAGAATTTTCTGCTAGTTCATCATGACAGTCAATAATACCTTCCTCATCCACTATGTAGCATGATTTGTCTCTCTTTTTCCTGTACTTATACTTGTTCTGATATCTAGGGTTAGGCTTGAAAGATCTTCTAACTCTCTCTTCAAATCTCGAATTCCTTTTAGGACATCTAGATGCAAAATGACCAATATTATTGCATACAAAATATTTAAAAGGTGCTTTTCCTTCATACTTACTTCCTACCGATCCTTCAGGTACTCTTCTAGAAAATAGTGCTTCAATTTTCTCAAACTCATCATCTTCTTTCTTCATATCATCCAATTCCTTTGCATATAAAGCTTTCCAATGTTGTTTACTGATTGATGATGCAAATGCATGAAAAGTCGATTCAGACTTCACAGCTCCAGAAGGTCCAAATTCTTCAAGCTCAAAAGCAGATAAATTCCCAACCAAGGTATGTCCGTTGATAGAAGTATTAGCCATTGTTCTCAACTCATTAATAGAAGTAACCTTCATCTTGTAAGTCAGTGGTAGGGCTCTCAGAACTTTAGAAATGATTTTATAACAATCTCATTTACCCTTTCCATGAATACAGTAATCCTTTCATCTTCTTCCATCTTCAGGTTTTTATATCTCACCCGATAACCATCAAGTTTAGCAATCTTCATAGTAGGGTCACCTTAATTAAGAGTCTCTAACTTATCCCATATAGCCTTTCCAGATGATTTATCTGTTAATCCCATTATTTGCTGATCAGAAAGTGCACACAAGAGGGCTTCTCTTTCTCTACAATCATTCTCAAGCTCCTTATCTAATTTTTCCAGAGGAGGATTGTCAGATGATGGATTATGAGGTGTAACACCATTCTGTTTGATCTCCCAAATCTCCTTTCCAAGACATCTCAGATGAGTCTCCATCTAAATCTTTCATACTATGTAATTTGTTCCATCAAGCCTAGGAATATGTCTCTGAAAGATAGCTCTAGATGAAAGCGATGAACTTGAACTGCTAGTCACCATAGGATCTTCCTCAAGCGGTTAAGCTTTCTGCAGAGAGGACCAAAGCTTTGATACCAATTAATAAACAGTTCAAATAACTGAAAGACAAGTGAAACGGGGGGTGAATCAGTTGTCACAGATTACCAGAACATTTAGCAATTAAAACTTTAATACTGGAACCCAAAACATTAATACCAGAATGCTTAAACCAAATACCAGAATAGCAGTTAAACCAATTAAGCATAAACAATAATCAGAGAATGAATACCCTTCACATGACACCAAGATTTATACATGGAAAACTTGATAAAGGAAAAACCACGGTGGGAAGCCTACCCATAGTCAGATAATACTTCTACAGTAAGTATGTGAATTACAATTGAAGGGCCTGCACTTGTAGGAAGGCCAACAACCTAGAGCACACTACTCATCACAAAAGGATTCTCATTGACTATATAGAAATCCAGTCTACAATCCGGAAGGAGGAATGCACTGCAAAGATAGCATCTCCTATGCCTAAGTATAGTTCTGGTTAAGCTCAATACTAGAGGACTAGATCCTCTTTCATAAACCCAACTCGATCTCCAATGATCGACCAAATCCTCTGCCTAAATGATATTGCATTATTCGCACATTACATATCCATATCCCATACCTTGACCATATGATCTACAATTAGATCTTACATCATATATATACAAACCCTTGACCATAAACAATCAAGTCGGCCACCAAACAATAAACCAATTACATAATTACAAAAAAATTCAACCTTAGACCAAACAAACAATATCCAACACATAAGACATCCTCGAAACACATCGAGAGGTCCAATCCACATGTTACACTAAGCAGCTCCATAACCTATATCAATCGGAACCCAATATAGGTCCACATGCTAAAGCAATGATCTCCATCCACCAAGTCTCAAACATGATCACCATTAGCATCCTAAATCTCCACTAGAAGCTGCACCAACACCACTTATCCATATCATCAAAGCTCTGTCAGTGAAACCCTCACCAGAACCACAATCCAAGCTTCCAGGTAAATAGGATAGCATCCGTTCACCAGACCAAAACCAACTTACTGAATATGAACATGAGTATCATGAATAAACTAATTCCATAACCAAACTATACTGGATCATGCCGGATCCAAACCAACCAGAAACCACACAACCTACCAGGACCAGAAGGGTGCCGGTAAAGCATCCAAAACAACTAGTGTTGACATCAATGAAAAAAATCAATGCAACACATAATCAATTCCTCCAAATGGCCAATAGTATCCACCATCAATAGTGTGGCAAAATTTAGCCCTCTAGTTCTTCTGGAAAAAGATATCAAGGGTTTCCTCTAAAGCTTTCTTGTCTCTATAAAATTTCCTTCCTTCCATAAGCATCCCTCTAACCTCAACTATGAATCTCTCATCCACCACAAATTAACCCTTGAACACCTAAAGGGTACTATTATTCAAGCATTTTATGAAGAGCCTAACCCTAGGGTCATGGCCATGAAGTTTCTTTATATAGGGTGTAATTTCTCCCCCTTACACTTCATCCCAAGACGCTGCCTTATTTCTCCATTTTTCATTTGAAGTGGGCTCCAATCTCTTTCTATCATAGCCCATTATGGGCCTACAATTCTATCAGTAAATCTCCTACCACAAGCCACCATACCCTAGGAAACAACATAGAACGAACATGAAGATTCTAGACTTAGCTAGAAAACAAGCCCTACCTCTTCCAAGATTACAATGATAAAGACATCCCAACCCAACTTTCCACATATGCAAGATGTATGCCATAGTGATTAAAACGAAATCCCCCAAATCAACACCATCTATAATCATCATAAATAAGACTTTTAATTTCAACAACGATGATATCTTGGGGCCCCCACCATTTAATACTATTTATCTTAACTCCAATATTGGCCAAAACAACATCCACTTTGTTTCCTTCTCAAAATACATGAGTAATGGTGAAATTATCCATAGATCTTAACATTCCTAAAATGTCATCAACTAATGTCTTTATATTCTAGTTAGGGGTTTGCAGACCCCACAAACAATTAACAATATTGAGGGAATCACTTTCCAGCCATATTTTTCAATTGTTTCCCCTTAAATATAGCTTTACTCCAATGTAGGTTGTCATAGCCTAAACATAGTGGTTTATCTAGGTTCCCAAAGGGAGTGCCACTACTGAGACAAACCTACCATTGTGGTCTCGAGCCACTCCCCTAGAACCAGCAGGCCTAGGGTTCCCCTAAGCAACCCCATCAATATTAATTTTAATCTGTCTACTAGAAGGTGGGGACCACACCATCCCATACATACTCTATTTGAACCCTTGAAGAGGGATAGTGATATCCCTATGAAGACCCTAATTTTGAGCCACCTACAATTCCAAAGGGGAGACAAAGAGTTTGGAAATAAAACTTTTATCTAGACAAGCCACCAATAAATTTTCCTTAATAGCATTTTGGATTCTAATGGCCAAGAGATGAGTTGGGCATATTCCGAATTCCTCAAAACTCTGTTATTTCTCTCTTTCTAAACTCCCCAAAGCAATATGAGGGAGTGTGAGATTTTTCCAAGATCAAGTGCACAATAAAAAGTATAAAAGAGAGACAAAAGAATGACAAGAACAAACTGTATTCTCATCAATATGCAAATGATCAACTAGATTAACCAATACAATAAATATGGGCCTCGTTATATAGGCAAGGGCATATGGATGTATGAGCACACAATCATGACATGTGGCTCAATGAGAAACAAGGGTAGGTAATATATACTAGGGGTAGGTAGGAGAAATAATATAATATTCCACAAGAGGTGGATGATTCACCAAATTTGGAGTGTAACAACAAAATAAGACCACAAAAGGTGGAATTTCTCCTACAAGCTATATCCCTATGTGTACACTTCCCTAAGTGTCTCAAATCCAAACTACGAAGAGATGCATTATTATAAGTTAACTTAAGTGTAATAATATCCATAATGAATATTTATTTACACCAACACCCCCCCTTAAGTGCAACTTAGGGGAATGGAGACTCAAGTCAACAATGCAAGATGGGTCCCGACTACAAGGCCATGATAGGTACCCATGTACAATATGAAAATGCAAGCAAAACTATGCAATGCAATCTATCACAAACGGAGAAAGGGAGAAAACCCAGTGGGAAAAAACTCCCCCCAAAAGACTCTCAAAGAAGAAGGACAAAACCTCAAAGAGGAAAAACTCCCCCCCATAAGAGAGGAAGGAGAAGTCAGCTGACCCCCAGGTAAGTGCAAAAAGTTGTGTCCACTTAGTGTGGAAGTTTTACACTTAGAAAAAAATGGCAAATCTCACGGAGTGCATGAGAAACAAAACGAGATCCTGTTTCACGTTGGGATCCCGAGCCTAGATCTAAGAAACGGGATCCCGTTTCAAAAACAAAACAAGATCCCATTTCAAAAACAAAACGGAATAAAACGGGATCTCGTTTCCTTTTTTTTAATTCTTTTTTTTTTTTTAATAAAAAATACAAGCTATATATATGTGAAATATAAAATTTATATATAAGTCACATTTGTATTTGTCTTTGTCTTTTTTTCCCTTTCTATCTCACTTTTTCCCCTCTCCGAAAATCTAAAACTATGTCTCTACCTCTCTCTCACATCCTTAACTCTTTACTCTTTATCTTCGCTATCTCTACACACCTCTCGTTACCCCTTACCTACCTATATTTCTCTATATATACATCTCTATCTCTCTCTTAACGTACCATCTCTCTCTCCCAACCAACTTATCTTTCTCTACATATGTCATAATAGGTCCTACTAAGGGGTCTTATGTCATAATAGGTCCTAGTAAGAGGTATAATGTCTTAATAGGTCTTCTTAAGGGGAGTTATGACATAATAGGACCTATTATGTTGTATTATGTTATAAGATGACCTATTATGACATAATAGGTCATAATATGTCATAATAGGACCTATTATGTCACAATGGGACCTATTATGACACGATAGGTTGCATTATGACATTATAGGTCCTATTATGTCACAATAGGTCCTATTATGACACAATACCCCTTAACAAGTCCCAGTAAGGGGTATAAAGTCATAATAGGTCCTCTTAATGGGTTTTATGACATAATATGACCTATGATGTCATAATAGGACCTATGATGACATAATAGGACCTATTACATCATCATAGATCTTATTATGTCATTATTAGTCTTATTATGACATAATACCCTTTAACAGGTCCTACTAAGGGGTATAATGTCATAATAGGTCCTCTTAAGGGGTCTTATGACATTATAGGACCTATTATGTATTATGTGATAATCGACCTTATTATGTCATAATAAATCCTACTAAGGGGTCTTATGTCATAATAGGTCCTCTTAAGGGCTCTTATGACATAATAGGACACTATTCTGACATAATACGACCTATTATGACATAATAGGTCGTATTATGTCACAATAGGACCTATTATGACATAATAGGTCATATTATGTCACAATAGGACCTATTATGTCACAATAGGTCGTATTATGTCACAATAGGTCCTATTGTGTCACAATATGACCTATTATGACATAATAGGTTGTATTATGACATTATAGGTCCTATTGTGTCACAATATGACCTATTATGACATAATAGGTTGTATTATGACATTATAGGTCCTATTATGTCACAATGTGACCTATTATGACATAATAGGTCGTATTATGTCATTATAGGTCCTATTATGTCACAATAGGTCTTGTTATGACATAATACCCCTTAACTCTCTCTAAAAGTACCATCTCTCTCTCCCAACCAACTTATCATTCTCCACATATGTCATAATAGGTCCTACTAAGGGGTCTTATGTCATAATAGGTCCTAGTAAGAGGTATAATGTCATAATAGGTCCTCTTAAAGGGTCTTATGACATAATAGGTCATATTATGACCTAATACATCGTATTATGTCATAATAGGACCTATTATGCCACAATGGGACCTATTAGGAGATAATAGGTCATATTATGACACAATAGGTCATATTATGACATTATAGGTCCTATTATGTCACAATAGGTCCTATTATGACATAATACCCTCTAACAAGTCCTAGTAAGGGGTATAAAGTCATAATAGGTCCTCTTAAGGGGTTTTATGACATAATATGACCTATGATGTCATAATAGGACCTATGATGACATTATTGGACCTATTACATCATCATAGATCCTATTATGTCATTATTAGTCATATTATGACATAATACCCTTTAACATGTCCTACTAAGGGGTATAATGTCATAATAGGTCCTCCTAAGGGGTATTATGACATAATAGGTCCTATTATGTCATAATAGGTCCTACTAAGGCCCGTCTTATGTCATACTAGGTCCTCTTAAGGGGTCTTATGACATTATAGGACCTATTATGACATAATAGGTCCTATTATGTGATAATCGATCCTATTATGTCATAATATGTCCTACTAAGGGGTCGTATGTCATAATAGGTCCTGTAGACACCCAAAATTGTCATGTCTAATTAAATAAATATTTTATTTATTTAATTATCTAAGCCTAATTCTTCTATTAATTAAATAAATCTTTATTTATTTAATTAATTCGTTTATCCTCTTCTAGCCTTATTTCTCATTTAAATAAATACATTTATTTATTTAAATTATCCCTTTCCTAAATTAAATAAATATTTTATTTATTTAATTGTCCTACTTCTTCTATTAATTAAATAAATCTTTATTTATTTAATTAATTCATTATCTTTTTCTACACATGACACATGTCATTCATCTCTTATTTCCTACACTACCTACCCCTTTCATTATTTTGGTATTTCTTATACCTACCCTCTAATCCTAGCCGACCTCCTTTTTTACACCTCTCAATCTTAACCCTCCATTTCATATTGTGTCTTCTATTTAAGGAGATGCTTTCTTCATTGACAAACCCTAATGACTAATTTTGGAGGACTTAACTACACTACAATTCTACTTGCAACCACATTCCGTTCTTTGTTGAGCTCTTGTGCATATAAAAATCTGAGAGCAAGCATATTAAACAAGATCAATGGAGATAGGAAGAATGGAGATCAAAACCCTAGTGGACATGTGATGGTATAATCTTTGTGATTTTTGAGTTATTTGCATTGTCTTAGGTTATCTTCATATGTTATGGTGGATCTTTGTTCATTGTTAGGCTAGGGTTTGGTGGTTGAATCCATTTTAGTCTTTCAATATTGTTGTTTATTGCTATCCATTTTCACCATATACATTTTGGCACGCCCGGTGGGACTCTTGTCCCTTTGCATTTAACATTTTTGTTGCAGATTTCGCATTTTTGAAGTTGCAGATCGGATGATTTCGATGACATTTTAGGTTTTTTCCGCATTTGCGAGTGTTCGGATCGCGTTTTTTTATTTCAGAGGCGTCTGTGATATCTTGGATCGCGTCTGTGTTTCTGTCATTTTATATTTTTGCAGGTTTCCGAAAGTCGCGTCTGTGATCCCGAATCGCGTCTGTGATCCCGAATCGCGTCTGTGAACCATCTGATCGCGTCTGCAGAATATAGAGGCATTTGTGTTCTGAAATCACGTCTGCGAATCACAGAACCGCGTCTGTGTCGGACAGACGCGTCTGTGTCTGGTATAACAGCGTCTGTGCATTCTGTTTTGCAAATTTTTTTAAGTTTTTCGATTCGGGTTTTCGGATTTTGTACTTAGGGTTTCAGATCTGGTTTATTTTTGGCTAACCTTTGCAGATCTAGCTAACCTGGTTTGTGCAGCTTGCTTTGGAGGCAAATACGTTTTTGTTGAAGGCCCCTTTTCACAAAGTCTTTTTGGGTTTTCTTAAAATTTACCTAACTTGTGTGCTTGCAGGAAGGGGTTATCATTTGAAATAGCCCAAACTACTAACAATTTTGTTGCAAGGCCTTAGCTAGGGTTTTGTAATTTTATTTGTGTGCCTTGTCTTCATAGCTTAGCAAACACTTCAATTGGTGCACTAAAATTGAATCATTGTCTTTTGTGTTTTGAGCAATAGGCTCTTTTTGTTTACTCTTTAGAGGGCCTGTCTTCCCGTGTGGTCATTAGGACTACTAGTGAGAAGAGAACGACCCAAGTGGTAGCAAAAGAAAAGCCATCTTCTTCCAAGCCACTATAATCAAATGTATTCATGGTGAAAACTATGAATAACGTGTGCTGATTAGTTCATACCGACACTATGTCTCCCCATAAACCCGTTTGATCAAATTTATTTGATCATTTGTAGGGCGTAACCCCTACCGGCTGGGAGCCTTCTGTATTTACAGAGCTGAAAGTGCCGCATGTATGGCCACACGAGCGGATGCCTTTACTAGCACCTCATTGTTTTAGATGCCCAAATCCTTCTAGTTGTTGAGGCAGGAGGTCGGACCTCTGGTAGCGGCCCACACACATACGGTTCTTAGTAGAGATACAAAGTTCGCCATGGGGAGTTTTCATGGGGACTGATGCTTGGCTGACCCGAGAAGTGAGTGCCGAGGGTGGAGCCAGTGAGGTCAAGCATCTAAGTATCCGCTCTGAATAGCGTAGCCTCGGGGGTAAAACCCCATGTGGGATCAACAATTATTGTCCTGGCCAGCCATAAGAATTGTGCTTGACTTATGATAAACATTCAAATAATCAAGACAAAACAGCAAAACATTGTGTCTTTTGTGTCTTCAAGTGTATGCAAAAACTTTTTTTTACATCAAACAACACACTTTTTGGAGTCTAAACAGTCTGCAAACATTGGGTCATCAACACTGTGTCCTCTTGTCATGAAAAACAGTCGAAAAATCAGATTTGGTCACAGCAAAACAAATTCACAGATAGGAAAGATTGCACTAAGGTTACAGAAACGCGTCTGTGTCTGTTAAAACCGCGTCTGTGTCTGATAAACGCGTCTGTGAAGTACAGAATAGCGTCTATGTTTTTATCAGCGTCTGTGTCGAACAGAGACACGTCTGTGTCTGGAAATCGCGTCTGTGAAGTATACAGGCGCGTCTGTGTCCAAAATTGCAAAAACTTTTACAGTCCCAGCAAACATCAACAGGAAATTTCAGAATCACGTTTGTGTCAAACAGAATAGCGTCTGTGTCTTCAAACCACGTCTGCGAAGTATACAGAGGCGTCTGTGTCAGGATTTCAAAAAAGTTTAACAGTCAAGCAAACAAAGAAATCAGTTTCGGCATACTTGAGCTTCCTAGGTTGTCTCTTCAGGTTTCATCTAGCATTCAGCCTGTTCTAAGGTCTTACACAGTCCATCATTACTTCATACCTCATTTTACATTCATACTTGTCTAAACTTGAGTCAAAAGGTCACTTGCTTGTCCTCACTATACTTTGTCAACACTACATATTACTACACTTTGCTAAGTGGTCCCTCATCAAGGTTTCTTACCTTTGGGTCTCATTTGGTCTTACTTAGAGTCAAGGTCAGCTTACCTCATCAAGAGAAACTATCCTCTCTTTGGAAGTCACACCTACTCTACAACATACATACTTGGTCTTACACTTTGGACATTGCAAGTAAACTTCAGATTCATTTACACTCCATACAACTCTTGGTCTTACATACTCTTGTCATTTTCGTCTAAGTCTCTCACATATTGGTCTAACACCTAGTTCATGGTTGAAACCCGTCTTCAAAAATCTAGGAGAAAAGCTAAAGAAGCTCAAGGGCCCGTAAACATGAGTTCTTATGAGTATGACAATGATGTCTTCTACAATCCTGAGCACACTACATTACCAGACATGAATGTTTATAGACACAATCCAAATATGGAAAGCGCAAACGCTATACACAACACTACACACAATGACAATGTTGACAATTCTTCAATACTATCAGCAGACATACAAGAATCTATAATGGATCCTCAATTCAATAGATTGGTTGAAGAGATAATGAGGAGAGATCGTCAATACTTTCTAAACATGATGGCACAAAGTGGAGCTAAAATACCACATGATTTTGACTTATCTCAACTTATGGAAAGTAGACCTTCACAACAAACTCAACCTAATAGTGGAGGACCCAATAATATGATGCCGGAGTCACCATCAGTTTTGCTTCAGAAACCAGCAATCCCACATATACAAGCTCAAATGCATGATACTTACACTCAAAGACCATCATGGAGGCCTTATGTTCAAACACATGCTCAAGATATGGGTCAACCAAGACAAATGGATACTCAAGGACTTCCTCAAAATTTTGACACAAGAAGACCTCATGCCAAAATTGGGGGCAACACAATGGAAAATGAAAGGCCCATTGAATATGGTTTATATACACAAAACAGATATGGGGTCCCTCAACAAGAAGTTATGCCAAGTGCTCCATACATGTCGCAACAATATAGACCTCCATATGGACATGTCTACGATCAGTATCATCCATATATGCAACAAGCTCCTCCTCAAATGGGTGTTTCAAACATGGGATATGCTACAAGAAATCCATCTCCTCCCAAAAATAATTTGGAGCAACAAATTAGAGATCTACAAAAGAAAGTGGAAGACATGGGCACATCAAAACCCACATATACTATGAGAGATATATGCCCTTATCCCTTTGATAAGAGTATTCTAATGCCTCCGTTTCCTCCGCACTTTGCAACACTGAAATTTGACAAATATAGAGGGAGAGGAGATCCCAAGGCACACATAAGACAATTCTTCACAGCTTGCATTGAGGTAGCGGCAGAAGAAACATACTTAATGAGGTTGTTCCCACAGAGCTTAGGAGATCAAGCAATGGAATGGTTTTCTCAATTACCTCCTGGTATTAAGTCATGGGGCGACTTGGCAGAGGCATTCATTCAGCATTTTTCTTACAACATTGAAACAGATGTCTCAGTTACTACCTTGTGCAATACGAAACAAAAAGAAGGAGAATCTTTTGCGTCATTTTTACAAAGATGGAGAAACTTAGCTAGCAGATGCTCTTGTGAAATCCCGCAAAAACAAATGGTGGAAATGTTCACACAAAATGTTAACAAGGCTATTGGTTATGATCTCAGAAAAGCTTGTTTGTCTACATTCAAGGATGTCATTGAAAAGGGCCTAGCAACAGAAAAGGTCTTGATTGAACAAGGAGTTATCAAACTATTCAAAGAAAACAAAGAGGACTTTAAGGGAAAGGACAAACCAAAGTTTTGGAACAAGAACAAGAACACAGTTAATGATGGTGTTGTTGATGCCAACACAGTGAGACCAAAGTTCATCTTTTCTGGATCAAATTCTACCAATAATCAAGTAAACAATCAAACGGCTGCTAAACCACGAAGGAAGTACACTCCATTGGGAGAACCACTTGAATCAGTATTCAAGAAGCTTGTAGCAAACAAAGTGATCACGGTCCCAAATTTTCCTCCATATGAACCAAAGGTAAAACCGAATTGGTGGAATGATGATGAATATTGTGAATTTCATAAGAGCAAGGGTCACAAGACAAGTAATTGCCATCGATTGAAAAACATTGTACAAGATCTCATTGACAGAGGAGATATTGAGATTGAGGGACATTCATCTAACCAAGAGCATGAGGTGTTTAAGGAACCATTCCCGAAACATGACAAGGGAAAAGGCAAAGTCACAGATGATCAAGCCAATTACACCAGAACATCTTACAATTATGATTCCACTATTAATCACATCTCAATGGACAATCATATTTCTACCATTACTATCAAAAATAAAAATCCTGAGAATCCTCCTCAGCGACCTAAAATTGTCCTAAAAGGTGTGGGATCTTTGTCCACATCTACCTCTGAATGTCATGTTACAACCCGTCGAGGTAAGATCACATTGCCAGGTACCTCTACTAAGAATACCAATCTTCCGTCAACTAAGCCTGAGTACGATCTTGTAGAGCAATTAGGGAAAACACCCGCACTCATCTCTATTCTTGAGCTCTTACGTATATCTCCTGCACATAAAGCTGTCCTTGACAAAACCTTGAGAGATACTGCTGTCCCTACTGATCTGAACGTGGATCAGTTTCAAGCCATGGTGGGATACTTATCCGTTCCACACTCCCTCACATTCACAGAAGCCGATGACACCTCCATAAGTCAGCCTCATAATGCACCTCTACATATTGAAGCCTTCATACATAAACACCGAATAAAACGAGTCCTGATAGATGGAGGAGCAGGTCTTAATATTTGTACATTGAGCACCATCAGACAATTGGGATATTCTAACAAAGCTGTGAATGCTACAAACCAAATCACTATTAAGGCTTATGATGATGAAGAGCGTTCGTCCAAGGGCACAGTCATCTTACCACTAAGAATAGGGCCAGTCACAAAGGACGTGATTTGTCAAGTCCTGGATCTAGACCTCACGTATAACATATTGCTAGGACGTCCGTGGATTCATGAAATGAGAGCAGTTCCATCAACGTACCATCAGTGCATAAAATTTCCTCATAATGGAGTCGAGATAACGGTCAATGGTGATCCAAATCCATTCATATATTGCAATAACTTGAGATCACATACTGAGATTATCATTCCCAGCAATCGTGAGGCTACTCCTTCTTCAGCATATATTGATCCTGAGTCATTAAAGCCCTCGACATCCAAACAAGGTGAACTTAGAGCCAAGTTTCAAGACAAAGGCATGGGAGAATACACTCTGAATCAAACAATGTTCTTACGACAAGTCATGAACTCCCCCAAGGAATATGGGAGACCACATCCTAATAAGCAAATCTCCATCATGCTCCTCAAATGGGATCCTACCGTCTTTCAAAAATGGGGCGAACTAGAGGAGGAAAGTTTATATAAAATGCTATATAAGGACGCTGAAGATGATACACATGATCAAATTATAATACCCTGTGAAAACTATGGTAAAGGTTTCAAAATTCTGCAGAGATTCGGGTATGATGGAAAAAGTCCTCTCGGACTACGCAAAGAAGGTGTCATGGAGCCTCTACAACCTGAGCTAATTACAAGAAGGGAACGCTCTAAGGGGCTTGGTTTTCTAAATCCCAAGATTCAAAACAAGAGAACAAAACAGATATGGCGAGTCAAAGTGGCTGAAGTTCAACAAGAGGATAATTATTCCACAGACTCCAATGAGTGGGAATGGGGTTCAGACAAATCCTCCAGCGACTATGAACTTAATGAGACATTTAGAGAGCCAGATGAACCTACAGAGGAGGAGGAGTTTTACAAGAAATTCAGAGTTGGTCAAGAACCGACCCATAAGGATCCCGCACAAGCTTCATTTCAGGGCCCTAGGTCAGGATCACATAGGATGAGGACACCTGTCCCTGAGGGTGCTACTAGTGATGATAATTTGGACTCACTCACGATCGACACTGATGAGGAGAGTGCCATAGACGACCTCGATGACTACCTTGACATACCTGAATATAACCACATCTTCACTATTAGCCTTGCAGACTCTAAAAACACTAAAGACCTTCCCCTCGTTCACCCCCAACTCATTGACTGGGATCAGGATGGACCACCACAGATTGATACATTTCAAAATGACGAAGCTATTGTTGATTATCTTGGCATTCGCGATGATCTTCCTCTTGGAGACCATAAAGCAGGATACGCCATAGAGCTAAATAACATGGCATACTTTGGTGAGGGTGTCGGGCCTTCTAGTCGCAAAAATGTGAAAATAAAGACAAAACAAGGGTCTTATGGCGAAAACCACACTGTGGCGCTCTCTGACTCTAAAAAAGTAAAAAGAAAGGACGTATCTGAGGGTGAAAACCTCTCTGAGGCGCCCGAAGATGGAAGGCTTGACATTCTCCCAGCATCATACGAGGAAAAATCATCCATGTTGGTAGAAGAGACTATAAAGACAAACATTGGTACAGCAGAGGTTCCACACAATATATTTTTGGCTCGATCATTGACAGAGGCCGAGAAAGCAAGGTTCATAAGCTTCTTTAAGGAACGACAAGTCAACTTCGCATGGTCTTATGCTGATATGCCTGGACTAGACCCCGACTTAGTAATGCATCATTTAACAGTCAAACCGGGGGCAAAACCAGTAAAACAGAAATTGAGGAAAATGCATCCACAGGTGGCATTGCTAGTCAAAGCAGAGCTGGAGAAATTACTAGATGTCGGATTCATACGCCCAATTGATTATCCCGAATGGATTTCCAACTTAGTACCTGTTAGCAAACCAGATCGCAGCATCCGAATATGTACAGACTTCAGGGATATCAACAAGGCTTGTCTGAAGGATGATTTCCCATTACCAAACATTGATTTAATTGTTGATCTCACAGCAGGCCATGCGATGTTATCTTTAATGGACGGATTCTCGGGATACAATCAGATCAGGATCGCACCTGAAGATCAACATAAAACATCATTCACTTGTCCATGGGGAACCTTCTGCTGGAATGTCATGCCCTTTGGGCTGAAAAATGCAGGTGCCACGTATCAACGAGCCATGACTACTATCTTCCATGGTCTCATGCATGTAAAGGTGGAAGATTATGTCGACGACCTTTTGGTTAAATCAATAGACAGAAATACACACTTGGACATACTTTCAGTTTCTTTTGATAGGCTGGAAAAATACAAGGTAAGATTAAATCCAAAGAAATGTGTCTTTGGAGTAACCTCCGGGAAGCTCCTAGGATTCATTGTGTCTAAAAGAGGAATAGAAGCGGATCCAGCAAAAGTCAAGGCTATCTTGGACATGCCGCCACCCAAGAATATCAGTCAACTTCGGTCTTTACAAGGGAGACTCCAGTCCATACGAAGATTCATAGCACAACTTGCAGATAAGTGTAATCCTTTCCAGCACCTGCTACACAAAAACATTAAGTTCAAATGGGACGAGAACTGTCAACAGGCTTTTCAGGCACTTAAAGACTATCTTTTGAACCCGCCAGTTTTGATGCCACCAATTCCGGATCAACCATTGCTACTTTACATATCAGCTACTCCAACAGCACTAGGGGCACTACTAGCACAGCAAATACCTGACGGCAAGGAAAAAGCAGTCTACTATATCAGTCGCACATTGGTGGGATATGAGCTGAACTACACACCAATTGAGCGTGCATGTCTCGCTATGGTCTTTGCTTCACAAAAATTACGACATTATATGCTCACTCACAAGACCAAGTTGATTGCCAGAATTGATCCACTAAAATATCTGCTCAACAAAGCTACACTTACTGGGCGACTGGCCAAGTGGGTAATGATTTTGAGTGAATTCGACATTGAATACGTGGACAGAAAAGCCATAAAAGGACAAGCCATTGCAGATCAACTGGCAGATGCTCCCATGATAGATGATGTTCCTCTACAGTCAGAATTTCCAGATGAGTCCATTCTAACAATATCACCTGCAAAGCCATGGCAACTATACTTTGATGGCTCATACACACAGCATGGGGCAGGAGCGGGTATACTCTTTATAACTCCCCAAGGTGATTCTATACCAAAGTCATACCGCTTATCATTTCCTTGTACCAACAATATAGCGGAATACGAGGCATTAACAACTGGGTTAAGAATTGCAGTTCAGTGGAAGATCCAAGAACTTCGGGTTTTTGGGGATTGTCAACTTGTCATCCGTCAAGCAACTGATGATTATCAAACAAAAGATAAAAAGCTAATGCCTTACAAACAACTGGTAGATGATCTGAAACAACACTTTGCAAAGATAGAGTTTGAGCAGATACCAAGAGAACAAAATCGCGCTGCTGATGCCATGGCTACAATTGCTTCACTCATTGACCTACCGCAAAATGAGACCTGCTATGAGTTCCTGGTTGACAACCTGCTGATTCCGTCATATGAGATCACTCCTACGGAAATGATATGTGTTGTTGGTCCTGAATCCCAGTTATATGGTTCCATATTCACATACCTTCGCGACAACATCTTACCTCCCGATTTATCGAACAACCAACGCTGCACTTTCATCCGCCAATCCTCCCGATACGTTATCCTAGCTGATATCCTATACCGACGAGGTCTAGATGGCACCCTCCTTAGATGTTTAGAGAGTGACGAAGCTCAGATTGCGTTACGAGAAGTGCACGAAGGGATATGTGGTCCGCATACTAGTGGTCCTACCTTGGCCAAGAAACTCATCAGGACTGGATATTACTGGCCTACTATGGAAAAAGATGCATATCAGTTTGTCAAGAAGTGTAAGCAGTGTCAAATTCATGGAGACCTCATACACGCACCAGCACAAGAACTACAGCCACTTGCATCTCCTTGGCCCTTTTGTCAGTGGGGACTCGATCTCATAGGCAAGATTCACCCTCCTTCTTCCAATGGACATAAATTCATTATCACAGCCACAGTGTATTTCACAAAGTGGATTGAAGCCGTGCCTCTCACGCAAGTTACTGGGAAACAAATTGCTACTTTCATCCTGAACTACATCATTTGCCGATACGGGATCCCTACTTCCATTATTACTGACAACGGGCGTCCTTTCAAGAACCAGGATGTTCATGAACTCTGTGAGCGCTTCCATATCTCTCATCGTTTCTCCACACCATATTACCCCCAAGGTAATGGCCAAGCTGAGGCGTCTAACAAAACAATTCTCAAAATACTTAAAAAGACAGTCGACGACGCTAGCTGTAACTGGCATGTCCAACTCAATCCCGCACTTTGGGCCTATCGTACCAGTGTCTGCACACCTACAGGGGCTACACCTTACTCACTTGTCTACGGTGCTGAAGCCATCTTGCCTATTGAGGTCGAGTTACCTTCTTTACGGGTCTCCTTGAGAAACATAATCAACGATGAAGACTACAGGGTCTCTCGCTTACAAGAACTAGAACTGCTGGAGGAACGACGACACACTGCTTTTAATCATCTCAAGGCTTACCAACAACAAATGAGTCGCAGTTACAATCACAAGGTCAAGCCTCGCACATTTGAGGTAGGTGACTTAGTCCTCAGAGAGAACCCCAAGAATCAGCAAGAGAGAGAAAAGAAGGGCAAATTTGAACCCAACTGGCTTGGTCCTTACATCATCACAGCAGTATATGGATCTGGGGCATATCAGCTCTCAACTACAGAAGGGGAATCTTTGGAGGATCCTATCAACAGCATGCACCTTCGCAGGTTCTACACATAAGCTCTTTTTGAGTATCCTAATGCAAAAATGCAAAAAAATCAAAAAATGCAAAAATACAAAAAAAATCAAAAAATTCAAAAATACAAAAAAAATTATAAAACAAAAAAATCGTTACTTGGTGAAAACCTGGCAAATAGGCACCTTGTGACAACAAAAAAACAAAAAAAATTGAAAAATCAAAAAAGTAAAGAGAAATAATTTCGTCCAACGGTGAAAACCACTTCGGTGGCGCCCTGGGCAAGTACCATGGTGAAAACTGGGTCACCAGCGCCATGCGTAGGGACTTTGCTCCTCCCTCCTTCAGGATTCACTTTCATCCTTTCACTTTGCACACACTCACAACTTATTCGCTCACAATAAACTTACCCATTTCCATCATGGCTTGTTATTGATCTACCTAAGATTGGTTAACCATTCATAATAAACCCTCCCTTTTCACTCCCTTTTCCATCCATAATAAATCAGATCCTATCTGTGACTACGGCCAATTCCTAAGTCTAGTAATGGGTGTGGAACTAAGAACATCACATGTTTCGAAGAGTACAGTTTTTGCCAGCTTCCTTCAGTCTATCTGCGCATAATTCACAATAAAGTAGCATTTTGCATCGCAGATCCGCAATAAAGTTTCATCTTCTCCGCAATAAAGTATCAGTTTCATGGAATCAGTCAGTTTCAGATGAGACACAGCAGCAACAATGAGCTTCAACAAAATCAAATCTTTCAACAGACTCAGACAACATATGGTTCAGTGCTATCTATCCTTTTTGTGAAAGTGAACATTGTGACCACAATCAAAATTTGACTTAAACAAGTGACAAGAGACACAAACTTGAGGACTACAGTGGATGTTGGTGTCGAGTCTTGGTTTTCTCTTGGTTTTATCTTTTTGGTGACATGTCTTTTAGCTTTTCCAGGATGTCTTTGACTAGAGATTCTATCTCCAGGATGTCTTTGACTAGAAAGGCGAGGATGGGGTATCGTCACCTACTTGCATTTGCTGTCTGTGGATTGTCTTTTAGTAATGCTATGACTTGTCCAAGGATATGAGGACACTGTGAGTCTAGTATGAACTGGGGCATTCCTTGTTTGTGACTGTCATTATCTCCATGCAAACAGGTACAATGACTTTCTGGGTCGAACATATGCCTCGATTGTCATAACCTATTCTGCCATAATAAAGCTCAATGATGATAACGCACAAGAAGCTCTTTCACGTTCATATCTTCTGTCTTCCATCCCCCGTTCTTGATTGACTTCCATTGTCCTTCTCGAGTCCGCGTAGCCCGCTATCACATGACTAAGTATAATGACACACCAAAAACATTTGCATTTCATATAGTTGCACCTGCATCACCACATATAAGCATTTCATACATACATATAGATATTATAATTGCATCACATCCTGCATACAACACATGTTAGCACATCTCACATTTTCATTATGTAAATAAACATTTGCATTATCATATTCATTTGCATCACATACATTTTCATTTGCATCATGCATCACATATACAACATAAAAGAACAAAAATATATGGCATTGCATCATATAAGCATCCATATCATAAAACATGCATCACATAAGAACATCTCATCACATAAGGTACACATGCATATAGCTGCCGCAAAAGATGAATCATCTCATATATATAATCAAATGTGTCATAATACAATGATGTCAAAAGAATCATATGGCTACAAAAGAATCACCCGCAGGTGTCTACAATACAACAATGATACATCTACTGATACAATGGGAGCCCACTATAGCTATGAGGAACTCCCTCCCTCGGAGCCGCCTCGCCTCGATGGAGTCTGAGCTATAGATGGACCCGCCCCAGGATCCCCCTGTCCCTCTGGTGGTGGTGGAGGCCCCATAACCCCACCGCTGGATGCCTGTCTCCTGCGGCTCCCTCCCGTAGCCGTCGCTGTGCGCGACGATCTCTGGAAGCTCCTAGCCCGCTGCTCTGCTGGCACGGCTGCATAATATAGATCCCTCCAGTAGGCGATCTCCTCTCCGGCTCGCAAAACATATGTGTAGCCTGCCCCTGCATCCTCTGCTGCTCGCCTACCTGCCCTCAGAGCTGTCTCGGCCTCGGTATATCTCTGGATGGCCTGATCCCTCTCCCGCTCTGTATCTCGGACCCTGATCCTGAGGTGGTTCCTCTCTCGAACCAAATCCTCAATCTCATCTGCCTGGCCCTGGCAGATCTCCCGTAGCCTAAGCACCTCATCCTCCTTGGAGTCTCCGCTCTCCGTCCCTGCCTGTGGCTCCTCCTCTACAGGTGCCTGTCCCTGTGCCTCTGCCTGCACCTGTCCCTGTGCCTGTATAGGTACCTGTGGCTGTACCTGTCTCTGTCCCTCTGGCTGCACCTGTCTCTGTCCCTCTCTGGGACCCTGTGCTGCTGGCACCTGTAGGGGCAGTCCACCCCGTCCTCTCACCACTGGAGCTGCTCTCTCCTGACCTCCCTCTCTCCGAGGTGCTACCCGTCTCTCTCCCACCACTCCCCTCCGCCTCCGCCGGCCCCTACCTCCATCCCCTCCTCCATCATCATCATCTCCTCCACCCTCTCCATCCACTGGCTCCGCTGGATCTGTCAACCTAGGAAATGGATGCTCTGCCCAGTACGCAGAGTAATCTGCGTCCATCCCTGCATCATCTACCTCTGGCCACATGTCCCAGGGCATCGGCATCATCTCCGCTAGCTGCATCACTGCCTGATCATAGGATAACAGTGGGCCAAACTGCACCTGATCTCTGACCGTACGGGCATACATGCCCGAGCCTCGGGGCATCCTCTGAATCCTGCCATACTGCCTGCATACCCTGTCCACCAGCTGTCTCTCTAATATATAGGGCATCCGCCCAATCAGGTACCTGCTCCGGAAGGTGTAGGGCAGCTCCAGTGCATCGTCCTCCCACTCCTCGCACCCCAGGTATGGCCTCCAGATCACCATGTCAATGTCATCAATGACTCTCCTCCAGTGCTCCAATCTCCCAATCCGAGGCTGGGCTGTAATCATCGCATATAGGTGCACAAAACTCTGTCCCTGTCCTCTGCCTCTGAAATGAATAGGCCGTGTGATGGGAAGGTGCTCATAGGCCCACACCTGCAAGAGAGTCACACCGCAGCCCAAACCCACTGATCCATGGTATACAAACTGATGCAGCTCATAATACAAATGTGCTAGGACACATGGCCCCCATGCATACCTAGTGTGCTCTGCCATCAGCGTCTCCAAGGCCCCTCCCTAGCCCACTGCCAATCCTCGTGTGGCCCTGTCTGGACACAGATATCCACTGATAACTCCCCCAACAACTGCCGGCAATGCTAATCCTGTGGCAGTCATGGTGTCCCAGGCTACATGGCCTGCTCGCATCTCCAACTCAGGATCCTGAAAGACCCGTCTCAAGGCCTGCCTGTCACCGTCACGGTCGTAGGGGATCAACTCTCCATCAATGGGAACATGTAATATCCTGTATACATCCTCCAGTGTCACTGTCATCTCACCCATCAGCAGGTGAAACATGCATGTCTCTGAGTGCCATCTCTCGGCCAACGCAGTCAGCAACCCCATGTTTGCCCGAAACTCGGGCACATAGAGCATATGTGTGAGGCCCATCTCCTCAACGGAAATCATGTCCTGGATAGACAACTCTGGTCGCAGTCTCTGAGTCGATGGGAATCTCTCCCGTGACTCCAACATCGGCAAATACTCCTGCAGTCACGCAAATCAATCTTGTCAGTTATCGTGGCATTCACTGTTTATCACAAAATGCTACTTGCTACCTAAATGCATATGGCTATCTACCCTAGTGACACTCACTGTTCATCACAAAGTGTTGCTATTTATCCTAGTAATGCTCCCTGTTCATCACAAAGTACTACGTGTGTGACATTCCCTGTTCATCACAAAGTGTCACTCACATTCGCACTCCCTGTTCATCACAAAGTGTTGTATATCCTGGTGCTCCCTGTTCATCACAAAGTGCCTTGATCTATCCTAATCTTCCTAGAGGACCTACTTGAGTGTATCCTCTCAGCAGCTTATCCAATCGACAGCGTATGTTCATCACAGAACTGCCGATTTGACCTAAAGGACTAAAACCATGCATTTAAACACACAAACGCACTGTTTCAACACACACGCGCTTTTAACTCATAAACGCGCTTATAGACTGCATAAACGCACCTCTGAAACACAGACGCGCTTTCTGAACACAAACGTGCCTATGTCAGACATAAACGCGACCAGGGAGCACAGACGTCCCTACATGACATAAACGCTATTCAAAATCACAGACGCTACTACATTTCACAAACGCGTCCGCATTCAACACAAACGCGGTTCCAGGCACAGACGCGCCTGGACCCAACACAGACGCGCCTGTTGGACACAGACGCACTTGGCGCTGACACAGACGTGGTTGCGCGTTTTTGCACTTTTAAACTACCCTATTTCTAGCGCATTTATTGCTCCTAAAACGTGCATTTATGACAAAACTTGAAATGCGTGAAAGTACGAGGAGGTTTTCGGGTACTTACCGGCTCTCCTGCATCGGCTGGTCGCTGGAATCGGCGGACACGGTCGAATCTATGAACGAATGCCATCGCTGCTGACTGCTGCTGCTCTTTTCTCGCTCTGCACTGTGATCTTCTAAGGGTGTGGATGACAATGAGGTTGTCTTTTGCCCGTGGTCTATCTTATAGCCTACCCTAGCCCTCGCCCTCATTTCCTGAGTCAGTCTTCCTCATCCCGTGACTTTGTCACTTTATCCAATCAGTCCATTCTATCCCATCTTTCTTATCGAGAGATTGTCTGCAATCTTTCCAGACTTTTTCATCCAATCTCTCGAGTGGGCATATCATTCCCATCTTGGGGCAACTCTGTATCAGTTCATCTTATCTTCTTTGAAACAACGCGACAAGCCGCATTGTCTCAAAGAGGGGCAAAATGTAGACACCCGAAATTGTCATGTCTAATTAAATAAATATTTTATTTATTTAATTATCTAAGCCTAATTCTTCTATTAATTAAATAAATCTTTATTTATTTAATTAATTCATTTATCCTCTTCTAGCCTTATTTCTCATTTAAATAAATACATTTATTTATTTAAATTATCCCTTTCCTAAATTAAATAAATATTTTATTTATTTAATTGTCCTACTTCTTCTATTAATTAAATAAATCTTTATTTATTTAATTAATTCATTATCTTTTTCTACACATGACACATGTCATTCATCTCTTATTTCCTACACTACCTACCCCTTTCATTATTTTGGTATTTCTTATACCTACCCTCTAATCCTAGCCGACCTCCTTTTTTACACCTCTCAATCTTAACCCTCCATTTCATATTGTGTCTTCTATTTAAGGAGATGCTTTCTTCATTAACAAACCCTAATGACTAATTTTGGAGGACTTAACTACACTACAATTCTACTTGCAACCACATTCCATTCTTTGTTGAGCTCTTGTGCATATAAAAATCTGAGAGCAAGCATATTAAACAAGATCAATGGAGATAGGAAGAATGGAGATCAAAACCCTAGTGGACATGTGATGGTATAATCTTTGTGATTTTTGAGTTATTTGCATTGTCTTAGGTTATCTTCATATGTTATGGTGGATCTTTGTTCATTGTTAGGCTAGGGTTTGGTGGTTGAATCCATTTTAGTCTTTCAATATTGTTGTTTATTGCTATCCATTTTCACCATATACAGGTCCTAGTAAGATGTATAATGCCATAATAGGTCCTCTTAAGGGGTCTTATGACATGATATGACCTATTATGACATAATAGGTCATATTATGTCACAATATGACCTATTATGACATAATAGGTCATATTATGTCACAATATGACCTATTATGACATAATAGGTCATATTATGTCACAATAGGACCTATTATGATATAATAGGTCATATTATGACATTATAGGTCCTATTATGTTGCAATAGGTCATGTTATGACATAATACCCCTCAACTCTCTCTAAACATACCGTCTCTCTCTTCCAATCAACTTATTTTTCTCTACATATATCATAATAGGTCGTACTAAGGGGTCTTATGTCATAATAGGTCCTCTTAAGGGGTCTTATGATATAATAAGTCATATTATGTCATAATAGCACCTATTATGTCACAATGGGACCTATTATGACATAATAGGTCATATTATGACATTATAGGTCGTATTATGACATTATAGGTCCTATTATGTCGCAATAGGTTCTATTATGACTTAATAATCCTTAACATATCCTAGTAAGGGGTATAAAGTCATAATAGGTCCTCTTAAGGGGTTTTATGTGATAATATGACCTATGATGTCATAATAGGACTTGCGATGACATAATAGGACCTATTACAACATGAAGATCCTATTATGTCATAATTGGTCTTTTTATGACATAATACCCTTTAACTGGTCCTACTTACGGGCATAATTTTATAATAGGTCCTTTTAAGGGGTCTTATAACATAATAGGACCAATTATGGCATGACAGGTTCTCTTAAGGGGTCTTATGACATTATAGGACCTATATGACTTAATAGGTCCTATTATGTGATAATCGATCCTATTATGTCATAATAGGTCCTACTAAGGGGTCTTATGTTATAATAGGTCCTCTTAAGGGGTATTATGACATAATAGGACCTATTATGACACAATGAGACCTATTATGACATAATAGGTCATATTTTGACATAATAGGTCGTATTATGACATTATAGGTCGTATTATGTCACAATAGGTCCTTTTATGACATAATACCCCTTAACAAGTCGTACTAAGGGGTATAAAGTCATTATAGGTCCTCTTAAGGGCTTTTATGACATAATATGACCTATGATGTCATAATAGGACCTATGATGACATAATATGACCTATGATGACATAATATGACCTATTATGTCATCATAGGTCTTATTATGTCATAATCAGTCCTATTATGACATAATACCCTTCAATAGGTCCTACTAAGGGGTATAATGTCATAATACATCCTCTTAAGGGGTCTTATGACATAATAGGACCTATTATGACATGACATGTCCTCTTAAGGGGTCTTATGACATTATAGGACCTATTATGTCATAATAGGTCCTATTATGTGATAATCGATCCTATTATGTCATAATAGATCCTACTAAGGGGTCTTAAGTCATAATAGGTCCTATTAAGAGGTATAATGTCATAATAGGTCCTTTTGAGGGGTCTTATGACATAATAGGACCTATTATGACTTAATAGGTCATATTATGTCATAATAGGACCTATTATGACTTAATAGGTCGTATTATGTCATAATAGGACCTATTATGACACAATAGGACCTATTATGTCACAGTAGGACCTATTATGACACATTAGGACCTATTATGTTACAATGGGACTTATTATGATATAATAGGTTGTATTATGACATTATAGATCCTATTACGTCACAATTTATAAGATCTTCTAAAATCTAGAATCTTATTATAACTCCTAGAGATCTGTAACCACTCTCAAACATCATGCCAATATATACATGAAATATAAATTAAAGTATAAGAAAGGAAAAAGACAAAGGGAAATGTGACTTAAACTTAAATTTTATATTTCATGTATATATAGTTTGTATTTTTTTTTTAAATGTATATATAGTTTTTTTTGTTTTTTTTAATTTAAATTTTAAAAAAAAAAAATTAAATGAAAAGGGAAATGGGATCCTGTTTGCCAAATATGTTTTGAATTATTTTAAAAAATGAAACAGGATCCCATTTCATAAATGGGATCTCGTTTCTAAAAATTTCAAACTTTGGTTCAGTTGTAGCTTCGGTTTTGGCTTGGGGAATGGCTTGGAGAGCTGACCCTTTGGCTTGGGCCTGGTTTGACCTACAACTTGAAGGCCAAATCAATCTTCATATAAAATAATGACTTCAAAAATATATCTGAACACCAAATTTTAGAATTTTTTTAAACAATGAAAACTAATTATAGTAGAGACTATGTAGATTCAAAATATGTAGTTTTTTAAGAATGGATCAATTTTTTTATTTTTAAAATAATTACTAATAAAAGAGGTCTATAAACTTGAAATAACATGGTTTTTTAGTTTTTTAATAACTTTTTTGTCTCTAAGTTTTGTAAAAAAACCATTATATGGCATCAAACAAGAGACAATTCTATACAGTTTAAAAAAAATTTAAAAAACCAAAAAATGTTAAGTTTAGGTCAAATTATGCTTGCCGTACACAAGACTTTTTCAAAACAATGATTATGGCCAATAAAAATTTAACAAAAAAAAAGTATGCAGAAAAAATTACAAAAAAATATTCTCATCAAAGGTGAGTGAGTTATAGATCTGCGTATTAAAATAAATTACATATTTGGAAAGTAGACTTCGATCACTACATTTTTCTATTACTGAATTTTTTCAAGATTCATTCTTTAAGTGCCTCAAATATTTAGGTCAAACAAGATGAAATTCAAAAAAAGGGAAAAAACTTCCACTTTCTGGCAAAAAAGTGGACACAACTTCTTGCAGGTACCCCCCCTAATGAGACATCCTGCACCACCAAGAGAGCTCACAACTACTGGAACTTACTCTCGGTGAAGGTTTTGGTGAATATGTCTGCAACCTGCTCCATTATAGGACAATATTGCAAATCAATGACCTGCTCCTGAATCAACTCTCAGATATATTGCATATGGATCTCGATGTGTTTGGTCTGCTAGTGCTGGATTGGGTTCTTCGAGATTGCAATAGCACTCTGATTGTCACAATGTAGAACTGTCTATCATGGAGTGGTGAACCTAAACTCTGTGAGAATCTGCTAAAGCCAAATGGTCTCAGTTACTGCGTTAATAGCTCCTCGATACTCAGCCTCAGTCAAAGAGAGAGCAATAGCATGTTGCTTCTTACTCTACCAACAAATGGGGCTCGAACCAAGGTGAAAACTGTAACCTGAAGTAGACTTGCATTCATCAAGATCGCCAGCCCAATCAGAGTCTGTGTAACCAACCAAGCGAAGTCATGTGCATACTGCATAGTGAATCCCATAGTGATGTGTACCCTGGATATAATGAAGGATGCATTTGGCAGCTTTCCAATGAAGCTCATGTGGTTCCTGCATGAAGAGGGAAACCTTGACAACCACAAATGAAATATAAGGGCACGTGTGAATCAAGTAGATGAGATTACCCACAAGGTGATGATACAATGTGGCATCAACTAGTGGAGAAGAACACTGAGTCTCAAGCTTGACTCCTAAAAGAAAGGGAGTCGGTGCAGGCTTACAATCAGCCATATGAAAGCGTGCAACTAGATCAAGAGCATACTTGGGCTGTGATAGTGTAATCCTGGAAGGTGACTGTGAAATCTCTATCCCGAGAAGTAGTGCAAAATACCCAAGTCAAACACAGCAAATCTATCATGCGAAGCAAATTTGACACTGCCAATGATGGATGTGGTGTTCTCTGTAATGATCAAATCATCAACATAGAGCACAAGTATCAAGTGTGATTCATCCTATCACAAAATGTAGACAATCAGATCAGAATGACACTTGGTGAAGCCTACTAAGAGAAGAAAGGAATCCATCTTGGCGTACCAAACCCTGGGGGGCTGCTTAAGGCCATAGAGAGATTTCCTTAGTCTGCAAACTAAGGAAGAATCCTAGATGAAACCCTGTGGCTGCTCCATCTAAATCTCCTCATCAAGATCCCCATGAAGAAAAGCACACTTCACATCCATCAGATGTACAACCCAACCATGAGCTACAACAATAGCAAGTGTCAAGCGAATGGAGTTCATCTTGGCTATGGGCACAAAGGTCTCAGTATAGTCAACACCTAGAACCTAAGAGAAACCTTTCGCAACAAGATGAGCCTTATGCTTATCCACACTACCATGAACTACAAACTTGGTCTGATAGATCCACTTACATTGAACCATCTTTCTCCTCTTAGGGAGATGGACTAAATCCCATGTGTTGTTCCTCATCAAGGAACTATACTCTTCCTCCATAGCTTGGTCCCACTCAGGAACCCCTGATGCCTCCCAAAATGTCTGTGGATCAGAAGCGGTAGCAATGAATGCATGTGGAAGATCTTGATCCTATGATCGAGTCCTCTGTGTATCTGAAGGATCCCCAACAAGATTACCCGCTAACTCAAGTGTCTATCGAGCCCAATGAGGTCTAGGTGGAGGTGGAGGATGAGGCTCCTCAATTGCAAGTGGACCCTACGAAGGTGTAACCCTACGAGTCAGAGTTAAAGTAGTCTCATCATCTTAATCACTAGCATCACTATCCACAATGGAGGAAGGTGGAGGAGGTAGAGAGGCTAAGCTAGGAGAGCTTTCCTCAAAGTGAACACTCCTCTAAATAATCACCTCATGTGTCTTAGGATCCATCACTCTATATGCCTTAACACCCTCAGGATATCCAGCAAATATGCAAGGCCGACTCTAAGGTTCCAATGCCTTGTGTTTCTATGGAGGTATGCGAGCCCATGCTGGACATCCAAAGACTTTGAAATGTCTCACAATTGGTTTCCTACCAGCCCAAGCTTCAAAAGGAGTAATACCTTGCAAAGCTTTGTGAGGAACCCGATTCTGGATGTGTGTGGCACAACTGATAGCCTCGTCCCAAAAGGCGGGATCAAGAGAACATGCATGTATCATACAGCTAGCCATTTCTTTGAGAGTTCTATTCTTGCACTCTGCAATTCCGTTCTTCTATGGAGTGTATGCAACAGAATGCTGAAGATCAATCCCCTCAAATTTACAAAAATCCTCAAGTCTTTTGTTCACATTTTCCCTTCCATTATCTATACGAAGAATCTTGACCATTTTCCTGAATTGTTTCTCCACAAGAGTCTTGAAGTCCTGAAATCTGTCAAATACTTCACTCTTATGAATGAGAAAGTAGACCCAAGTGAAGCGGGAGTAGTCATCAATGAAGGTGAGGACATAGTGGCCCTTGCTAAATGAAGGTGCTGGAAATGGACCTGCTACATCGATGTGAACAAGTTGAAGAACTTCCAAAGCTCTCCAAGCTTTCCCCTTATCAAACTTCTCCTCGAAATTCTTGCCCATGGAACAACCTGAGCATACACCCTCTGAAAAATTGATTTGAGGTAGACCTGTGACCATGTCTTTAGTGCTGAGCTGCTAAAGATCATGATAGTTGAGGTGACCAAACTGCTCATGCCATAGCTTACTTTCTGAATTTGAATGAGTAAGCAAGGCCCTAGAAGGAGAACTTGGCACAAAGTGGGAGAATGAATAAAGCCTTGAGTTGTCATTGACTTGTCCCACTACTACCAAGGCATCATCATCAAGTTTCTTTACAACAACTGAATCAGGTATAAACTCAACCTTTTTCCCATTCCCAAGTGAGTGATTTGGTAGATAGAGAGAAGGTTGGTAGACAAGTTAGGAACATAAAAAATATTCTTAAATGTTTCATCATCCATGTCAACTGAACCTTTCCCTTTAACCTCTACTTGTGTATCATCACCTATGTAAATGTGAGGTACCTTAGATGGCTCCAATGAAGAAAACTGCTCCTTTGTAGAACCCATGTGATAGGAGGCACCCGAGTTAAGTATCCACTGTTGTGAAGAACTTGTTGTAGCCACAAATGCTTTCCTTTTTCCCTTAGACTATGAGGAAGAGGAAGGAGATGAATCCTTCTTAGTGTAGGCAGATGGAAAGTTGATGTTGGTTTTCTTAAGAAGATTTATCAACTCATCAACTTGCTTGGTGTGGCATCGATCCTCATCATGACCATACTTCTTGCAATATGCACAAGTTGGTTTATCCTTATTAGGTGGAGTCCCCTTCTTGGAAGAGGATGAAAAATTGCCTTGTGATGGAGAGGATGATTACACTTTTCCTGGTGTAGCTTTGACTTAGATTGCTTCTTCTTCTTGTTGGAATCTTTGCCTTGACTCCCTTCACTCGCTTGATTAGCCACCAAAGCCTTGGACTTTGAAGACTTGAGAAGCCCCATGTTCAACAACTTATATTGTTCCAATATCAATATTTTTGTTAGAGCATCAAATGAAGGCATAATGTAGGAACTCCCTACTGTCAAATGATGAGTTTGGAAGCTAGACACAAATGCTACGTATTTTGGTGCAAGCTTGTCCAACAAGTTGAATATCAAATGAGCATCCTTTTTGTCAATTCCACAATCCTTAAGCTTTGCTCTTAGCTTATTTGTTTTGGTGACATAATCTTGGATTGTATCAAAACCCTTTGGATCCAAGTTGGTGAGCTCATTCTCAATCTTGTAACCTCTAATTTCATCAACTTGACCATACAATTCCGAAACATATCGCAAGCATCTTTGATTATAGTACACTTCTCAATATGAAAGATGAGGTCATCTGATACATACTTACGCAAAGTTCCAAGAGCCATGCAATTCTTAGTGAGCCATTCTAACTGAGCATTAAGATCATCCTTAGGATCAGGTGGTGTTGCTATAGCTCCATATTAGTAATGCATGAGACCTTTTTCCATTAATTTTCTCCATACTTTAATTTTCCATGATGCATAATTATGTGGAGTTAGAGGTGGAAATTTATGAGGACTCATTGCAACAAAAATGAAAGAGAACAAGGAAAGAGAGGCACAATCACACAAGACACCCCCCCAAATTCACTCAATCAAAGAACTCCCCCCCGAAAAAAGATGATTTGACACTTTATACTTAGTTCGTGTACAATGGGCCACTTGAAAAAGATGGCAAAATGGACTTCTGATTTCAACTTTACAAATGCATCAATAAGGCCAAAAGAGACTCAAACTAATAATGCAAGAGATCTAAAATAAGATCCAAACAAATTACAAGTACCCATTAGGCTAAATAAGACCGATATCTGAAAATACAATTCCACTCAAAATATATGAAAAACTAATCATAAATTATGAAAGTAGATGAAAAAATATGCACTTTAAAAAAAATGACACCTGAAAAGGAGGTCGTATGAGCTTAAATGAAGCCTTTGAAGTTGCAAAATTGAGGATTAGACAGGTATAGCTGAGAGAATTGGAAAATAATCACACCACTATGAAGAGAACGAAAAATTAGCCCAAATCAAAAAAAAATTGCACCCAAAAAGGAGCAAAATTGAGCAAGTTATGAGCCTCGAAAGTTGACCCAAAAATCCAAACTGCTCAATGGAGAGGGGTCTAGATTTTTTTCAAAAAATGCTTACTAGACGTTGACTGTGCGCTGCTGACTAGGTGTTGACTATGCACTGCTGACTGGGTGTTGACTGTGCACTGTTGACTGGGCAGAAGGTACGAACCCACAAATTTTTATTTTATTTTATTTTATTTTTATTTTTTTTTAAATCTTTTTCAAAATTGGAAAAAAAATTTCAGAAAAATATATATATATTTTTTGAGATCCAAAAATTTTGTACCATACCACCAGAATTGGGCAAAAAATTTCTCCAACACCTAAAATTCGAAAACACTCTAAGATGCCTCCAAAAAATGTTGTCCCTCAAATCTGAAATGGAAGCCTTCCAAGATGTTTCCAAAATCCAATCAATTGAAGCCCCAACGGCTCTGATACCATGTGAGATTTTGCCAAGATCAAGGGCACAATGAAAAGTATAAAAGAGAGATAAAAGAATGACAAGAACAAACTATATTCTCATCAATATGCAAATGACCAACTAGATTAACCAATAGAATGAATATGGACCTACTTATATAGGCAAGGCCATATGGATGTACGAGAACACAATCATGACATGTGGCTCAATGAGAATCAAGGGTAGGTAAGAAATACTAGGGGTAGGTAGGAGAAATAATATAATATTCCCCAAGAGGTGGATGATTCACTGAATGTGGAGTGTAACAGAAAAATAAGACCACAAAAGGTGGAATTTCTCCTACAATCTATATCCCTATGTGCACACTTCCCTAAGTGTCTCAAATCCAAACTACGAAGAGATGCATTATCCTAAGTTAACTTAAGTTAAGTGTAATAATATCCATAATGAATTTTTTTTACACCAACAAGGAGAATAAGTGACCATAATAGTTAGAGAGAGGGATTAGAGGAAGGAGCTATCCTTTGGAACCAACAATCCAGTAGAGTAGCACGAAAAACCAAATCTAAAGACCAAAAATTAAAGAAATGGGACTAAATATCTTTCACATAATTGCAGTCCATTAAGAGATGAGAGGAATCATCAACATCCACTTTACAAAGAAAGAATCTACTAGGAATGGCCATTACCCTCTTACAAAGATTGTTAATGGTAAGAATATTGTTCTACACAAGGAGGAGGAAGAATATATTTATCTTTGGAATCAAATGCGAGCTCTACACAAGGGCCCAAAAAGCTCTTGGAATGAGCACTTTCCATTGTAAATTGAAAGCATTGGAGATAAAGAAGGCACAATTAGATGAACCATTCCACATCAAAGCATCCTCCTTGGGGATATCTGGGATGTGGATAATAGAAAGCGAGTTCTGCAAAGGGGCAAGACATGGATCCAACACCACAAGGTTAATCCACCTATTGTTTTGAATATAATTTGCACTACTAGCCAACCCGATTCAGGCAAAAGTCCTTAAGGTGAAAGGCCCAATCAAGTTGGGAAAGGGATGCATCACCCCACCACCAATCATCCCAAAAAATAATCGTCAACCCATTTCTAAAGGACAAATAGAGACCTTTTAGAAATACAGAGTTAGTCTTAGAGATGTTATTCCAAAGTGTTGAAGAAGCATCCAATTCTCTCTCATCATCCAAAAAAATATGAATATTCTCATAAGCATCAATATATTTGCTAATAACAATGGAAATTCATTCATTGTTTTCCTTCAAAGATCTCCAAAATTATTTATACATAAGGGCATCATTAAATTTTATGATCTTTCTTATGGCCTAACCTCCAAGTTTTCTAGGCATGCAAACTTGGTCCCAAGCAACAAGATGCAATCTTCTTTCAATTTTTGATATAGTCCACAAAAAATTATTCTAAATTTAAGTTTCATTTGGGCTGCAAATTTCTTCAGCACATGGAAGAGGCTCATAGCATAGACATATAGGTTTTGCAATGAAGGTTTTATCAACTGAAGTTTCCCAGCCTAGCTAAGGAGAGCACCTTTCATTTCCTAAGTAATTAGGATACAAAGTTCCATCTTCCTAGTTCTTAGATTCTATTTCTTTTAGTTTGTATTTATTGAGAGATGTCAAGCAACCAGGGTCCTAAAAGTGTTGAAGGGAGGCCATTAAAATGCAGAAATAGAAGCATAATGTCATGCTTTGGTAATGTTAATATTTGTGGTCCATCAAATAGACGTACAACATTTGTAGTTGTAGATGCATCAAAAAGTAGTTTTGAAGGACAAAAATATAGGAAATATCCAAATGAGATAATTGAGACAGATGCTAATGCCATAGATGATGTTCCAATGAATTGTATTCCCAGAATAGTCAGAATAAGTCAATTGAGGTTGATGAAAAAAATTTAGGCAATGTTGATGCGAATGACATAGATGGTGTTGCTGAGAAAGGCATAGATGATGTTGCTAGAAGTACACGAAAGGGGAAAATATAAGTAAAATAAAAATCAAGCCACAAGTGGGAAATGACTCTGTTGGATTGGGTGTCGAGGTACCCATTCATTGAAGAAGTGTCAAATCCAAATAAAGATGAACCTTCAATTGAATGCAAGTGTACGATCTATAGTTGGAAACTAAAAAGGGACAATAAATTTTAGTAAAAACTAGACACCATAGAGTAGCATATCGATAAAGTGTATGAAAAACAAATCATAGATGGAAAAAAATGATCGATGATTAGATGGAAAACAAAGGAAGAATGTAAACATGTTAAGTATGAAGAAGACTATAAAGAGCATATGCAAAGAGAGGAGAAGAATACTAGACATCAAGGTTCAATTAAGGGTCAATTCAAACATCTCATGTTAGAAGCATTCATGTCAAAAACTAGTCAGTTGAGTGTTGTTTTTCATCTTTTGAAAAGTGGTCATCATATGTCAAACTACCTTGACTTTTCTACTTTATTAAGTTTTTTAAATGTTTCTATATTTCTTCATACGCATTGGTCAAAAACTAGTGGATTGGAATGGGCAAGTTGTCTTGTTGAGGTGGAAAAAGATGATGTAAAGTAAAATATTAAATAGTCAAACTATAGTACATTATCTTTAGATGAAGTTATAGTAGTAGATAATACTTCTTGGATATGCATGCATGTGTATACCATCAAGAAACATGTATGCCAACCTTATTTTCTCTGTGTTGTTAACATTAAGGAGAATTCCACAGTGCAAAATATATTTGAGGTAGTTAAGAAATATTTCTAAAAAATTGGCAATATGCATGACTTATGAATTACCGAAAATTTGGTATGTGTAGGAGTTGATGGAGTTCTAGTGTTTCAAGGTCATAAGAATGGTCATTGAACAAAGCTACAAACTTTTATTTCACCACATGTTATTGGCATTCACTGCATGGCCCACAAACTGAATTTAGCTTTTAGAATTGTCAACAAATTTGATTAAGTAGCTAGAGTTGAAAATATAATTTGCAAGTTGTACTCATTGTTTTGTCAAACTCCCAAATGATTTTTCAGAATATCAAAAATTTGTTGATGGAATAACTGATGGAAACAAGTTCTTTAATAATATTGATACCAGATGGATCTCCTTGCGAGGACTAGGAGATAGAGTTTTCTATGAATATAAATACTTGATTAGACTAATGTATGAGAAACAAGAGTTAGTGGACAAAGCTTCTGAAATTTACATAGGTTAAATGATCTAGAGTCACTCTTAACTTTGGTTGGTATTCTCCCCCTTTTGAATGATTCTAATGGAATGCCTATAAATATTTGTGCTGAGAACTTAGGTTATTCACAACCTTCAAATCAAATCAATTATTATATTTCTTTGGCTACTCCTATGACTAGTGTTCCTACTTTTACCTCAAACATCATGGCTACTTCTATGTGTGTGAAAAGTGGACCTGGATCTGCAAGCACAACACTTCAATCAAGTCATTACATGAATGGTTAATCAAATATAATCAATGAATAATAAACCATAACAAATCGACCCATTGCCTTCTAAAAGATGCGAGTATAAGATTGCTCTCAGATTATAAGCAATACTAGTGACTAGACAACATCAAGACGAAGGATTTTATCTATATGAACATGATGAATGCTAGATGGATGCAATATTAATCTAACAATATTTTTGCAATATTAAACTAAATGATTTAATCAATATGAAATAATTAATATGCAATATCTCAATGAAATCCTAGAGCAAAAATAGTCTAATAACAATATATTCTCCAACCTCCTTTGAATGAGAGATGAGCCTGAATTTATAGAAAATTCAGAAAGAAACCAACGGCTAAGATCAAATGATGATGAGTAGTCATGATTTTCCGAGAGGAAGCACAATCCAGGTGAATTGATGTGATTGGATGCTTTTATCATCTTTAAAGGAAATTGAACTAAATTTAAGATTAAATCAGAAAAAACTCATTTATTCTCTATTTCATTCAAATTTAATATTCAATTATTTTAATTGCTTTCTTTGAGATTATCCATTAATTTTTAATTTGATTTTCAAGATTATCTCCAATTGATTTCTTTTCTTAATTTTTTAATTCTTTCTTGGTCAATTAATTCCTTTTTTTAATTTATTTCCATTTTTGAAGATTTGTGCTCATAATTTCCAATTCCTCTTTCTTGATTTGTTTCCTTTTTTGAAGATTTATGGCAAATTTATTTATTTAATTAAATATGCTAGGATATTTAATAAAATAAATAAGATAATTGTTTAAAATGATTTACTTGGAATGATCTATTAATTAAATAAATATTTAATTAATATTCAGTGATTGATTTTGCCATGTGACATTTGATGATTAAAGAATTAATTGTGTGCTCAAAATTGATTTAATTGCCTTTGGTTAGGACCTTGGTGATGTTGTCGAGATTAGGGGCTCATGGTTTAGATGACCATTTTTAGGGTATTACATTTGCCCCTTTTTGAATTAATGTACGAGCATCACATTGGTTCAAAGAATAGTTGATGTCTAGGAGATGTGAGTTTTGAACTTGATTGATCACAAACTATATGAAAAGTGAAGTGTTAAGCTTGATTCGAAGCGACAAAGCTGAATGAAGTCTAATTAAAGTGATACCGTTCCAGAACTTGATTGAACTTAGGAACAATAGAAAACAAAAGATACTGAACTTGAACTTGATTGATCAAGAAGTGGATCTTACTGATCTAGAACTTGATTGATCTAGACACAGTGAGTGATGATAAAAATCGATCTTGAACTTGATTGATCAAGATACGATGAAGATAAACTATTCAGCTTGATCAAGAAATGAATGAAACTAAACACCTGCTTAGATTGAGTGTGATTAAAGATACTCTTTAAACCCTTGATTGAGTTTAAACAAATAATCAGCTTGATGAAAAGTGATGAAACTGATTAACGTTAAGAGATTGATTTAGATAAAAGACAAATATCAGCTTGATATGAAGCGATGAAACTAATATGCCCCTAGAAATTGATTTGATTTAGATGATCGAGAGATCTCAACTTGATATAAAGTGATGAAGTTGAAATGCCCCTAGCGATGAGGTCTTATTTGATGTTTAGCAAAGATTAGCTACTCGACTTGCAATGAAGATTTGAAAATTTTCTCGACATTTGAAGATGTGAGGTCATAAGGTCATGAGTATGCCCCCTCGCGAGCGAAATCGAAAGATAGCGAGGGTACATGATGATAGGCAATTTTTAGCGATGATAAGTTGTTTGAGCACAAATTGATTCAGAGGAAATTTTTGAAAATTTTGCATTGATTGATAAGAGATTGAGCACAAAGTTGATTTGTAGAAATTAAATTGACATTCAGCGTTGATTCATGAGAAATTGAGTGCAATTAGAAGAGAGAATGAGCTTTTGATGAAAAGAGCGCTAAGTAGTCCAAATTTTGAAATTTACTAGCAAAATGATCTCAATTTTCGATTTCGATCCCGAAAATGGACTTAGGACAACCGATTTACAAGCTCATGATTTGATTTCATCATACTTGTGTTGATGGATTATGAGATGTTGTTCTATATGCTTTATTCTATATGTATGCATTTCTTTTCAGTATAGATGAATGAATGCAATGGAATATGGGTTTTTATTTTTCTTTCTTTTCATATGCAAATAAATGAATGTGAATGAGTAATGAGAATGAGTAATGCAATTTTTTTTCTTTTTTCTGTGCAATAAGATGAATGCAAGTGAATGATATTGAATGTATGAATCTATATAATATGCTTATGTATGCAGCTAACATCTCAATACATAAGTACTCGATCGGATAAATGATGAAAAGAGACCACTTAGTTGAGAAATGATGAAGCTTCCAACTCTCATTCAGAAGATAAAGAGAGCATTGTTATTACTCTAAATTCACGAGATGCAAAATGAAATGCAAAATGAGATGCAAAATGAGATGCAACCTAAACCTAGTCACTGGATTTTGAAAAGCTTAATTGTCATCATTGAGCATTTTACAATTATAGCAGGCAGAGCAGAGTTCCTTGCTTTTCATGTGCAATATTAATGATCTTGTTCGCAATGACCCTTTTTTCTCGTTCATATCTTTGGATAGATTACGCATGGATGTGGATTGCACAATGAACAAATTCCCTCAAAACAAACAAAGAAATGATGGGAACCTCCCTATAGCATTCAAATAAGCAGAGTCGAGGTATGTGAGGTGATTCCACCTGGATGTGAAGGCTCTTATCATAGACACCCAGCTAATTTAGATGTTTCCAGATCATTGGGATCATTCCTACAAGCAGAAAATAAGAAAATATTATGCCCCCAATCCTTGCTCCTCTTAGTCAAGATAGACTTCCTCAAGTTACTTAGAGAGATAATAATCGAAAACCAATATAAAAGACAACACACAAAGAAAATTTTCATGCATAGCTCAAACTATTTAGTTATTGTTTTCAGTTTTGTTGTTTTGCTTGTTAACTCAGTGATAAAACTCTTCAGTAGTCAAGAGATAGGTAACTGACTTGGAGTGGATGACCAGGTTTCACTAGCATAAGATTGACTTGGTTGACACTGCTTAGGACATGTAATGTGCTCTTGTCGATTACCTAAGACTAGGACATTGATCAGTTTCAAGCCATGAGGGTTCCAACGAACTAGGATGTCACCAAAGTGACTCAAATATGTACAAGTGAAAGCAAAGATGCATGAAAGCAGGAATGCCAACGTTGCATTGATAGATGGAGTGCTTGAGTACAAGAGGTTCTTGTTTACCAAGTTTTCACCAAGGCATTTTCTCTCCCTTTTTCCTTTTTTTCTTTTTTTTTCTGCTTTTCCTTTTTTTTTTTTTTTGCTTCAGGACTTTTTCTGACTGTTAGAATTTCTTCAAAACTTTTTCTAATTTTTAGGATTTCTTCAGGTATTTTTAGGATTTCTTCAGGACTTTTTAGGATTTTTTAGGATTTTTTAATGTTTGCCCCTAGTGTCTAGCAAGGCAAAAGGGATTTTGAGTACATGAATGGATAATCAAATGTTGGTGGATTCTTTCAAGGACTATCTCACAATGTTAATCCAAACACAGGGTCCATGTATAGCAATATAAACCAAGGATTTTAGTGATGCAAAGCAAGAATATAGCACAATGAAGCAAGGATATAGCATAACGAAGCCATATGGTCCAAAGATGTGGCCATGTCAAGAGGTTTGTGGAAAGCATGTTTTTGCATTTTGTCCATAGTGTTGATCAGGATCAAGGGATAGATTTGGATAGGGGGCGATATGATAAGCAAGATCAAAAGGGAGTAATGAAGGATGTAAGCAAGAAATGGATAGGAGCTAAAGGGTGTGGATAAAGTGCAATATATAGGCCATACAAAACCTATAAAGATGATCCTTAACCTTGTCAAGATCAAAGGTGGAAAAGGGATATGAATTTAGATAGAGCGAATGAGGGATAATGGCGGAAGAAGAATAATAGATGGATGTACATGGATGGAACTTGCCCCTAGTGTAAAGTGCAAACGGATAATGGATTATGCATGACACTTGTTTTCCAAGTTTTCATCATGGTACTTGCCCAAGGTGCCACAAGAAGTGGTTTTCACTCATGGACGAATTTATTTCTCTTTACTTTTTTTTCTGATTTTTTTTTTTTCATTTTTTAATCATTTTTTTTTTAAGATAATGGAGGCATGATAGGGGATGGAAGAAGGACCCCAACGTTTTGCTGCTCTGGATGGTACCCTTGGAATACGAATTGCAATAGACCATG